>NC_054545.1:41619666-42219666 GCF_017654505.1 Polyodon spathula
TGGGGACGTCACCATAAAGCCGCCCTGCCACAGTTATTAATAATACTGTCCGTTTTATACACAAGTGTCAATGGGGTTTCTCATGTTAAATTTTGTTCCGATGTTCCTTGTTACGAAGGTCTGCCTGTTACTCAGAACAGGAATGGAAGAACAGAGGGAGTGATAGGAGAAGCAGTGGGCAGCCTGCAGCTTGCCTGGGCAAAGCCTGAAATAACTTACCTAAATTTTTATTTTGAGCTTTACTCAGAGTTTTTGCCCATAACATATACGTTCACATAATGGCATCTGTTTTCTATATGGAATTCAGATGATTTAAATCAAAGAGCATTGTGTTATTACTTGTTATTACAAAGAGCTCACTGCAATACCCTTCTATTTGAGAATTCCACCCAGGCTTTACTTACGACATCCTACTTCATCGGAATGATCTCTGCAGTCGAAGACGCCATCACACCTGTAATTATTTGTGATACACTGATCTCCACTAGCACAGGCAAACTGGTTTGCTGTGCAGCTGAACTCTGTTAGGGAGAAAAAAAATAATAATAATAAAAAAAAAAAAATAAATAGCTGATTTACAAAGTGATGGCAGAAAGATGTCCTCAGAAAAGGGCGATAAAACATTAACATGTTGGATTCAATTGTGTCTGGAACACAGCTCCAAAGGTATTGTAAGGGGTGTGAACTTTTGTATTTATTATTTATTATAGGTTGGATAAATGTCACTAATTTATGTATTTTGTGTGAAGATTGATTTCATATGTTTGGTTTTAGAATTGTTTTTGTCACCCGCCCCTTGAAATGCTGAGATAACATCCCCCAGTGTTGATCTGTATAGCACCCAGGTGAAGCCACTTGTATAAAAATCATTTAAATTAACTGGTAAGAGAGCAAACTATAGGGAGAGCTAACGACAGAGATACAAGCTGTGTCTGTAAGCTCAGTGCACGGGATCAAGAGAACCTCTGTCATGGCAAATTTCAACCCCCCCCCCCCATAAAACTATATTAACACTTGTTAATATGCTAATTAATCTGCATCAAAACAACAAAAAAGGGCAGCACTATTGGTGTGTCTGTATAAGATAAAATTAGTTCAAATGTATTCAAATTAGGTTCAGGTTTTTCAATGTTATATTACAAATATTACAGTTACAAATAAATCCGTAAACATACACACACACACACACACACACACACACACACACACATCTATCTTACCATGGTTGAATTATGATTTTATACATTCATAGTTGATTCCTGGTCAATGTCCTTGGAGGAATTAGAAGCTTTCATTGCACTAGTATATGCCAATGGAGCATTTGGTGCAGAAGCCTGGGTTACTGTTGATAGCTGTGCCAAATGCACAAAGACAGACTGTGAAAAGTGCACTGCATATGTTGAAAAGCGCAGGATCTACATGATTTGTGCAGCACTTAGACTTTGTAAACGATTGTAAATGAAACCCATTCTGTTCAAATGTTTATTTATTCATGTCATTTTGATTATAGTATGCCTGTGTATAAACACATAGCTTCGGTTGTATATATTATAAGTGCTTTGTTATGTAGGCAATATAAACCGATTTATTAAAAAAAAGATACTTATTTACATTGTTTCAGTTGTACAGTTTTGTATGTACATGATATACCTGTAAATACACACATTTATTTTCAAATATGTATTTCATTTGTTTTTTGAGATTGCGCTTTATGTAATATGTCTGTATATAAACACATTTCTGTTCAAATGTCCGTTTATTTACGATGTTTCAGATGTGTAGATGCTTTATATGACGTTCCTGAATAAAACTATGACATATATTCAATAGTTTGTCCGTATGCATATAAATATGGTTGTTTCAGTGTTAATTTCTGTATACTCAATAATCCATTGCTAAACCATCTCTCTGCAATACTCTGTAGTTAGTACAGAGGAGTACATTTTTACTTGTGGTTTGAAGTAAACTAACTGTATGAAGGTGTACTGCTAACTATTTATGATTTTCTATTTATGAATTTCTGTAATCTGTGTAATAGTCCAGTTTATATTGAGGATTTTAAAAGTGTGTTGAGTAATATTTTTTAAATAAAACATTTAGCTTTTATTTGGGTTTTTGACTGGTTTTCTTGCTTCCCCACATATGACTTTCTTCTTGACCTAAACAAATCTGTATTGAAGCTATTTGAAGTGTCAATACCCCGAATTAGTGTGGCCGCTCGAACTTGTATAATTGAGTGTTACCCAAATTATCACTGCCCTTATCCCCCTGGTTCGGGCGTGCTACAGTATGGTACATAATTAATTGCTTGAGCTGCTAAATACCACAACTTTAAAAGAAAAGTCTTGCTTTTCTGAAGAATTATAGAGAGATATGATTTGAGATAATGTGAAAGGTATAAATTACACTGCCTTACCACAGTCCTTTTCATCTACGCCATCCGCACAGTCCAGGTCTCCATCACAGACATAGGCATTGGAGATGCAGCGGTGATCTGGGCACAGGAACTGGTCAGGGCGGCATGTGCTGGAGGAACCTGTCAGATAAGTGTAAGAAAAACTTGCAATGTGAGACCAACCTCCAGCCCATTTATGCTTCACCGAAGGGATGTTTTCTCTCCTTAAAAAATGTCTTGTATGGCTCTGTACTATTCTATACATGAATCCAGCAGAGTTGAAAGGTCACTGAATTACATTTTGGAATGAGGAAATCGAGGACTGGGCCTTCACATAAACATCCCTTGCCTATTTTACATTTGCAATGTTTTTTGGGTTCTGTTGCTCTTATATTGATATCTCCTGATTTTTCTCAAAATTTGCCTTGACCGATCTGAGTTTGTCTGGCGAATCCTAAGCTTTCCGCATTCCACTCAAATTATATGGCAACTGTAGCAGGGAGGATCCCTGATACCTGGTTTATAGTTTAATTGGTGCCACCTGCCTGTAATAAGCAGGCGGGTATTTAAACCAGGCAAAAAGTTTGTTCTGGGCAGTCTCCAGTTTGTGTGAAGAGAGGCTGTCACTCCTGTGTGGTGTAAAAAAGGTAGAGTGTAAACCTTTTTGTTTGTGTTGTACCGTTTATGTTGATGACTGCCATACAGCTTAGCTGTCCGGTTTGTTAGTGTAGGAATTTTAGTTAGTACTCCATGTGTGTGAGTTAGATTTTTGTTTTGTTTTGTTTTCAGTTGACTTTTATTTTCTGTAAATAATAAAAACGGCACCAAAGTGCCTAAAAACTACAATGTTTGTGACTGGACCTATTTTAAACGGGGCTACGAACCTTAAAAACTAATAATGTCTCTCACACAATGTTAACTTTCATCTCTGCCAACCCCACTTAAAGAGCTGAAACTGCTGCTTCCTGGGGTGAAAATGCACAGGAAGTGATTAGGAAGCAGCAGAGTTCTAATAAAGAAAAAACAAAAACAAACAAAAACAAGCAACAAATATTTTATATAAGTGCTTCTAGTGCTAATCAGAAAAATGGATCCTTGGAAATAATTGATTCAAATAACCAGCTATTTTGAAGCTATTTACTCGTCAAGACAGCATACAGGACATTCTGACTATGTTCCTCCGAGTCTTTTACTGACATCAGCAGAAGACGCATACTTTTTTTTGTTGAATAGTAAGACTTTCGTCTTTGAATCGTATGGTTAGAAGTTTGCATTCAGCCCTTGCCTTTCCATTCAAATCACTAAGCTGAGATGCTAATTCATTACAACTTACTGCAGTTTTTTTCGTCTGAGCTGTCCTCACAGTCATTGTTGGTGTCACACAGCCAGTAGTTTGGGATGCAGTAGCCATTGTCACAGGTGAAGTAGCCATCTCTACAGTTAGCGGGCCCCTTCGTGGGGCAGTTAGCTTCATCGCTGCCATCCCCACAGTCGTCCTCTCCGTCGCAGCGCCAGTATTGAGGGAGGCATCGCCGGTTCTCACATGTGAATGCTGTTGGGGAACATGTTTCTCCTGCGGGGTAACATTGATAAACACAATGAGGATGTGCCTTAGTAAAATGACCACTTCACAACTGAGGCCACCTTTTATAGTTTACTCCTGTAGACAATATCGTAAAGTCACCTAATATGAAGTCCGACCTTGTATTCGGTATTAAGGCGACAATCTATATTTACAGCCCCAAATGTGTCAAACCTCTGTTTAATTATCTTTCTAACAACGACCAACTACCAATCATTATAAAAAAAAAATTAGAACAGTTTGAGTAAAAAGAAAATAAACTCCAAAAAACAAGAACAAATTGACAAATTGTTCACTGGTTATATATGAGTGCTGTAGTGGCACACAGGTTTCCAAGGAAGACATTAGAAAAGTGTAAACTGAAGTCTAAACTAGCAAGAACATTGGGGAGGAAACTTTTGTTCCTGAAGCAAAGACTTTTCAGCGAGGACCATTCTACTTTCTGAAAAGTGGACAAAAGACTGAACTGTAGAAGGATTTAGTAAATAGACAGCAATACAATGCAATTGTAATATACGATTGAACATGACTGTGGATCACTGGAGCTTTATGCGTTGCTAGTTTCTCTCAACTCACCATGAGAAGTGCAATTGGCCTCATCAGTGTTATCCAGGCAGTCTTTGATTCCATCGCACTTGTACCAGTTTGGGACACAGCGGCCCTCATCACAGGAGAATGCTAATGAGCCACAGCTCTGTTCCGGAGGCTCGGTGGAGTCATCAGGAACGCAGTCCCGCTGGTTTTGTCCGAGTTTCATGCCATAGGGACAGCCACACACCCGACCAAGGGGGACGGGGAAACAGAAATGACTGCACTGCCCATTGGGAGTAAAGGTACCGTTGCACTGGTTGATAATGCCTAACAGTCAAAACACAAGTAAAGTTTCCTTTAGCCTGTAGCCTACACAGACAATACCTAACTGTGAACCTATATACTGGTACTGCCTGAGTAGGATTCTGTACAGATTTAGTACTATAAAGATTTCATCAAT
This sequence comes from Polyodon spathula, assembly GCF_017654505.1. Taxonomy (NCBI): domain Eukaryota; kingdom Metazoa; phylum Chordata; class Actinopteri; order Acipenseriformes; family Polyodontidae; genus Polyodon; species Polyodon spathula. The sequence continues at coordinate 41,624,635 of NC_054545.1, forward strand.
CTGAATCCAAAATGTGTATTCACTCCCAATAGGATTTGGTATGGGAATGAAATATAAGTTATCTTAATTAATGTCTACTTTTAGATTTACAATGACTGAAACAGAAAAGGATATAAACAACTAGAAGAATACATTAGTTAAGGCAATGTAATATTTTTTTCCTACACAACCAAGTTGTCCTTTAACTTCAGTCCTAGTGAACTACACCAGTCATAGTTTATTATTTTACTCACTGCTTTGAAGGCTAGGATCATAAAGCTTCACTGTCGTGATATACATGATCCCCCTGCGAATGAGGGCAATGTCCCCGCCATCCCTCTTCCTCAGTCGGTACACAGACTCAGTTCTCCAGTCAGATACATAAAGGTGGTCTAGAGTGTAAAGCAAAGAAGAGTGACATCATTTACGAATATTTGCACTGACGGACGCTGTAGTATTGAAAAAGTTTTGTCATTGGATTTATTGCACTTGATTCATTTTGAAATGACAAAAATTAGGTTGTGCACCAATAATCGGTAGCCTATCAGCAAGGCACCGATATAAGGGAATAAAGGGTGTCCTCTTAGTTGGCACAAACTGCTGGGTCGTTATTATTATTATTATTATTATTATTATTATTATTATTATTATTATTACATAATGTACTTCAAAATGACTTTTTGTAATTTTTGCTAATCTTGCTTAATCTGCATTGGTTGTGGGTGTATTTGGTGGCATTTTGAAGCAGAAATTGATTACTGTGACATCTTTTGTTAAAATTCAAGTTTGACTGAATTTTGTAACTGGAAATTTAATATTTTTCTGACAGCTTTTTTTTTTGATTAAGTGAATAGTTTAAGTTGTGCTGCATTTTTAAGTAGTACATGCTTAAAATAAGAATTTAACAAAAGTTACATTTACTGTACAGTATAGGTAGAAATTATAATACGTAATGTTTGACAGCAAGTGGCTATAAAAGTTAATGTCACATTATAGATTTTTTTCTACAGAAGTGTTTTTACTATTACAAATGCAAAATGTTATTTTTGTGTGACTATGTTGTAAACTTAAATGTAGAAATTGCTGTCAAGCACACAATATAATACTACATTATTCTTTATACTCATTTTCTGAAGTAAATGCAACAAGTAAACAGTACCTGTTCATTATTGTCATAAATACAACAAGTAAACTGTTCATTTTTTAAGATTTACAATTATAAAACAGTTTAAATATAGGCCCTATGCCTATATTTATTAACTGCACTATCTATTATTATCGGTATCCTATTGGTATCGGACGATATGGGTAGACAACACACGGCTATCCATCTCAACAGAGAAAGAAAATTGTCTGTGGATTGTTTGCTTCCTCTCACTTCAATGGCTCATCCTGGTCAGGCCCAGATGAGTCCAGGAGGAGGCTTGTCAAGCCAGGAATGGAAATAAGACTCCTGTTACATAGCAATTTCACCAGTTCCAGGTTTTACTGCAAGCTTGAGTAGCCACAGTGTATGGGTAACAATCACAAGTGTGTCTTGTTAAACGCATAGTAAAACCAGGAATGGATCAAACTGCTATGCAGCAGGAGTTATTTCCATTCCTGCAAGCTGGGTGAATAGAGGCGATTGCTTTGACAATGGAAAATGATCGGAAAGTGGGCTGAGGCAACATTCAAATTATGCATTTTGAATTGGGCAGCAAAACTGGGGATACAAAAATTCTGAGGACACACAATTCTATCAAGTGTCTAGGTGTACCCAACTTCACCAGAGATGCAGAGAGCTTTGGTCTAAGCCACTTAAACATACCAATATGGATGAGGCAGTCTTTGCATTTAAATGAAAAACGGTACACCTCATCTCTTGCAAGATTGTGGAATATCTTCCCTGTGATAACACCATATGAAATATGTAATTTGCTTTTATCAGTCAGAAACAGCTTATTTTAAATGATATTCTAGCTTCTTCTGATAGCTTTTAAATTGACTCTGACAACCATATATTGAACCACCACATATGGGTGATCGGGTTAACCCCTCTGATCCATGATGTCAGATTGTGTTTGATTGGAGGCTTTTCCAATATCACTCACCTGTGTGGACTGTCAGGCTAAAAGGATGAGTGATCTGCCCGATATTTGAAAATTTCTTTCTGTCCAAGCCATCAGTATTACTGTGTTCAATGGTGTCAAAGAGAACATCAACCCAGTACAACCTGTGAGGATAGACCCTATTGAAGAGGATAGAGAGAAGTAGTCAAATACCTTTTTTGTGTTGATAACTAGCATTTACTTCGGTTTAGACTGCATCCACAGAGCATGAATTACATAAGCAGTGACAGGGAGCTTATCAATTTCCCTAACCATCCAATTCGATATAACTTTTTTCATGAATAGTCCAGATTGTGCTGAATATGTGGTGGTCTTGTGATATGAATAATACAGTCCACTGAATTTGATCATCAATCTAATTTCTTGGCCCTCCAGAGATAAACAACTAGTTAATTAACACACTGCACCAACTAGCCCCAGAACAAAAAATAATGTCAGTTGATAAATGACATACTTATAGTCCACAGCTAGTCCATTTGGCCAGCCCAGGGTGGTATTCACAATGGGAATTGCATGAGATCCATCACACCAGGATCTCATGATCACAGCAGGACGATACCAATCTGTCCAAAACAGGTAACTGCAGAGAGAGACGCATTAGAAAGAATAAACTTGGCATTTACTCCTGGGGAAAATAATCAGATGACAAGCAAAACCTAGGAGCAGGGTATACAAGTTGTAGGCAATTATATACACAGGAGATTAACCATGTGATGCGTCACTCACTTGGCTTGATTTGATGGTTCATGATTGTTAGGGCATAGTTAGTACTGCAGCATCTGTATCCTCAATTACACCTGCCCATGGTAATCGAGGACCACTGGAATGACTACTGATCTGATCAATCTCTGTGCATTCAGAATGGGGAATGGGGGGAGATGATAGCTGTGTCAATGAGCACAATAATAGAAACACTGAACACAGCTAGTATTTGGATCAGCCATCAGTGATTAACAGTATTCTTACCCAATTGCAGGGTGCACCACTATCCCTCTGGGGTTGTTGAGGTTTTGAATGATGTCCCGTCTCGACTTGTCCGTCACTTTGAAAGCAGTGATGGCCCTGTAAGTCTTAGATGTCCAGTACAAGATCTTGGAGATCCAATCAAAGGTCATGGCTTCGATCCCGTCAACTCTGTGACCTGACACCACCTCCATCCCTACAAGCACACACATATTTTGGGTACATCTATCACTCATCTAACATGTGTCAAGAGTATTTGAACTCTTTAATAATATAAAGACTTTATGGTAACAGGTTGTAAGAGTGATCTGGTATTGTAAAGAGGGAGGCAGGCAGATGGGCATTTGGAGTATCCAAGTACATGGAATTTACTGCCACCAAAATGCAGGAACATAGATGTATAGTATAATAAAATTGTATATAATGTATCTTGTTAGCAGGGTTCTGAAAAATATTTTATTATTATTTGTTTTCTTAGCAGACATCTTTATACAAGGCGACTTACAGAGAATACAATGTGTGAACTGAGCATCAGCTGCAGAGTCACTTACAACAACGCCTCACCCAAAAGACATATGGAGCATAAGGAGATCAAGTGACTTCCTCAGGGTCACACAGTGAGTCGGTGATTGAGCCAGGATTTGAACCGGGGACCTCCTGATAACTTATAACTTTAAAGTCTGTTTCAAAGCTCTAGTGCTGTGGGGTTTGAAATCTGTGGTCTAAATAAGAGCAGGAAGAGTGTTTAGCTAAATAAATAAATAAATAACAATTGCTTTGGCTTTTCATAGATTGTTATTGCTGGGCTACCTGTATGACTATGTGGGCAATAATCCTTGCACTGTTGGTGCACTAGAGCGGACATTTTGAAAAGATCAGGATGTCAGGATGTTAACAATGAAAAGAAAATCACAGGTACGTTATTTAAACAGTTGTAGCAACACGTGGGGACGTATAACCCTTTTTTCGGAATCCCGCTACTTACTCTTTAAAGATATGGAAGAACATTAAAATATGACAATGCCATGATTATATATGTCACTATGAGGTACAGTGTGTATGCTCATGTAGCATTTTAGCCAAACTTGGTACAACGCTGTTGAAAACACTGTGCAATGCTTCCCTGACATGGAGTTGAGTAATCTTTAAGCCAAAATCTTTTTAGACAATATATGTTGTTCTTATCTCATGCTCGTTCTTTATACCCCTTACCTGTTCCATCAACCTTGGCTTTGTAAAGCAGGGGTTTATACAAGTCATTAAAGTAGATGGTGTCCAGTGCTCCGTCATAGTCCAATCCAGTGAAGTAGGAAGGAGTGGCGCTTATCGGCAGAATGACATCCTCCTGCAGGGAGATGTTGAGAGGGATCCCTCGTACCGCTGTCCCGGAGGCCAGCAGGAGAAACTGGGCCAGTTCTACCAAAATCAATGAAATATTACATTCTCTCTATCTCTCACTATTGAGCTCTCTTATAAGCCTTCCCCAGGGGAGGAAACACATCTGTACGTATAAACCACATGTCACACTTTACATTTTTCTTAAATATGGAAATCCCTTTATTCAATTGTGATGAAACTTGGTATTAACATCTTTTAGCACACTTTATTTGAATTATCAGATGGTGGGGCTATATGGACGTCTATCTGTACATCTGTCCATCTGTATGTCATATGTACATTTTTAAATGTATCTTGAGAACACAAGAAGTTTTTCTACATACCATAAATCAGTTTTTTTTTTTTTTATTAAACTTTACCACAATACTAAAATGTTTCAATTTTTTAATACAAATTTTCCAGAATGTAAAAGAACAGATTGTAAATAATAACATAGATATAGGTATACATATACATTTTTAATACACATAAATAAATATATAATATAGAAACATGTACATATTTCACAAGAGTATACAGGAAAGCTAAATTGCTTTATTAAAATGTGGAAACCATTAATTACTTATTTAAATAAAAGATGAAATGTTGGTGCTTGTGAATTTTGGTGAGGGACAAGGAAACTGGATACAGTGTGATAGAAATTTATATAAGCTGCCATACTTTGCACCTTGTTGTTGTCAGTAGAGACCCCCCCCCTTGCATTAAGTCTTCAGTACAATATTGTGAAAAAATAACAGCTGTGTTTTTTACTTGCTGTGAATCATCACCAAAATAAGTAAAGCTCTTGAATTTTGACCCTAGAAAAGCATTGCATTACCTGAGCAACAGCAGCTCATGGGCTAAGCCTCGGGATGCTTTAGGTCATTACTTACTGAAGCAGGTCCTCCCATCTGTCTGGAGGTCATATCCCATCTTACACTTGCAGCGATAGCCCAGCCCGTCGTTGTCTGAACTGTGGCTCAGAACGCAGATCTGCTGGCAGCCCCCATTGTGTCTCCCACAAGGATTCATCACTTCATTGTATAAGAGAAGAAGAGTAGTGAAAAAACACAACCAATGTTCCGAAACTCATAGTAATTGGGCTACCTTATATTATTATAACGTCTCTTAATTTTATATTGTAATGCGTCTATTTAGAAACTAATATTTAAATATTGCTAACTGTGACCCAGTAGGAAAAAAAATGGACAGCTTTTAATTTTTAAATTGAAACAAAGTTGAACTTTTGTTTTAACATATGCCAACTTAAAGATACTTTGCTCAGTTGTTAGTTTAAGCTTAGTGATGCAGACTGCAAATGGCAGACCTTTTAAAGACAAGTGTATGCTCTCTATACTGGAATTGTACTCCCCCAACAAAAAAGCAGGTCACTACAAATGTAGTGATTAACCTTTATATATTGCTAGTTTTAATTGTAAACCGAATATTATTAACTGAAATGTGCTAATTTAACAATATTAACCATTCACATTCAAAAAGGGATGTTTTGCCCTACTATCCCCAGTACTGCAATTCTGCTATACATATGCTAATGCTACATCAATATTTTTTTATGACTGTAAATACAATTAAAACGACTACTAGTTTTGTAATTCAATACACTTCATGGTACAATATTATTATTTATAAAATGATTTATCTACTTACCCAGTGGCTGCAGGACTGCATGTTTAATGACTATATGTCCTGGGTGTTCTGCGGAGCGGTATAGCAGAGTGGGATTACTCCCATTGAAACGGTTTGCTCGGATGATGCCCATTTTTGTCCAGTCAGTGAAGTAGATGTTGTTCTCAAACACTGCCAAGCCAAAAGGGTGAGGTACATCATTCCCCCCACTGAGAACCATTTTCCTGAAATGAAGAGTTGAGCTTTTAGGCACAGTGGTGTGGTTCGGATTATCTAGGCTCTAACAACTCTGGTTTTCCCTTTTATTTTGAGACATATTTTGATGTCTCTAAACTCATCAATAATGTCAACGATTCTAATATATTCTGCAGAACATGTGTTTCAGAATTGCCAGAATTATTACATAGTTGCCTCTCTGCATGGAATGGCTTTAGACGTCCATTGTCTTTTACTGACCCAGTCCCGCTGAGCACTCTCCACATGGCTACTAAAAGCCAGTTTTTGGATGAATCTATTTGTACTTTGTCCTAAGGGAATGGCTCTGTAAATGTTGTAGTCTTACCTGTCTAATCCAGCATAGGTGACCGTTTCAATGTAGTCAAAGTGACTGTCCACCCAGTAGACTCTCTTGGTGATGAGATCTAGAGATATTCCTGAAGGGGCTCCCAGTTTAGTCTTTACCAGATCTATTCTATTACTGCCATCCATGTAGGCTCGTTCCAGTTTGGGCTCATTGTTAAAATTACTAATATCACTGAAGAACATGTACCTGCAAATAAGTTTTAAATAAATAAATAAATAAATACATACATACATACATTTTGTTTTGTAAACAAAAAGCATGTTCATTAACTGGTATTAAACACACTGTGTTGTTGTTTAACATTAGAATTGCGCTGTATGTTCAATGCATGGGATGTACACAGGAGGGATACAATGCCATCTAAATAGTTTATTTCTTATAAATAATTTGGTGGGTTTATTGTGTTTATTTGTCAGTTATGCTGCGCATGGGGATTTAACAGCTAGGCGATGTATAGGATGTATGCACTGGTTGTATTGTGGGAAAATACTTGTCCTACCAACCTACCCAACAGTAGGGTCCAAGGCCAGTCCATGAGGGTTCTTAAGGTTCTCAGCTATCACAGTTAGTCTGTTGCCTCCATCCAGATCACAGATATCAATCCTATTCACAGTGCTTTCTACAACGTACAGCTTGTAATTAATCCAGTCAACAGCAATGTTCTCAGGGCTGTCAACCGACACCGACAACACCTCTTTCACATCTGTACCATCAAACTTGACAGAGAACACCTAGGGAAGAAATAATATTGGATTCATTGTTAACCTAAGACATTACAGCAATATTGTTTTAAAAAGTCAGGGTCTATTTAACAGTCATATGAAAATGTGTCATAGGAAAGGCAGCTATTGGCAATCCAATGCGTGGAGCTTTGGGGAATTTGACTTCTTAAAAAAAAAAAAAAAACTTCAAACATTTCCAAATTTTTGTTTCTGTAGAAATATATATATTTTAAAAATATGCTCAGGAAGAGTCACTGCCTAAAAAAAAAAGTAAGTATTCTAAATCGTTTTTTTTTTGTTGTTGTTGTTTTTTTACAAGAACTCAAACTCCCAGAAGAAACATACATTTGTCCACAAAAGTACAATTTTTCTTAACAAATTCCACGAATAAATACCATTGAAATCATATATGCGTTTAACATAAACATATAGGAAAATGTGAGACCTATAAAGTAATGGTTGTATGTATTAGGTAAGATTTACTGGGATTATTTTGTACTGCCATGTACTTAAAAATATATATTTTTGTATGTTTAATTTCTTATCATTTTATATCCTATAATGTGTGTTCTGTACGATGCTGTACTGTTGTTTCTGCTTAGATAAGCATTTAACAGGCTCACAAATCAATCTTGTTTTTTAAACACTTTTACCAGCTGATTTTTTCAGTGACTTCTATTCGAAACGTTTGTCAAATAATTAAAAAGAAATTCTCTAAGTAGTTCTACATTTACCACCATTGACATTGACCACTGTTTTATAGTTATGGAAGCGGTTGGAAAAGAACATTTAGTAATCCTGGTAAATAAGAATCTGAGCAGAAACCAAAATAGAGAATGAAAGATAACAAACTTAATAGAATATGAACAGCTTTAACTATCTTGGAAATGATAAATAGGACTCAGATACACATTCAATGGGATTACTTGCCTTCCTCTGCGATGTGTCAGTCCAGAAGATGCGCTGTGCCACCCAATGGTAAGCCACCCCCATAGCCTGGCCCTTGCTTGGAGACTCTACCAGCACTCTCACATTTCTCCCGTGGATGTCACCGACCATGATGTCCCGTCCATTAGAAAAGAGAAACTCTGGAAGACCAACTAGGCAGAGAAACTGGGATGAATGTTGCATCTCAACAGAATTGATGGGTAAAAAGCACATCCTTATAGACTTTTACAGGAATAACATGAACTGTGATAAAGATAAATGGAGGAGAAACCATGAATGTTCCTGGAGTACTGTGTTTATGATGGCCATCTTCTTAGTGAACTAACCACAGCACTCCAAGTACAATGTAAAAAAGAAAGTATGTTTAACCCTAAATTAAACAGACACATTTGTATGTAAACTGTAAACTTTGGAATAAAAACAGAATGATTCCCAGTGTTGTTACAGCTCTTCTTACCAGTGATGTTGGCTTTGCAGTGCCTGCCTTGTTCCAGGAAATAGCCATTTCCACAGCTGCAGTGATGAGTGCCTATCCGATCCTCACAGAGCTGGTCACAGACTCCCCAGATGCTACAGTCATTGTAATCTACAGAGGAAAGTATGTATATCAAAGACGCACCAGATGCAAAGTCCAAAACCACAAAAAATGGATGCTATTGTTATTTGACCAAAATGTTTCCATAAGAGGATATACTCCAAGCAATGGTATTGCTTTGTAAGGTCACACTTGTGTGCTAATTAAGCTACAGGCCATAAGGCACCCAAAACCACACTGTTACTGACCCATTACAGCAAAACACAGTACAAACTAGGAGTAGAATGAGCATTCATTTTAGTTGCATAGTTGATGTAAAAATAGTTGAATCGGTTGACCATTGTAGTTGACATATTAATAAATATGGTTCTCTATTTGTACGGCTTTGCAGTTTTTGCACTACATTGTATTTTAAAACTGCTTCGAATTTTTTTTGACTATTTATTAATGTTCTAAAATGTCACTTATATTTTAATGGTTTGCAACTGCAACATAATTTATGTCCATCTGAAACAGCATGCTTCACAATTACTTTACAATCAGGTGACATGCGATTAGTTAACCACTAGTTTCTTAGGTCGACTCTCGTTTCTATTTGACTAGTTGACAGTTAGATGCTACCCCCAGAATAAACAAGTATATTAAAAAATAATCCTCAGATTTGGTGCAGTTGGCATTTATCCAAGAGGGTTTTGAAACATTTGGCATTCACACTAAGGTGGTACAATACAGTGGAACACCACACAATAGTCAGATCATGGGAGACAAAAACTAAAAAGACAAAAAAATACTTTTAAAAATGACATACAGATTTTGTAAAAAAGAAAAAAAAGCGTGGTTCTTTCCTTAAAACCTAGAATTTGAGACACAGCAATTTCAGGACTGTTTAACTCTCGCCACACCTCATGTCGTTGACCTTACCAACACAGGTGCGGCTGTCATTGCTTAGTGTGAACCCATCTGGACAATAGCAGGCTCCTCCCTGGGGAGAAGCATGGCAGCGATGCTCACAGCTCAGAATAGAACAATGCTCAAAACCTGAGAACAAAAACACAAAAGAACATAATAAACTTTACATACGAGAGGAGTCCATTTGACCCATCAGTGCTCGTCTGGACACTTAGAAGATTGTGTTCAATATCTAAGAGAATATATCTATTACAGCCCATTTTGTAATTGTTTGTGAAAATTTTCTGACTACAAAAGTCACTACCTAGCTAAAATGATGACGATTTATTCTGGATTTACATGTAAAATGTAGAATTATGCACAGCTACCTTTCACCTAAGGTAAAACTTAAAGAATTACACAAACATTTGCTTTCCAAACATTTGCCAACCCTTGGTTTCTTCTAAGCTTTACCTTTTAATTCATTTATTTATTTAAGGAATATTAAATTACATTTCAGCTAAACAGAATAGCCATTTACCTGAAATTCAGTCAAAATATTGTATTGTTTACATTGGATCAGCACATAATACAATTTAAGTAAAGGCATTTGCAGCAGCTAACTGTAATGTATTTCTAATTTCAGTCTGGACCATGCATCAACAAACCCTAGCACAAGCTTTGATGAAATGCTTACGGATCTACGTGTTTGTTATGTCACAAACCATCAATGTGATTATTTCCTTGTAATCCAGCTCATACATTATTCTACAAAACATGTACTGATGATTCCTCACCGCATGTTAATTGGGCAGCTGTGTTGGACTCGTCTGTTCCCAGTGGGCAGTCAGAATGGCCATCGCACAACTTACTGACAGGAATACATGCTGTGGAATCAGGGCAGGGCCATTCCCCAGGGTAGCAGTCACGGGATCCACTATCTGAAATAGCAAAGTCGGATAGAAGGTGAAATTCACACATTCCACTAGAAGTATCATACTAAAGAAGATAATCCAATGGCTTACATTAGCATGTTATTTTCCAAAAGGAAGTAAACACCCAATAAAGTTACCAAAAATCAGAAATAAACAAGTGAAACTTTTATTTTAGTGGCTTGGAAGTAGCATTGGTGTGTTTGTGTTTCTTTCTTTCGACGGTTTTGAATGTTGTGGCAGGGTAGATGAACTCTCTGCACTGAAAAGTTCACCTCTCCCACCAGCAGGGGGAACAGGAGGATCCAGTTTATCCAGCAGACTGGTTCCCTCCCAGATAATCAGGTAAATATTTTCATTACATTTAAAGAAACAGTACCATTTATTTTTGCAACCAGTTTTGTTGGATGTTTTATAAATAAATTGTGTTTAATTATTATTTGAATCACCTAACTCTCCTTGGTTCATTCTGAGGCCTTACACAAATGTCTTAAAAATTGTTTTTAAGAAGACTTCTAGTCAAAATGTTTGTGGATTAATTTATTTATCACTGAAGTTTCATTTAGTATTCTTTTACTATTGAGTGTTTAATAGGCATGAAGAAAGTAGTGCTTGAAAGATTTGAAGACTTGAAACTGAATATCAGAGAGTGTAAACTTTCTCCAAACATAAAGAATGAGCTACTCCTAGATGTCTTTAAAAATGGTTAATGAATCTAGACTGTATTTAATTTGTCTTTAAATAACGTAACAAAGCAACAATCATTTATCTGAGATCACATTAGCAAAGTGTTATTGTTAAGCTGATATATCTTACCGCATCCTCTTTCATCGCTGTAATCTCCACAGTCGTTGAAGTCATCACACACCCAGGTCTGAGTAATGCATCGCCCACTGGAGCATGTGAACTGGTTCCCAGCACAGCTCTGGTACACTGGACATAACAACAAGAAAGCACTTTTTCAAAGGAGGATACTATTAAGAGCATACATAATAACATGATTCCAAGAACTCAAGGAGCTCTGCAGAATTACCAAGGGAGAGCAGGACAACCTCTCAGAGTCCACGCTACACACAGACTCTGCATCATCCTCCTTCTCCCCAAGGTATCCTTTGACACTCCCCCCCCACGTTATTGGGTGAGTGAGTTGTGCTTGATTTTTTTTATTTTACCGACCCCTCCCCCATCCCACCCCCAGGGGACGGGCATGGGTTCGGCAATTACTGCTGAACCAGATGGTTCCGTCCCCTCTGAGGGCCCCCCTTTAACAGACTGAGGCACAGGCCCGTCCTGAGTTTTCATGGGGAGGGTATCTACCTGCAGGGCACCACCTCCTTCTGCCCATTCAGGTTCTTCCCCTCCCTCTTTCTCAAGAGTGGCGGTCAGTGGCACGGATTCCGCTCCCTACATAGTGAGACAGGGTTCAGGACTCTTATCAGTGGGGGGGTTGGGGTGGGGGGGAGCAGCTTCGGGGGCCCTCCTTTGCCCCCTTGGTGACCGCCACCAAAACCAGACCCTCAGGAGGCTGATCTCCACGTGAACACAAAGTTCGATCCGTCCTGTGTGACCACAGAACCTGGTGCGTAGACACAAATGGGGGGGGGGTGGGGGGGGGGGGGGATGGGCAGCAGCGCGGTTCAAGCCTGGGCAGGACACACTGCCCCGGAATAAAAAAAAAAATAAAAATCCGGCTCGGGGAGGGGGTAGGGTGGGGCCTGGGGGATCCACTACCCCTGTTGCCGGTCACCCAAAAAAAAAATTGGGGCATTTTTTTTGAGCTGCCCCTACTCACACGGCGCTCCAGCAAGGGCGTCTCCTTCTCAGGGACACCCTCTAACCCACCACTAGATGGTGTGGTGGTGAGCTTTGTTGCCCCCTGCAAAACTCTCCCAGAGCACTTGGCCGTCTTCTTTTCCTTGAGGGGAGGCTTTACCCCTCTGCAGCAGGAGTCCGAGGGGCACTCCAAAAAAAAGTACTCCTCCTGGTGATCGGAGGCTCCAGGCTCGGGGGAGGGAAAGGTGTTCGGGGGTTCTGGGGCCAAGCGCGAAAGGCCCCTAGCACGAGGCGGCTAACCCCGGCCACAGGAGTTTCCCTTCCCCCGCGGGGGCGGGTGCCCGGCCACCCCCCCAGTCCTCCTCCGGGGGGGGGGGGGGGCCAGCACAGAAGCTCGGGGATTTGTAACCCACTGAGGAAAGCACCCCCCCCAAAAAAAAAAAACGTGGCCCTGGACGGGGTGAGGCCCGGGGGGAGGCCCCTGCCTGGTGGGTCCCGAGCACTGGCCGTTTTCTCACGGTTGAGGTCACCGGCTTAAACCACTCCGGGCTAGCAAACTACCGTGACCAGCACCAAAGGTCGAAACCGTCTTTGTGACCGGGGGTCGGTATGGACGGGATACATTGGCGAAAGTCCCTTTGAGGGGGTTGTTTGTTTTTTGGGCACCGGAGCAGAAGACTCCTTACGGAACGGCCGGAAGCAAGGGCGTCTTCCTTCTCAGGGAACCCTATGGGGGACACTAGACTGGTGTGGGAATGTGGAGGTTGTGTTGCCCCGTGCCGGCAGGGACACCCAGAGCAATTTTCAGTCGAGAGGGTTACCTGTTTTTGGCGCTAATGGGTGGCACAGAAGGTTCAGCCTCTTCAGGCGCCCATTTCCCCTTTGGTTGTTTTGGGGAGAGGAGCAGATGTTGCTTTAGCCCCGTCAGCAGCTTTCTTCTTCTGCGCACTCCCGGGTGGTGGTGGTGGTGGGGGGGGGTACTTTTTTACCCCGCCTGCAGGCCCCTTAGAGGGTCCCGAGGGGAGGTGGACTTGGAGGGGTACGGTGCTGGAGCTGATGTTTTGACACCCTTCTTGAGTTTGGGGCACCTCTTTTCTGGTGCCCAGCTCCTTGAGGCACCTCCAGGCTCCAAACTACTCTCAACCACGTCTTGCCCTGCCAGGTGGATTGTGATCTGGCGTCAGAAGAACAGGAAGTGACAGAGGGGCTGCTCCTTGCAGCCCAGGGGGATGGGGTGGATGGCTGTGGGGTCTATACAGGTCGTCCTTCAGAAAAGGTGGCACGTTTGAAAGAACAACCTTTGTGCCTAGACCCGCAAGCGGTTCGACAGGGGCAAACATCCCCGCCACCATGAGACCCCTCTCGATCGCGGTGTTCATTTTGGAGGCCACCATGATGGACGATGATCCGACCACCTTTGCCATGGCCTTGACAGAGCCCTCGACCGAGAGGGTATCTCTGAGGAGGCACCTGACCACTTGCCTCCTTATAATGTTCCTCAAGGGGGCTGAGGTATCTGGAGCCACCTGAGCCCGCCTCCTTAGGGCCTGTGGAACTTGCATCTGCATTGATTTTTATTTATTTGAAACAAAAAAACAAAACAAGACAGACAAACCACCTACACTGCAAAAATCACCCAAACACAAACACAAACACGAGACACAAACCAAAAACAAAGATTTTTATTTTTGGTTTATTTTATAAATAAACAGAGACAGACACTACCCTTGCACTGCAAAAATCACCAGTCCAGGGGAACACACAACACAAGTCAAAAAAACACTTACCAGTACATTGCAATCAATGTAGAGGTACACACAAACACAAGACAAACATAAATATTTTTTTTTTTCTTCCTTAAAGGAAAAAACAAATAAATCAATGTCTAAAAGAAAAATAGTTTTAAACAAAAAAAACACTAAAAAATAATAAAAGGGCAGGAGCCAAACAAAGGAGCACACAGCCTGTGCTACCTATGTTATCTGCTGTATAGAGAAAAAAGGTTTGGCAACGAGACAAAGGTATGGCTACTTTTTTCTGCTGTAAAAGCAGCCATTAGCTAAACTATACAAGCACAAGCTTGGTCTCTTGCCTATTACATTTTACGATGATATATTAACCCAAATGTCTTGTTGTACTTTTTGTTTATAAATGGTTTTCTGTCTTAAACCAGCAGTTTATCTGTTTTCACAAACTGTTGTTTATATATTAAATAAACAGAACCATTTTTGTTTTATTTTGTTGCAACTGTGGTACCATTCGGTTGAGCAGCAATTGTAAAGGGTTACTTGAGCTGAAACCTTCATACAGAAAAGGTCGTTTTTTTTTAAAAAAAAAGGTTGAAAAACACTGGTGTAGCTGATTACCTGTTTGATATTTGAAATGAGTTTCTGAATGCACCTCTAGTATGTGTTGTATGGCAGAGCATTATAATTCATAACTCCTGCTTGCATGCCAAGTCATTATCTAAGATACATTGTTTCTTCAACTCACGACATCCTTGCTCATCACTGTTGTCCCCACAGTCATCCCAGTGGTCACACACAAAGGACAATGGGATACAGAACCCATTCTTACACTCGTACTGGTGCATCTCGCAGTGGCGGATTGCTGCAGAGGTAACCAAACAGAACAATTGCAAACATCATAAAAAGGGAAGGGAAACAACTAAGAAGATGTAATCTGAATCTAGTTAGTCTTTAATGATTTTTTTAGCCTCATTGTAATGGCAAAGTACTGGACTGTGCTTACTGCAGTTGGATTCATCAGAACCGTCCCTGCAGTTCAGGATTCCATTGCAGAGCTGAGAGTGGTTGAAACACGCTCCATTGGCACAAGTTTCTTGGGGACAGGAGGGGTAGTCTTGCAACAAAAAAATGCCATTAGAAAATCCTTTATGTGTTGTAAAATTATATTTCATATTCGCTACAAGTAAGCATGTAGCTGTTACTACAGTAGGAAACAAACTGGTGTGAATCAAAAACACACACAAAGCTCAAAACAAGTTTAATACTGATAAGCAAGCTGTATCTGATTGCATACAGGTAGTCACACAGATTTGGAGATAAATGTATTTGCAAAATTTATAAAGCAACCCCTTTGAACTCATTATAGTTTATGCATTTACTATAGCTCAGAATAGTTAATACATACCATAAAAAGCATGTAACTTTTAAAATAGTAGCAATACAGTAGAAAAAGACAACTATTTACAACAAAACAGCCACAATGAAGCTGCAGCCTGACTTTTACAGCAGTAATTTGATAAGCATCTGTGGACTTGGCTGTGTTCTAAGATTACTAACACCACTAAAATGAAAGAATTGACATCATAAACTTTACTAACCCATTACAATTGCACAATCACACCTTACAGTGTAATGTATTGAAAACTCCAGGTCTTTCAACTGAGTTTAATTGTTTATTCTTGCTTTCCTTCATTGCTGAATTTGCAGTACAAAGGAGAAAACATTCCCCGCATAGCTATCTACACTATAGGTTAATACATTGTGTGTTGGGTGTCACTTATTGTTTAAAGATGCATCTTCTTTTGCAATTTGGGCAAATGGGTAGCAAAGCTGAAAATGATAATATAATAAGACACACCTTACTATAAATCACAAAAATGAATCTATACATATGAACTACTGTTAAATATAACAGTAGTTATGTTTTTAATTTAGAACTGTTTTGTGTGCTCTGTGCATGGGATGACATCTGTACACAGGATAAGCAATTTTGTTTGGTTGATTTCTCCATCTGTGATATATAATTATACACTAAGAATACTACAATACAACACAATGCAAAGATATTGGTAGTAGTAAGACTAAAAGCAACTTAGTAAAATACTTGAAATGTATTGTCAAGAGGTCAAGTGTCCTGTACTTACTGCAGTTTCTCTCATCAGAGCTATCCACACAGTCCTGGACTCTGTCACAGCGGTAGCTGCCCGGGATGCACTGACCCTCAGAGCAGGTGAACTGATTGCTGGCACATGTCTGGCCGTCTATAAGAGAAAAAATAATACTGTATATAATACCATAGCTGCGATGAACTTGGGGGCACAGCGACAAAATTTACTACAGACCTTCATGCCTTTTTTCCTTGCAGGTAGTAGCTTTGTGGTCGTAACTTAGTTCACAATGGACATTAGACACTCGTAAACATCACAGATCCAACACAAAATGTAGCACATCTTTGTGAATTATGAATTGGCACAGAGTGTTAAGGTTAGCTGTGAGATAAAGAAGGGTTTGTCAGTGATAAGAATTTTTTGAGGTTTTTTTTTTACGCGGGTAATGCTATCACTGTAACAGTGGGCTACTTTTAGGATTTACAGCTAGGAAAGCAAACCAAGTACTTGTTTAAACCTTATGTAGCACCAAATTTTAAAATGAAAACATGTTTTCTCCGACATCTGTTTCTTTCAAAAGGTGCACAGCAGGTTTTTGGCATTATTTTGTTAGCTGCAACTTGTTATACCCTTACCATTATTGTTGGGTTTATACAAATCAAGTTCCTTCTTATACTCTAGAAGTTCAATTGTAGGATAACTTATACCCTAATTAGCTACTTTTAATACCATTTGCTTCACTCTTTTTTGTATCACTGAGCAATGTATTTTCAAAATCGAACAGCAAATTGTACTTGTATATCAATAGAATGTCATGTAGCATGCTATCACAGTCCTGATTGAAACCTTACCATTATCTCTAAGTCTCTCTTATCACATATTATGATAGCCAAGCACTGTGCCTTACAGATAAAGCTGATTTTAATAAGCACTTATATGAGACTGCAGTTTCAGAGATCAGGCCAATTTAGAGTTTTCCATATATATATATATATATATATATATATATATATAATATATATATATATATATATATATATATATATATATGTAGCGCGATCTTGGTTAACGCAGGCAGGTGCATCACACAGAGCAAGGCAATCCACACACAAGCGGAGGGCGGGCATGAACCTGAGAGTAATTTCGTGTCGCACCTATAGAGATATCTTTTCTCAAAAGAGGGAACGTTCCTTGCATATAGCCGAATACAGAAAACGTACACTAATGTAGTGGATGGTAGACAAGACAGACGGCTCACGTGCCGATGTGATAGTATATATATATATATACTCATATAATATTATATATATATTATTTATATAATATATCATATATAATATCATATATATATATACCTACTATATAATATATATATTAATGAATCTAATATATCTATGTAATTAGAAATATGTAACCTGTGGGTGTTGTCGAGTGATTGAAAACAAGACATTTTATGTTTGAATTGAAAGTGATGGTCTCAAGGAGTTGAATGGGTCAAAGTTCAAGTATATTTTCCTCTAGAGGAATTATCACTTCTTGATGTCACTACTGTGGTATTATACCTTTTTTTCAAATGGCTCAGGATGCAAATATAGCCACCAATCTAGTTTACCGAACCACCTACGTTTATATATATCTATATATATATCTTTATATAATATATATATATATATATATATATATATATATATATATATATAATAGCTAATATAATAATTTAGATATTTCCACGTCTGAGTGTTTTGGACTGAGTAAAAATAGACTACCCTTCCTGAGGACTCTTCAGGATTTATGCAAACAATGAATACAAACGTTATTTTGCTGAACCTTCAAAGCAACAAGATAGTTCATATTCAGCACTCGATACCATACAGTGTGCATGCATCGCGTACTCCTATTTGTTTATTTATATGCTAGCACCCCCAAAGTCATGCTAGCCCCCCAAAGCTGAGCACTAGTTTCCCGTTTGGTCTGTGGAGGAATCCCAAGCCCGATGGAGCCGTTCGTTGGCCTTGCTAAATTAAAAGTTTTGTTTTATTGGGTTGTTTTGGGTTTCATTCTCACTCAAGTACACTTGAGGGGGCTCTATAAGGAGGTGAATATATGAAAGGGTGATAGAATATCTTTGGATAAATAACAGAGCTAAGCAGGACTGACGTAGAGGGTCTCTGCCGGTGTGACACAAAGGATTACTTCACTATGATTGCTAACTTGTTAACAGCTTAGGGTTGATACATACTGCATGTCCTTTCTTCATCAGAACTGTCCGCGCAGTCCGCTTCTCCGTCACACACAAACTGGATCTCGATGCATTCTTTGCTGCTAATGCACTGGAACTGGCCTGCTGTGCATGTAGGCGGAGCTGAAAATGGAATCTGGATCAATATTCAGCAGGGTAGGTCCAAGTTCACTGATTACAAAATGATATCCATTGAAGGTGAATACAACACAATTTAAAGCTTCATCAACACTGTGGCATCATCCCTTAAAGAAACTAAATATATTGAAAAATATACTGAACTATATATCTGAACTATATATCTACACATAAAATAATATATTGTGAGTTATCCAATATATAAATGTAAAATAGTTGATAAAAATTGACAACTGGAATACATTAGGGGTAGAACAACAGCTAGCTTGACAGAGTCGAATAGTTGAGCTGCAGATAAAACAAAACATGTATTTGATAATGTCTGGTGCTGTTTGTGAACACGCAGTTTCATAACACTTTGATCTTTGTGCATTTTAATTGTAAAAATCTTCTAAAATGTCATATATGTATATACATATATGTATGTTAATGCATTTCAACCACTACTGCACTTCCACCCATTTCAAACTGGACACTTCACGGTTACTTCATGTGATGTGAAAGCAGTCGACTATCCTTTCTGAGGTTAACTGTCATGACTTTATTTGACTGGTCGACTAATCTGACCTACCCCAAGAATAAATAGATGAGGGGTTTAAGCATCTAAATTACATGTGTGTCTAGATGACCAAATTCTCTCCTAAAGTCAACATTAGATTTAGACATGTCAATGTAGGCATGTTTTTCGAAACCTGTAGTCACTGTAGTAAGAGTCTACCACCAATCTAATCTGTTGACAAGAGTCTGTAAATATTTAGGGAAATCTATGCTTACGACAATTTAATTCATCTGAATCATCTGTGCAGTCATTGGTTCCATCACATCTCCAGTCTTGTGAAATGCAAGGCCCGTTCGAGCACTGAAACTCTCCACTGTCACAGACACCTAGAAAAGACCATACAAGCATTCACTATGGAAGGGGATTAGAAGAATGGGTGCCAGCAAAATGTGGATTCTGAAAACTGTCACATAGGTAAATATTGTATAATACTGAATTAAGCACTGCATTATTTACAAACAACAATCACATAGGACATTATCTAGCAAATATAGTTGCCACAACAACATATTTAGTGTTTTGGTACAACACTTATGCAAAAAAGAAAAGTATATTGAAGTCAAACAAATAGGCACTTTGACTGATGAATGTGATGAACTTGTGAATGATGGAAAATGGAAGTGCTCAGTTTCAAAGAGAACAACGTGGAGTCCATTAATCCCTAAATCTAGCCACCAACCCCCTTAAAAAAGATGACTTACCTTCTGCAAGTCTGAGGTGTTGACAGGACAATATAATAGTGAAAATCATAAGAAATCTTCTGGCCATTTTTGCTGTAAAATATTTTTTTAGGTTGAAAACAATGAAAAATGGTAAGATTGGGTTAATAGGTCATTACAAAGAGCAATGTCTGTGGACATCAGTGAGAGAAGAGCACATCATTTCAAGTGCTCCCTCCTTTAATGAAGTTTGTTGAGAATGTGCAGGAGCATTTATGACTTTCTCTTTATATCCCTATAAGATTAACTTTCTCAGGTTAAAGTATTGCTAAGATGAAGTAGTTTGGTTGAACCCTCGTGTATAATAAAAAAAATGCATTGTATTCCAAATGGGGGCAATCTATTTTTATAATGGTGCATGGTCAGCATTTCACTAAATTTCAGTTATTACAAACACTGTATTTCCATTTAACGAGAAGAAAAACATTACAATTCTCACACTCAGCTTCTTTCTTGTTTATAACCAAGTGAGTGTAATTGTATTTTTTTTCTGATAAACAATTAGTAAATTTAAAAATATATGTGATTCTGAAAGGCATTGTCACAGACCATGCTGCCAAAATTACCATGAAAGACAAAAACTCAAATGGAAAGTTCAAATTTGTACTCTTAGCCCTCTTTATTTATCCTTAGGCCTCTGCACAGGGCAAAGAAAAACACACATTGTTTAACAAATTCCAAAACAAAATTCACCTATTTCCGGGCTTTAAAATGAAAAGTTCTCTTTAGCAAGAGTTTTATACATTTTCAGGCCATCTCTTTGTCTCATATGAACCCCCCTAACAAACCTTCTCAGGTGCTTTTAACAACCAATGATTTCCAAAGAGGCTTCCCAGTTGTTTTAAACATTTTGGTTTGACAGTCATTCTGTGGTTGGATTTGACTGAACGCAAGATTCCAAATGAAAAAAATTAATACAAATATTCACTCAGGAGCACTGAATATGAACAAGTGGTTTTTTTTTGTTTTGTTTTTTTTTGCTTCTTGGTCTAATGTAACCACATACATCTGCTAGTAGTTGACTGCGCTTTCCAATTTAATCCACAGAATGAATTATGGCACAGCTATCCTTATGGCAGCTTTGAAAAATATCAAATTGCATAACATTCACTGCCTGGCCACTTTATACCTCTCTATGCGATCGAATTTGGCATCGACTTGGTGTGGAGTCTGTTCTCCTGGTATGCCCTGGCTCTTCCCATACGGAAACATATATATTCAATATATTATAAAAATAAGCAATTTAACAACTTTATATGTTACCTATATGCATCACATATCCATATATACATATATTCTTAATATGTTTTTAAATATAAGAAAAGTAGGAACATGCAGGACCAAAATAAATGATACCATGCAATTTGATTAGTATGTCATATAAAGATGTTCTGCAATTTTATATACAAAATGCACTGATTCTTTATAAAAAAAAAAAAAAAAAAAGATTAAGTATCAAATTTATAATAATATGCAAAAAATAACTAAAAATACACATTATCTATCATACATCATAAAGATTTCTGTAAATAGCATAAAATCACGTTCTGCTTAAGGCTGCATTTTAAACTATGTACATGAAAACCTGAAAAGCATATATCAGACATCCACAGGTCATATACAATACAATATACCTAAGTTACACAAGACATAATTAAAGCTAGTACCCATACCGTCTCATTTTAACATTTTACGAAGGAACAACCTTTGAATAAATATTTTATTTTCTATACAATACTTTTTGCTTAAATATGTCTCTTGTTTAAGTAAGCCATTTAATACAGGTTTATTCTGTAATATGTCCTTTTTTAGGCATGTTTAAAGGGCTGCTACTTTTTCAAACTTGTCGTTTTATACGTTTAATATTTTGATCAGATTCTATAAAAGAACAGCCTATGTTCTCATCTGGAAAAGAGTCTACTGACGATACACCACATTCTCCCTATAACCCACCTATATGTTCCAGGAGATGCTGCACAGTGCTTTGCATGTGAGACACGACCTGCTAGACACCCCGGGTCATTCTGCTGCATGGCGAGGTATTGATCAAGAGCATGCTGAAAGGTTGATCCCTGACAATTCCCCCAATATCTGTTTTTATGCTTGCTGTTTGGGGCATAGCTATTCTGGATGAAGGTATTGAAGACGATAATGACGTAAAGAGGAAAGTGTTCAGCGTTGCTCAGGATATTGTCTGACAGCTATAAACTCCAAAGCATATAGGGCTGGGTCTTGCTCTTCATAAGGCCACCAGATTCAAGGCATCCTATTTCATGCAGCAAACCCTACTATTGGTGTTGATACTGTTTGGAGAATTGACAGTACAATAGCCCAAAACATCCTCGAGAAGTCTGAAAAGAATGGCTACTTGTACAAAAAAAAAGTTCATATGAACACACGGTCGACATCCCCGTCTGTACGCACAGGATGCCTCCTCTACAAGAAAGTCAACTCATTTTATGTTGCAACAAAGCTGGAAAATATATTAATCGTTTGAAAAAAAGGAGTAACACAGAATTGATTAAAGAAAAAAAAACACTTGAGCATCTGATGAACTTTTCATGTCGAGATGATTTGGAATGAAAGATCAGTTTGGGATTCTTGCATGTTGGATTAAGATTTAGTGTGCTTTGAAACAATTCGTGTCAGATTGATTTTGAATAAATGTTCAGCTTCAATTAGCGATTTGTGCTTTCTGTACTGCATTTTAATTCTTTAAAGAATTGGATAAAGCAAAGGCAGAATCCCTCAGACACTTTCTACCACCTTGTGCAGTCTATGCCATGGTCTGTCAAGGCTATGATCAGGGCAAATGATGGTCCAACCTGATATTAGGGTACAGGTCCAGGCAGTATACAAGAAATGTTATTTTACATGGCGTGTTCTCCCCCCAATTTTGAATGTTCAAATATCTTTCCTGACTGCAAATACTAACCACAACAGTTCTGGAAAATTGAAGGTAAGTAGGCATCCAGCCACCAAATTAATTGCCTGGCCAGTAGGGGCTATAGCATACTGACATTGTTCATTCCCTGAAGATTGCACCTTCATAACCTGCAGGACATTCCATATGAAATCCCCAGCAAAGATTGTCAACTGTGTACAGCAAGGATGCAAACTTGTGCTCTTTAACAAAATGACTCACCCTGCATACAACATGGTCATGCCTAGTTCACTTTTTATAAACCCTCTCATAAAGAGAGGTGCCTCCTAAAACCAAGGGTCTGTAATGTGTGTGTGTGTGGGGGGTTGTGGAACCCCTACAAAAACTTGACTGTGCTTTAATATATAGTGTAATAAAAGTTTGATTGCATTAGTCTGTGGCTATCCAAAGTTCAAGGCTTGTTTTGTTTCAGTTCTGTGATTTCAGTAATTAAATTTGTGACAGTCTTGCCCTTGACTTTAGTACATGCAAATTTTTCTCAGATACTTAAACAATGACTAGCAGATTCCAAGTGTGCATACTTGAGATGTATAACCAAATGCACCTTGTCCTTCTTGGCTTTTGTTATACACACAGCAATTTTAATGGCAATTTAACAGACCCCGATTAACACACATTTTGGACTACTCAATGTTAACTTAGGTAAGGTATTGAAGGATTGAAGTGAATCAGCATCTGTAAAGCTACCCATTAAGGTATATCTGTAAAAATAAGATGCATAATTAGAAACAAAACTATTCAGAACCTTATTATTTTAGTTATTTTTACATCCACATATCCTGTTAAAGAAGGCCATTTTCATTTATTTTTTGCATCCCCATTGCTATTTGTGTTTCCAGCCATTCTGAGTAACTACTACGACTACTACTTTTCTGTAAATCTGCCTGTAAGAGGGAGAGGGGGGTATTAGGGTTATGGGGGGGTCGAAAGCCCTGTAGGACCCACCTGCCCATCATGACAAACAGAGGTTGGGTGAGGGCGTGTCACGTGGCTCTCACTGAGGAGGGATGATCGACCAATAAAAGCAACGAGTTTCGATTCCTTCGCTCTTGCCTTCTAGGAGAAAAGACAGCTGGAGCTTGGCTCGGAGAGCTGGAATAACTCATACAGAGTCAAGAGCAAATAATGGTGGCTGGCTTGCTGAGCCTGTGGTGCACAGACAAGGGAAAGGAGCAAGACGCAGAGCAGAGGAAGACAGCTGCAGCAAAAGAAAATTCCATGTACCCAGAACGACAGATGGATGGTCTATGGGACGTAAATACAGGCTAGCTCAGGGGAAACTTGAGCAACCCTGTTACAGTTTGGTGACTGTAGAACGGAAGAGATATTATTCTGTCTCCCGTGTGTTCAGTTAATCTCTCATTCCCTTCCACAATGAACAGCCTTCCTCATTCCATTTAAATCATAAGACAATATGACCTTTAAACTGCCAGCCAGCCCTACGCCACATTTATACTGCATAGGCTCCAGTTGTCTGCCATATGTAACATTATCTGTCTCAGCATCTTTAGAGACTTATGAGCCAGTACCACCTAGCTATCAGCTACCATGGATAAATGTGTCCTTTTGTATATTGCTGGTAGTACATACCTGTTGACTAGATAGGGGTATCATTTGCAAATTTAAAGATGCTTTGTCTGATCTAGCTTACAGTACATATCTCTATGGCAGGCAACTAGAAAAGAAGAGCAGCTCTTGAACTCATAGTCAAAGCGCCTTTAATTTATGTAAACAATACTAACCCAAAACCATAAGACAGGTGGCTAACCCTGTACATGAATAACACCGTGTAACAATTTTTTTTTTTTTTTTTTTTGGTTCCTGGGTAGTAAGTGTTATTTCCTAATTGCTTATGCCTCAAAAGTATAGAAAATGGCTGTTATTCCCCACAAACTTTGCTTTTCTGACCAGGACAGTGATATTTTGAAATTTACCTATTTTCCAGAATATTCCAGATAGATTCAATGCTGAGTAAACTTGAAGTAACTTCTAGAACTTTCTAGAACTTTCAAGTAATATAAATAGTAGTCTAAATACAGGGGCCTTAAGCCCACCAGTTCAGTTTAGTTCCAGCTGTCTAAATGGATACATATCTGCATTTTTCTGAAATGGCATCAAGAGGCTGCAATGGTGGCATTCCTGATGGGTATCAGGAAGTTTCCCTGCTATCTTTGCCTTTGGGACAGCAGGGACACCAAGGCGCACTACCACAGGTGGGACTAGCCACAGCGGACCGAGTTCTCTGTGGGGAGGAACAACGTCAAGTGGGAGCCACTGGTGGACCCCCGGAAGGTGCTGATGCCACCACTGCACATCAAATTGGGCCTTATGAAACAATTTGTCAGAGCTCTAGATAAGGAGTCGGCAGCCTTCAAGTACCTTCAAGACTTCTTCCCTAAGCTGTCTGAGGCAAAGGTCAAAGCCGGTGTCTTCGTCGGACCACATTTAAAGAAGATCATGGAGTGCAATGAATTCCCCAAGAAGCTCACTAGTAAGAAGAAACTGGCTTGGAACAGCTTTGTCGCAGTGGTTCGGGGCTTCCTGGGCAATCACAAGGCCGAAAACTATGTGGAGCTGGTTGAGACTCTGGTGAACAACTACGGCACAATGGGCTGTAGGATGTCCCTCAAAGTCCATATCCTTGATGCTCATCTTGATAAATTCAAGGAGAACATGGGAGCGTACTCGGAGGAGCAAGGCGAGCGCTTCCACCAGGATATACTGGACTTTGAATGCCACTACCAAGGACAGTATAACTAGAATATGATGGGAGACTACATTTGGGGGCTGATTCGTGAAAGTGATTTACAGTATAATCCTAAATCCCGAAAAACTACTCACTTCTAAATCTTTTGTAGTCATTTTTGTATTACTTTAGTATAAATACATATTAATTTGGATTCATATGTTGTTTTTTTCTGACTTTATGTGAACGAAAAGACACACATTTGCCCGTTTTCCCATTGGAAATAGTGATATTTTGAAATATCACTGTCCTGGTCACAAAAGCAAAGTTTGCGGGGAATAATAGCCATTTTCTATACTTTTGAGGCATAAGCAATTAGGAAATAACACTTACTACCCAGGAACAAAAATTGTGTTACATAGTGTAATCAACACATAAAATGGTTACCGAATCAAAGATTAATGATGGATAAGAAAGCAAAAACACCGGAAGTGAATTGGTTGTCCAGTGAATGAGTCTAAAAGTCCCAAGCTTTTGGAACACTTCTAGGATATCTTATTCATTAACATGTTAAGATTTTAAGCTATTATTACCTTTACCAAAGATAAACTGGCTTTAGAGAACATATTTCATTAAATAAGTACTGATCACATTTAAATGAACAGAATTGTTTTATTTTATTATTATACTTTTTTCTGTAAGAATGACCCTTCCCATATTATACAGAAAACATGTGACATAGTATTTACATGTTTAAATCATTGTGGCAACTTCAATATACAGTAGATTGTACCAAATACATTGTATATGATCACCATTATTGTACATACATTCAACATAGAAATATATAGGCACATATTCTGTTCCTATCAGTTTACCCTTTGAAACATTTTAAATAGGCACAGGGGAGGGGAGGGGGGAGGGGATAATTTAGGGATTTAAATGTCACAACCATATCATTTTAATGAATCCTAGGTCTTTTTTTTCTATTTTTACACATTACCGCTCATTTGCTTAGCCTTAAACATAACACACATTGTAAGAAAAAAAAAATACATTGTAACATTTTAAAAAGAAAAATATTACCCCTCGATCATCTCTTTACGACTTTAGGGCCTCATTTACGAAATGGCACTAGAGTTAGCGTGCATGTAAAGTAGTGAGCACTGTTCCTTTCTTTTTAAATGCATATACAATAAAACTCAGATTGTGCAATGGCATATTTTTCTTTTTGTTCTGCTTACTCGAGAAATATCAACTGATGAGATGCAGCCTCCATTATCTTCCTTGTCGGCATTGTCACGCTGCAGAGCAGGCTCCATGGATCGGGGTGAATGCTATGTGAGTACAATCAATAGCACCCATTACACTGGGGAAGCTAGCAACCAGGGTAAAATCCTACTTTCACGTCCTGTAAACCTGCCCTCTGTGTGGGAAATGTAATGTAATTCCCTGTGAGCTTTAGCAGTTTTTGTTTTTTTGGGGGGTAAATGCAGATTATTAAATAGGTTGCAGTTAAAACTGAATGACATAGTTTCAAATAAATAGTTATAACACGTCTATTCAACATGTGCAGTCTGCATTGTATGAGTTCCCATTAAGCCAATCACAGCTCACATAGGTAATAAAATAGCCAATCAAATAGCACACAGGATCCATTTCATCACACACTTGTGTAACAGCATAGCACACATAATTTGGTTAGGACAGTGAAGCAAAGGCTTGTTCAAACTTTATTTTACTTTGTGTAAAAGTTTAAATCGGTAACCAAAACGCAGTAGGAGATGTCATGGGAGAGAAAGGTGGTGGCAGAACACCGAAGATTCCAAAATCGTTAGCCAGATGACTATTATTTTATTGAATGATTTTGATAGCTAGCAATGTCTTGCTTGCAGAGCAACGGTTGCAGTTATGAAACACTATAACATACAGTGTCACTGTGACACGCTGCACAAAGCAACATATTTTGAGTTTACTGGAAATCAAAGAAGCTATGGAGTCTCAACTAAACATGTTTTTCAAAAAGCAAAGAAAAAAAATGTGCTGTGGATGCCAGTTGCACTGTTAGCAAACAGATTGCATGTGCTGCCAAACCTTTTCAGATGGTGAATTTGTTAATAGGTGCATGGTTAAAACAGCTGGTGTAGCCTTCAGTAAATACAATGTGAACATAGCTCATCTCATTATTATAAGCTGGATGCTCATTTAAATACATTAGCATGCATTACCCTAAAAATAACATATTCAATCTGATTAAAATAGTGTGAAGCACTAAGTGTAGTGCGTGCCATAATATGCCAAGTATCGCACACGATAATTAATAAAATTGCAATAGTAAATACAGAAATCATTGACGTGCACACTAATTGCAATTATTGTATACCATAATGTTTAGTGTCCTTTCATAAATGAGGCCCTTAGGATTGTCAAATTTTTTTTTTTACTTTTTTTATTTTTTTTTTTTTTTTTTTTTTTAGCCCCCAAAGCTAGCCCCCAAAGCTGGTTATTACAAAAAAAAAAAAAAAATCAATCTTAAAAGGGGTAGCATTTTGGCACTTGACATTCAATAAGAAAAAAGTAACAAAGCTATCATGCCTTTTGCCCAAGCAGGTAATGAAGTAGTGACCTCTGCTGAATGAAAATTCAAGCTCTTTTTTTCCCCCCTGATAACATTTTTCAGGAACCAGGGCCATGGAAGATTGTTGTATAAAATTTGACATCCAATCACTTTGTAAATGCTAATTTTAAAAACAACAAAAAGGAAATATCTATTATCTTGGTATCATATTTCTTTATTTTTATGTTCTCTTGTCTTCATCTGGAACAAAATAAGGGTTTTCCTGGCCGTGACAGAGATATGAGTAGCGAGATTGGTTCTTGCCTGTGAAGGTCTTCAATTCATCAGTGTTATCATAAGCAACCTAAAAGGCAAAAACAAAAAGGACTTTAATTAAACACACATATAAAAAATGTATATTTTAGGATATTATCATAAATCTGGTTCTCTGAAATAGGAATATTAACCATTACAAGTTCTGCGGATCTACGACATTCATTAGAATCTGGTAAAAGTTTTGGGGAAGCCCACACTGCTGCACTGCATGTGTCCTGGACAGATGCACCCTGGAACAAAGCCCATGAAGTCGCCTGACCCCCTGGTGGAATGGCCAGTGAGCTTCTCTGGTGGAGGCAGGCTGGCCAGTTCATAAGCAGTCTTAACTGTGCCTGTCAACCACTTAAGACAGACGTTGCTTAGACAGAGCCTGTCTCTGGGACTTAGCCCCCTAAGCAGACAAAAAATTGTTCTGACTGCCTCCAGCTTTTAGTCCTGTCAACGTAATACGCTAATGCCAGCACTGGGCAAAGTATATGGAGCAGATGCTCCCTGTCAGATTGGAAGGGAGGAGGATGGAAAGCCTCCAATTCCACTGACTGGTTAACATGAAAAGCTGAGATGGTCTTCGGCAAAAAAAAGCAAGGTTAGTATGAAGGATAAATTTCAACAGGCTTTCGATATTGAGAATGCTTGCATTTCACTCACCTGCTTAGCGGAGGTAATTGCAAGCAAGAAAGCCAAGACAAAAATTTGAGCTCAGCTGAAGGCATCAGATGGAGGTTTCATCAGTACAATAAGCACTACATTCAACCTACAACGAGGAACTACATCCTGTGGTCTAAGCCGGCAGGTGCCTTTCGAAAATTGCTCCACCAGGAAATGGCGCACCAAGATGGCTGCCAAACAGAACTTTAAAGTAGAGGGAGATTTCCCCTCAAGGGGCATTCACACTGAACACAAGGCGCATGCTGCCTTCTTGCGTGTCACTCTGTGTCGCCACAGACCACTGCTTATACCGAAGTCGGCAAGGGGAAAGTCAGTGGGCTGTCTGTTGTTACGTCACGGCTGCACGTACAGTGACTTTTGGTTGCCAAGCAGCAAACAGTAAATGTTAGTGGGAACGGAAAACTTTTTTTTTTATATATAGAACACAAAGCTAAATATTTCAAGTAATGAGGAAAGAAACATCATCATTTTCTATTTTTAGACTAATTTTAAACACCTTCACCCCACACCATCAATTACTGGCAGGTACAATTATGCATGTTTATTTAAAATAAAATAAAAACTTGCTTTTAAAAATTGAAATAAGAAATTTGATAAGATAAAGGGGGGCTCAATTATACTTAGGGTTTCTGATTTTCATTTTTAACTATTAAAACCTGATAAAACACCCCCAAAAAAAATTAAATCGGTGGATAGACAATAAGCACCGGAAAATACTTCAATTGAAAAAAATGACTTTACCCATTGCCCTTTAAAAAATAAAACCTACTACAAAAATAAAAATATATATATTTTCCACTGCTCCTGGGCAATGTCCCACCTTCCTAACTTGCATCTATCATTGATTCGTTCTGAATACTTTAAACCTGCCCCAACTACTGAGTGACAGCACATCCCTACATTTCTATTGGAGACTCCTCTCGCGAGATTTAAAACGAGATTACAATCAGGATGGAGGCTTGTTAGCGGGATTTAAAGCTGCATTACAGTTAAGATACGGAGGATTTAAAACAGAATTGTGTCGAAACGTACAAGAATACCTACACACAAAAATCACAGAAGATCATAGGGATTTCGTTGAGCAAGACAGCAAAGGAAAGAAAATACAACTGAAGTGTGCAACTACTGTTGAGTTACTACTACTAATATACGTATTTTGACAGAATAAAATGCTCAAGCATTTTTTAAAGTAACCACAAAACACTAATTTAATACAGTATATCAAATGAAAATAAATATCTTGAAAATATCTAAAAATAAGCACAGAAAAAGACAATTAATAAAACCCAAAAAACAGAAGCCCTACTTATACTATGCAATGCCTTTGACGGCATGTTTAAAGTGAGGCTTGCTGTGCACCGTTGTGTGACGTCAGGTTGAACTGCCTGTACTCACCATGCCGTTGTCTTGTTTCTTCACCAGGTTGTGTGTGCTCCCATTCTCAGTCATCTCCAGCTGAGTGGCTTCAAAGTTGGTGGTGGCTCGGGGGATCTTGGGCACCTCTTGCTTGGGCCACATCAGAAAGTCCTCCGGGGGGTAGGGGCTGCTATAAGAGGAACTCCTTTTTAAACTGTAAAGAATACATTGAGATAGCAATTGAGGGACACTTGCCATGAGTTTTCACATATAAATATTCTTTTTACAGCTGGTGCTAAACTGCTTTGAAATCAGTCCTGTTCATTTCCATTGACAGTAGACCAATATTAAACTTCTTTGAATCTCATCAGCCCCAGGTAGGACTGTGTCTAATGCAAACTACACAAGAGGCGGAGGGCTGTCCATTAATATCAGAGACATATTGGAGGTTGCTAAAGGCATTTATAAAAGGGAAATGTACGACCTTGGACTTGCAACATCTAGTTGTTGATTGAATTGTAGACTACAGATGGAACCGGCTGCAGCTCCAGTTTATTTGAACAGGCTGGTTTCACGAAGAAGATGGAAACAGGACACAACTAAACTCAGATTAGGTCAGTTACCTTACCTGCAACACAATATTAGAAGAGCTAAGATGACAATACAGAGCAGTCCACCCAGAACGCAGGAGATCACCACCACAGCCAGCAGAGAGGCTGTAAAAGAATATTATTCAACTTTTTAAATCGTATAGATATGTGATGCCTAACATAGTTTGATACTTTGTATCCAAGTCTTCTTGAATTCAAATGTACAGATATCTATAGCATTGTTCAATTTCAAATTGAAGAACCAAAACAGAATAATATTAACAAAGCTAACAGTTGAACCGTAATTAAGCAAAAATGATTGACTAATGACACATTCTTATCAGGGTACCATATAAAAAAATATAATAAATAAATTAATCTTAAACTAATGGTACTCACAGTCATCACAGTTAAATCCTGCTCTACCAAATGGACACCTGTAACAGAAGGTATTGCATTCCATGTTAGTATTTATGCCGTTTTAGGATATTTTACAGTATTTATATAACAAGAACAGAGAGATACAAGACAGTAGCAAGGGATGTGCTTGCACACCATGTGCTGAAGTGGGGACGCTGAGCTAGGGGTTGATAAAGCCATATCCTGCAGGCTTAAGTCACAGCTGAATTTTTATAGCATTTTACAGTACCAGGGAATCTACCATGATTACATCAACCGTGTTTTTTTTTTTTTTTTTAAGGGGGGGATTGTTGGTTGATGTAACTAGAGCGATTTCCCCAGTGCAGTAAAATGTTCTAAAAACAACATCCAGCTGTGTCTTATTCCAGATAAATCCAGGGGAACAATCTTTCTTTTTTAAACTCAAAATATGGGTACAATGTTATTGTTTTTCAATCAAGGGTGTCAATTCAAATATCTTTTTCTGGCTTTGTTTTAATTTATTTTCAATAAAGATAACAAACTGTATACCCGTTTTTCCTTCGGTCCAGTGGTTTCTCAGTGGTACAAAACTCAACAATCAGAGCACTTATGGGATTTATGTATGAGCACGAATGCATTTCAAAATTAATCTGTAATTTCTTTAGTCTAACGGCAACAACATTTTTTTTTATTTCAAGGGGATAGAATTGTGATTTTCCTGGGTTTAGTCATAAAAACGGAGACCCAAATTATATTTGTCAAAAAAATAAAAAAGAAATACACTACACTATGTACACACTAGGTGGCAGCATTAAGTAAGGAAAGGTGTTCAACTTATGACCAGTTATTTTCTTTGTTTTATTTGTTAACACTAAAAAAAAAAAGGTTATAAATATATTGTACACCTGGTCATGTGTTTTACAAAACTATAATTCAACAGATTGTTGAAGACTTACGCGACACACTTGTTGTTTTCTACTTTGTATCCGCTTGCACAAGCTGTCAAAAAATGTAGAAAGAGATCTTTAGCATCAATATCATACAATATCAGATAACGACAACATACAGTGGGCCAGAGTTTCAAAGCTATCTACTCCAAATCGTCAGAAGGGAAATTTTTTTCTCAAGGGTAAAAAGTAAAATTAAATTGTCTTAAATTAATAATAAACAATGTAATACTTAACTCAGCCGGTGAATTAAAAGTCTTATCTGTTCATTTCTAGTTTTGTAGGTTTATTGGGTGTGTTTCCACTTTCTGAAGTTGTGTTAGTGACAAACTGGAGTAAATAGGTTTGAGAATTTAGCCCTATGTGGGTTACTGACACCAAAATGAATTCATAGCTAATAATATTTTGTTCATAATTATATAAAATGATAGATAAATTAATACCATCACTATGCATTTTTCCATGCAACCCAATATTTGCAGTGTGTTTTTAAATTAAGCAACAACTACAGGGTGCATTGAGTGTACAAGTCTTACAATAATATCCAAGAAGACAAAGTCAGTCAGGCTGCTGATGCTATGAATCCTTCATTATATGTATTGTTTTAATGCAGGGTACCAGAATTTGGTCTCCCAGTTAAGGTTAATGGCAGATAGAATGCACTTAATCATACAGTATATTTAAAACATATATTTATATTAGGGCTGAATTTTTAAATCGTGCAGAATTTCTCTTTTTGTATATAAAATAAAATCAACCAATAGACAAGCTGCATTTTCTCTGTGGCAGTCCAATCATAAGTCAGCGGAGGCGGGACATAAACAGTTGAAGGTCTTTAGTACAGGGTTCCTGAGCCTGGTCCTGGGGGGCCCCTGTGTCTACTGTTTTTCATTCCAACTGAGTTCAATTACTTAATCCAACCCTTAATTGAACTAAGAATGTGCTTAATTAGACTTTTTTAAATTGTTCTCAGCGCCTACAAATCTGCCGATTTCAAGTTACTTATAAAATTGCGCAGTTAACTTGAAATTTCTAACTGTTTAAAAGCTGAAAACAATTAAAAAAGGTCTAATTAAGCTAATTAATAGTTGAATTAAGGGTTCAATTAAGTTATTGAAAACTCAGCTGGAATGAATACCAGCAGACACAGGACCAGCATTGGGAAACCCTGCTTTAACTGGTTTAACCAATGTAAGAGTCAAAGATCTGACTCTTGTTATTCAAGTATCTAATCCTAAAAGCAGAGGCGGGACATAATTAGGAGTTAACCAATTGGAAAATCAGCCATCTGCTCTGGTTTTATAGCTGTCCAATCATTAATGAGCAGAGTCTAGACATAAATATGCTCGGCTAAGGATGTAAGACTTTCTGGATTTTGCGCTCTATTGCTTACCGCTATTGTTAATTATTTTGAGAACTTCAAAGTAATATTTTGAATTACTTTTTACAAATTAAAAAAAAAAAAAGTCATATGACAACGGAAACATTGTAGTCGATTTGTTTACAATTTTCAAGAATAACTTAACTAATAACTTTCTCCGAAAAAATTGATGTATACACCACAGATACCCGAACTGACACAGGAAGGGAAGGGATATACTCACTCGCCACTTCCAACATTCTAAGTATGAAAGGTAATTATCGGTAGCTGTCAATTTAAAAAAAAAAAAAAAAAAAAAAAAAAAAAGTACACTGCTGGAGCTGTATTTTGTTCAGTAAAGAAAAAGTGATATGGAACAGCACAGTAATCTAGGATGTCTATCAAAGTCAGCACAAAAACATGAGCGTTCCCAAAGTCACTTGCGAGCCACCGTTACATTCAAAACTTTTTAAATGGATGAGCAGAAGCGTAAAGATACAATACAGCACAATGAGCAAGTATGAAAAAAACTGTGAGGTTCTTAAACGCTTGATTGATTCGTAGTTTACCTTGGCAAGTGAGAACTGACATTCAGAGTGCACAATGAAGGCAGTAGTTCCTCAAACAGAGGTAATTATGTGAAATTACTTTCTCTGATTTTTGACTACGACAGTCAGTTGCAAATAAGAACATAAGAACGTTTACAAACGAGAGGAGGCCATTCGGCCCATCTTGCTCGTTTGGTGGTTAGTAGCTTATTGATCCCAAAATCTCATCAAGCAGCTTCTTGAAGGATCCCAGGGTGTCAGCTTCAACAACATTAATGGGGAGTTGATTCCAGACCCTCACAATTCTCTGTGTAAAAAAGTGCCTC
Organism: Polyodon spathula; assembly: GCF_017654505.1. Classification (NCBI taxonomy): domain Eukaryota; kingdom Metazoa; phylum Chordata; class Actinopteri; order Acipenseriformes; family Polyodontidae; genus Polyodon; species Polyodon spathula. Next base: position 41,659,304 of record NC_054545.1, read on the forward strand.
CTATGTTCTGTTCTGAATGCCCCTTTGTCTAAACTCCATTTGTGACCCCTGGTCCTTGTTTCTTTTTTCAGGCTAAAAAAGTCCCTTGGGTCGACACTGTCAATACCTTTTAGAATTTTGAATGCTTGAATTAGGTCGCCACGTAGTCTTCTTTGTTCAAGACTGAACAGATTCAATTCTTTTAGCCTGTCTGCATATGACATGCCTTTTAAGCCCGGAATAATTCTGGTCGCTCTTCTTTGCACTCTTTCTAGAGCAGCAATATCTTTTTTTTATAGCGAGGTGACCAGAACTGCACACAATATTCAAGGTCTTACTAGTGCATTGTACAGTTTTAACATTACTTCCCTCGATTTAAATTCAACACTTTTCACAATGTATCCGAGCATCTTTTTTATAGCTTCCCCACATTGTCTAGATGAAGACATTTCTGATTCAACAAAAACTCCTAGGTCTTTTTCATAGATTCCTTCTCCAATTTCAGTATCTCCCATATGATATTTATAATGTACATTTTTATTTCCTGCGTGCAGTACCTTACACTTTTCTCTATTAAATGTCATTTGCCATGTGTCTGCCCAGTTCTGAATCTTGTCTAGATCATTTTGAATGACCTTTGCTGCTGCAACAGTGTTTGCCACTCCTATTTTTGTGTCATCTGCAAATTTAACAAGTTTGCTTACTATACCAGAATCTAAATCATTAATGTAGATTAGGAATAGCAGAGGACCTAATACCGATCCCTGTGGTACACCGCTGGTTCATGCGTTTCCTTGAATCCCAACTGCGTTCAGTTTGAGAATTAATCTTTTGTGCGAGACTTTGTCAAAAGCTTTCTGGAAATCTAAATAAACCATGTCATATGCTTTGCAATTATCCATTATCGATGTTGCATCCTCAAAAAAATCAAGCAAGTTAGTTAGACACGATCTCCCTTTCCTAAAACCATGTTGACTGTCTCCCAGGACCCTGTTACCATATAGGTAATTTTCCATTTTGGATCTTATTATAGTTTCCATAAGTTTGCATATAATAGAAGTCAGGCTTACTAGTCTGTAGTTACCTGGTTCAGTTTTGTTTCCCTTTTTGTGGATCGGTATTACATTTGCAATTTTCCAGTCTGTCGGTACCACCCCTGTGTCAAGAGACTACTGCATGATCTTGGTTAGCGGTTTGTAAATTACTTCTTTCATTTCTTTGAGTACTACTGGGAGGATCTCATCCAGCCCAGGGGATTTGTTTATTTTAAGAGCTCCTAGTCCCTTTAACACTTCTGCCTCAGTTATGCTAAAGTTATTTAAAACTGGATAGGAACAGGATGACATGTGGGGCATGTTGTCAGTATCTTCCTTTGTAAAAACTTGTGAAAAGTAATCATTTAATATGTTTGCTATTTTTTTTTCTTCATCTACGATTTTGCCATTTGTATCTCTTAAACATTTAATCTCCTCTTTGAATGTTCGCTTACTGTTGTATTATTGGAAAAACATTTTGGAATTGGTTTTAGCTCCCTTAGCAATGTTCATTTCTATTTCTCTCTTGGTCTTTCTAACTTCCTTTTTGACTTGCGTTTGCAGTTCTGTGTACTCTTTCTGCGTACTTTCTTTTTGGTCCTTTTTTAATGCTCTGTAAAGTGCCTTTTTTCGCTGAATTTAATTGATCTATTAAACCATTTTGGCAATTTAGTTTTACATTTAGATTTGTCTACTTTAGGGATATAATTGTTTTGCGCCTCTAGTACTACATTTTTGAAGAACAACCATCCTTCTTCTGTGGGTGTTTTCTCTATTTTACTCCAATCTACTTCTGTTAGTCTCCGTTTCATGCCTTCATAGTTTGCTTTTCTAAAATTGTAAACCTTAGCTTTAGTCACTACTTTTGGGGATTTAAAAAACACTTCAAATGAGACCATGTTGTGGTCTGAGTTTGCCAGTGGTTCTCTGACCTCTGTTTTAGTTATTCTATCTTCGTTATTTGAAAATAACTAATTTATAACTAATAGCGACAGTATTGTCAGCTACCTCTAACAGGATTCTGAACGGCTTAATCTCTTCAGTGCCTCAGGTTCTGCTAGAAGCATAAGTACAAGGAGGAAGCCAAGTACGTAGCTATTTGTTTGGGCTTTTTTTTTTTTTTTTTTTTTTTTTTTTTTTTTTTTTTTTTTTTAGATTCAATTGTTTTGTTTTTTTATAGGGCTGCTCCGTTTAATAGTTTAATTGGACTGAGTTGATCGCAGACTAATTTTTTTTTTTTTTTTTTTTTTTTTTTTTACTATTTACTATTTTTTTCTTTGGCTGGGCATTTTGAACTCCATTTCCAAACATCCTCTGGTGAGAGAGTATGCGCGCGAGAAGGCCTCCCGCTACAGTATGTATGTGTTTTGTTGTTGCTGCACAAACACACTTCTTACATTTGCCGTCCAGAACGATCCTCAACGTCTGCTGCCAGCTTGGAAAAATCTGTTTGCATTTACTAAAATCAAAGCAGGCTTTACTAATTTTAAAACTGTGTTGGTGAAAAAGTTTTTTTTTTATGTTTAAGTTGGATGTACAAAGTTCATTTGAATGGAGGCATTTGGCCTGGCATGGTTCCGGGCGAGTAAATGCATCAGCAAATGTGTCACAAACTGCGACTGTAATGTTTTGTGCATTGATGTTAGTACTGTTAATATTACATTACTGTTCAAGTTGTTTATTTATACCGATATGTACTAATTTATATTGTGGAACATGGGTTGGAGAGTTGTTTTAACCAATGTTTACCTGTTTCATGGTCCTGAATGTGTTAATTATTACTTTTAATGCCAAAAACCCAGAAGCCCTAAACATACTGTAATATATATATCAGCCATAGTTTTTTTAGAATTACTATTCCATACAGCCACCGTAATAGTGTTACCTTTATTAAAAATGTGCACGGATTAATCTACCGGTTAATCAACTAATGCCCATAAATTAATCAAAAATGTTAATCAATTGACAGCCCTAACATACATACATATATACACACATATATATATATGAATATGAGAGAGAGAGAGAGAGAGAGAGAGAGAGAGAGAGAGAGAGAGAGAGAATATTATGTATTTGATTAGGATAGCATCACACAGTGCTAAAAAGCAGCAAAGATTTAAAGGGCCGAGTCAAATCTAAATTTTCTGCACACCATAACACATGCAGAAAGATCGTCTTCCTTAAATACATGAAAACATTTAATTTGCCAGTGCTCATGTACTCCCAACATGTAGTAAGGTGAGTCATCACAAGCATGAATTGTACAATGCAATGGGACTGTCTAGTACGATTCCTTTGAAGGGCTTGAGTGAACAACTATCCCACCCAGCAGTTGTGCAATGGTAGTAAAGAGACAGGGTGCCACTGCACTTGAGGGACGGATTATCGAATCTACTCAGGGATACCAAAACAGTCTGGGTAGGGTAAAATGGACAGCAGATGTAACTCAGTGGATCTGGAAAATTGAACCCTAACCCTATCTATCCAGATATTTGGGGGTTGTTTACATGTAAATATGAGAGTTTGGAAGTGCGGTATATTTGTGTCAGTGAAGCATCTGCTTCAGTACAATTCAGGGAAAATTCACTTGGTAATGACTCGACTGCAGGCAAGCTGATGACACTCCAGAAACTTCTGAGGCTGTGTTCTGCAATATGGTGAACTAATGAGCCCTTCTCTATATAAAGTGCTTAAAAACTGGCAGGACACCTCTATTCCACAATCTGAACTCTGCCAGTATCCATAGTAACTCCCTTGGAGTCAACAAGATATAAAAGCAAGCAGCTGCTGCCAAGGACAGGCTGTGTGTGTCAGCAGTAAGGGCAAGTGCAGGGAAGCATTCAAGAGGTAATGGAGAACAATTACTTTTGCTGCTCCTTTTTTTAAATTTCAACCGCTGCTTCATTTAAAAAGACAGGCAGGAGAGGATAAAGACAACGAATTGAGCTCTTAGAGCATTGAAGAAACATTAAAATCAGGTGAATCTTTAGAATTTTCATCTCTTTAAAAACAGCGTAAAATCCAGATTGTGTCTTTAGCCTAAAAAATCTCCAGCCACAGCTGTAAATACAGCCAGTAACCATATAAGGTCAACATGACCAATATCCACACCACATGCATATGTACAAATGTAAGTTTGGCATACTGTACAGACAGACAGACAGATGCCTGTCTGACAAAATGAAGTTTCATCAAAATTGGGCAATATGTTCTCTAGATGCATATCCCTGTAATAAATGTAGCTAAATAATTTCATTAGCAAGTTTCATCACAATCGAATAAGCAGTCAAAATCTATATTGTGACACACATGCGTACAGCCACCTCCTCTATATCCCCCGGTGGGGGGGCAATAAGATTCTCCACAACTGAACACAGGGGTGGCCTTAAAATGTTATTGTACAGATGCTGGACTGAGAAAACTTACCTACACAGAGTTGACTTGAGAAATTGGACGGCAGGTACCCATTCTTACAAGGGCAGCTTATTATGCCAGTGGTATATGAGCAAGTTGCGGTTGACAAGTCACAACTGTTAGGCCGCGCACATAGATTTTCATCTACAAAAAAAATAATGAACATTTATTAAACAAAGAGCAGACACAACACATAACTAGCAAGATCAAAATGCTAGTAAGGGATATGTAGAAATGTATATATTAGGTATTAACATAACTGTGGGATCCAAACCCATTTCCAGACATCCCACGGTTGATTCATGAGCTTTGGGGGCAGTAGTGCTCATTAGCGCTGGTAATTTAGAGAGCCAGGGTCACCCTCACCTGAAGCAATGCAGATCACTGCACTGAACTCTAAGTTACAGGTATTATTGACTAGTTACAATGCTTTAATGAAGAGCACAAGGTGATTTTAAAACCTGTTTTTGTTAATAAAAATATTGATTGCATTTTTCTTAAAATATGTAATTCAATGTTTTTTTTCTGAAGCTTCAGGATTAAATTAGAGGGGGTCACTATGTAAATTCACCACTGCTTAAATTATAAAAATAGACCCTATTCATATTTACTGTTGTAAGTGGTTCCATTATCCATAAGTTTGCAGCTGTTGGTGGCTGCACAGTTTTCTATTTGGTTCCTGATGGCGTTTGAAATTGTTTCTGCAGTCACATTGGCGTTTAAGTCGTAGAAGTTATCCACACTCGCAAGAACACTCCCTGGCCTAAAAGAGGAAAATATTTTACTGAAACCATCAGCACCATTTTTTCACAAAACGTTAAGAAATGTTTTTTGAAGAGAGGTTATAAACATTCTCATAGGACATACAGTACTGTGGAAACTGGAATAAACTGCTAACCCTCTCTAAAACAGTTGTAAAAAGTTTTCATGAACCACAGACATAAAATACAGTCCTTAACAAAACATTCCTTGGTCAGTCCAGGCCCCAAAGCACCTGTTGTTGTTACAAAACTTAAAAATAAAACTTTTAGCACCGAGTAACTTTTCAGAACGACAGCCCTTCTACCAATTAAGTCATTTAGCATCTTATATGGAAACAAGGCTGTGGCAGGCTGGCGAGTGGATAGAGGCCCAGAGACAGACTGCAGTTCAAAAAAAATAACTATTTTATTATAAATAAACAAAAATAAAGTGCACAAGGGCAAAATAACAGATACTCAAACACAAATAAAGCAAAACTCACAAAAATAAAGTTTCCAGGCTGGGCAATGCCTTCACTGGATTTAGAAAATTCAAAAACCACAAAACAAACACCAACCTGCTTCCTCAGCTCCCTCTCTCCAAATGAGAAGCAGAGGCCTCCTTTTATATCAGGTGGCTGGGCGCTGATTGATCGTTAATCAACCTAATCAACTAATCAACCCCAGCCACCTGAACATAATAAACCCAGGCAGGTAGGGGAAGTTAACCCCATCCCTGCCAATTTAAAGGGCAGAGCTTTGCTCTGCCACAAAGGCATTAAAAAATGACACCAAATACTGTGAGCAGTTAACTGGTCTGTTGGGTTGAGGGGAGGTTTTTTCTCTTGACTGCATTAGCAGTCTGTCATTTTGAGTGGATTTCTTTGTTATAGACCGATTTATCAGCCTGCAGTGTTGTAAGAGGTAAGAAACTTTAGAAGACTACTTAAAATTTGTATAAAATAATTATAAAATAATTTACAATTCTGTAACTCCAGCTATGTCCAAAAGATTTGCATCACCTAGGATTTTAGGATTGAGATACAATAAAAATAAATAAAAATGTATAAATATAATTCAGATATTTTATTTAACATAATGTAAGCAAATAAACAACAAAATGATGTTGCAAAAGTCTAAGGAAAGCCCTAATAGTAGTACAGAGTTTCATTGTAGAGTTCGAAATTTCTGGCATTTAGTGTCTAAAGGGCGGAGACAGTTTACAGTAGCCTGCAGAGACAAAAACAGAAACAAAATATCACAGGAACTTGTTTACAGCTAATAAAAAAAGGGGAAACACTGTAAATCTGATGTATTTGACTTCTTATATTAGAACAATTATTCTGTCTCGTGTTTTAATATATGTTTTTACAACATGCATAAATATCAAGAAACGAGTGGATACAGCAGATACTATTTCATGAACTAAATGTATCAGGTACGTTTATTTTTCCTTATTACTGATAATAATGGAATGAATAACCATTATTTTATTTATAAATATGTACTTTAAGAAAATAATCAAGAGTAGTGTCCATTATTGTTTATAACTACCCTGAGAATAAACATGTGCTACGTCATTGCAATCGCTCAGGTGAAACAATGTCTTGTAATTTTAAACATGAATATTTTTCAACAAAACTTTCAGGAAGTAGTGTAAGGTCCCTCAGGTCATAGAATAACATGTTTTTATACATGTATCTCTAAGCAGAATACATAATAAAAAATACTTAACTTTTATATATATATATATATATATATATATAATATATATATATATATATATATATATATATATATAGAGAGAGAGAGAGAGAGAGAGAGAGAGAGAGAGAGAGAGAGAGAGAGAGAGAGAGAGAGAGAGAGAGAGAGAGAAGAGTAAGTGTTAAGAAAAATTTGTAAAGACTTCATGAAGTATTACAATGTTCCCCTCACAAGACTTTTCACACAATTTCCAAGATGCAACTGCAAAAAATTGATTTTTGGTGAATCTTTAAAAGGAAGAGAGAGTCAAATACAGCCAAAAGAGGCCTGGTCCTGGGGGAGAATCCCACTGAGAATGAAAGGGTTCATTCTATAGGGTGAAGCAAAACATTTGGCGACTGTTTGTTTTCCAAAAAAATTTGTTAATGACGTTGCAAAATGGTTCCACCAGCATACATACATACATAAAATAAAAAGGATTATAGTTTCCATGACGAACAGAATTACATTGCAAGATAAAGAATGATACCTGTCTAAGGTTTCAGATGAGGGAAATATACAGTCCAGATGTATTCAAAATCATAGCTCTCTTGTGGCACTATAGGGTTTATTTGTAGTTTTCATTTAGGTTGTATAATTGCCTATCTGAATAAAGCAAATCCCTTTGTACATTTTATATTTTCTAGTTTTACTCAATGTTATGACCAATATATAAATTCACAATTCCGATAGATATGAAGTGTATACTTACGCTAGCTTTAGAACAACTGACTTTATATAGCCTTTCTCATTTTCTAGTATGCTGTTTAACTAGAGAAAAAAAGGGAAAACAGTAAATCAGTTACATTAACAAACAAGCACATTTACCATATGAAAAGTTTGCTTTATATATAGGTGTTTGCACAATTTTCTTTAACATACAACCAAATATGTAAATAATACTGTTGAGGTTGGATTCAATACAAAAAAAAACCACTAGAAATCTAGTTCCAAAGGGACCAGGTGACTGAATTTGCATATTGCATTTCACAAAACAGGTTTTCTTTAATAAATGAATTGCTTACCTCTGCCTCAATTTGAGATGATGTGATTTGAAACTCTTTAGAGCTTTTGTCAGCCATACTCTCAATGAAATTAATACTTTTCAAATGCAATTCACCAGGGAAGGTTTTTGCTGAGGTGGAAAAAAAAACAAAACAAATGGCTTTCAGTAACTAGTACATTGTGACCGTTGTGTTATGAAAATGTAGGTCAACTTCTATGAACAGCATGTGGAACAGAATATCATAAAGTATCATATAACGCCCAATGCAGTGCTTCAACAAAAGTAAAACTTTACCGGTGAAGGCACTAGCCAAACTTTCATCTGGACTTATAACTCAAACTGTGTGTGAAATAACTGATTAATAATAATAATAATAATAATAATAATAATAAAGTTATAACCTAGGAGTTTGTTTCCTTGTATGATCCCTTTGTTGAAGGTCAATTTCACTGTAATCACCTACAGCACAGGAAGTAATAAACTGAAGTATTTATTCCTGCTAAAGTTCCAACCCTGCACTGACTCAGGAGTGGAGAAGATGAACACATGCTGTCCTTTGAAGCGTGTGCTGTCAACCAACTGCTTCTTTACACACTGTGGATTCGCTGTGCAGCCACCCAGAAGGTGCAGCGTTGGAGGACAACGCAGCTCCCTGGCAGCTAACGGGCAAGCCCGCAGGCGCCCAGCCAGACTACAGGGGTTGCTGGTGCGCAGTGAGCCGAGGACACCCTGGCGACACTCAGCCAATTGAGCACCACCTCCTGGGAACTCCCGTCCATGGTCGGCTGTGGAATAGCCCAGAGTCGAACCGGCGATGTCCAAGCTATAGGGCACATCCTGCACTCACGCAGAGCACTTTTACTGGATGCGCCACTCAGGAGCCCCCCATTTCTGCTAAAATTCTAAACCTACCTTTTGTGCAGCCATGTGATGGCTTATAGTAATACCCAGGAATGCACTGACAAGTGTAGTTCATGAAGAGTGGCACACATACACCACCCAAAGAACACACACCAGGGCTGCATGGATCTAGAAGAAAATAACAATGACTTAACTCAGGACATGAACATTTCAACTTGAGTTTTTGAATCTGGGGAGTCAAAAGAGACACAGCAATTGGAAAGAAGTTCTAAAGGGGGACAGTTCTTTACAAATCCATTCCCCAGCCGCCACTGCAAGCAACACGCAAGCACTGAGACTCCCATGATTCAGTGCTTCCACACTGCTTATATTAATGCTTTCTCAACTAGGAAATTATATCATCATAGTTGAACTGTATTTTAAAACTATACTTTCATATATTACATTAAATGAATGTAGGATTGGTTTTCATAAATATAAAATAAATATGTATTCCAAAAATATTCATGTAGGTTGTTCGATAAAGATTCATTTATGTATTGAAAACAGACAAGTAATAGTTTTATCATTTGCTGTTAAAACAGTATTATTATTATTTATATTAAATATAATACCAGTATTAAATGTAACATTTATGATAATAAACTACTCTGTCTAGATCTAAAGAGGTATTTCATATAGGTTATTGAACAAAAGCACCTGGAATACACTGTTAATTATTATAGGAGGAATTGAGGATCCCTGACTGACATGAGTTCACAAAGTACACAGAGATAAAATCTCCTGTATGTAGGTCTCTTCAAACAAACTGTACAGGACGGTGGTGGATCTAAACAGCACCGCAATTTAAATCATCAATCAATTTAAAGAAGGGGATTTTGTGTAAAAACAAAAAAACAAAAAAACAAAAAACACCTATAATGGTAGACTATATGCAAGTCTGTACAGAGTGGTTTTGCCAGATTTTGGCAGAATTTTGATCTGCTACTGTTAAGTTAATTGAATAGACACCATAGTGTAGTAATACTTCCCACAGCACGGTGCCCCTACCACTTGCTAGGGCAGTGGCTGTGGACTAGAGAAGAGAATGCCCCTTCATATTCTTGGTTTCCCATCCAAGTACTGACTAGACCCAACCTTGCTAATGTTCTACGATACAACGACATCACAATGGAACGTGCTATGGAAGAGAAAGGCTCTAACATACTTTGAGGAGTGGTTTTGGAAGGCTGTGTAGTTGGTTTTACAACAGTTGTAGTGTCAGAGCTGGGGGCTCCAGTTGAAGTCTGAGAGCTGGGGGCTCCAGTTGAAGTCTGAGAGCTGAGGGATCCAGCTGAAGTCTGAGAGCTGGGGGCTCCAGTTGAAGTCTGAGAGCTGGGGGCTCCAGTTGAAGTCTGAGAGCTGGGGGATCCAGTTGAAGTGTGAGAGCTGGGGGCTCCAGTTGAAGTCTGAGAGCTGGGGGCTCCAGCTGAAGTCTGAGAGTTTGGGGCTCCAGTTGAAGTCTGAGAGCTGGGGGATCCAGTTGAAGTCTGAGAGCTGGTGGCTCCAGTTGAAGTCTGAGAGCTGGGGGCTCCAGTTGAAGTCTGAGAGCTGGGGGATCCAGTTGAAGTCTGAGAGCTGGGGGCTCCAGTTGAAGTCTGAGAGCTGGGGGCTCCAGTTGAAGTCTGAGAGCTGGGGGATCCAGTTGAAGTGTGAGAGCTGGAGGCTCCAGTTGAAGTCTGAGAGCTGGGGGATCCAGTTGAAGTCTGAGAGCTGGGGGATCCAGTTGAAGTCTGAGAGCTGGGGGATCCAGTTGAAGTCTGAGAGCTGGGGGCTCCAGTTGAAGTCTGAGAGCTGGGGGATCCAGTTGAAGTCTGAGAGCTGGGGGATCCAGTTGAAGTCTGAGAGCTGGGGGCTCCAGTTGAAGTCTGAGAGCTGGGGGATCCAGTTGAAGTCTGAGAGCTGGGGGATCCAGTTGAAGTCTGAGAGCTGGGGGATTCAGTTGAAGTCTGAGAGCTGGGGGCTCCAGTTGAAGTGTGAGAGCTGGGGGCTCCAGTTGATGTGTGAGAGCTGGGGGATCCAGTTGAAGCATCAGATTTAGGGGCTTCAGTTGTAGTGTCAGAGTTGGGGGCTCCAGTTGAAGTGTGAGAGCTGGGGGCCCCAGTTGAAGTCTGAGAGCTGGGGGCTCCAGTTGAAGTCTGAGAGCTGGGGAATCCAGTTGAAGTGTCAGATTTAGGGGCTTCAGTTGTAGTGTCAGAGTTGGGGGCTCCAGTTGAAGCATCAGATTTAGGGGCTTCAGTTGTAGTGTCAGAGTTGGGGGCTCCAGTTGAAGTCTGAGAGCTGGGGGCTCCAGTTGAAGTCTGAGAGCTGGGGGCTCCAGTTGAAGTCTGAGAGCTGGGGGCTCCAGTTGAAGTGTGAGAGCTGGGGGCTCCAGTTGAAGTCTGAGAGCTGGGGGATCCAGTTGAAGTCTGAGAGCTGGGGGCTCCAGTTGTAGAGTCAGAACCTGGTGTAGATGATGTTATGCTGTTTGGTAGTGCAGTAGACAGCACTGTGTCTTTACTATTGGTGGTTCCTCCTGTAGAGGTACTTACAGTTGTTTCCATTTCCATTGTTGGTCTACTAGATGTGGGAGGTTCTGGAGACCCCACTGATGAATCTGTAGAGCCCCCTGTACCTTTTGTGGAAGTTGTTGCAGTAAACTCACTTCCCTCATTGGTTGCTGGTGATGCTGATGACGTAGATGAAGCCAAATATTTTGTTGTTGTTTTACTAGCTGAAGAAGTTTCTGTGGTGGTTGTGGACTGGCTAGTTGGGGTGTTATCTGAATTGGTTGGATCATTGACTACAGAGGAAGCTTCTGGGGGTTTTTCTGTAGTGCTGGATGTTGGAGTGGATGCTATGAAAGACCAAAAAAAAAAAAAAAAACAACGTCAGTGACACAGAGCCCTCACTAATATGAAAAGGTAGATATTCAAAACATACATCCACATTCATATTGCATCAGATACACTCAATATGTTATGTTAAAGTGTGACCATACCAAGCTTTATGATGCTTAAGCTTTTCTAGATGTAAGTAAAGTGTGACATAAGGGCAAAGGGTCAGATAGACAGTCTACACCTACTGTATAATATCCTTATACCTCCAGATTGTGCTAACTTATTGTTAAAATATATCATCACTGGATATGCAATTAATTGTCGGACAGACAGACAGATAGCCTCCATACACTCAGAGAGTATAGAGAGAATAGCTTAATAAAGTCCTTAGCAAGTTTAATAACAGTAAAACAAAGTTTATAACATATATGGTCCACTAGATTTTTTTTCCTTCTACCAGGTGCTCCCTTTCTTCCTGGATGTGGGCACTGATTGGTATAATATATATAAATAAAACTGCAACCTGGACTGTCACACCCGACTGATCCATCACGTAATCGTTTTCAGGCTGCAGTGGCTACAGCACAAGAAATTCCAGGAAGAAATAACCCGGGCATCAGCAGAATGACTGTAGCTTGCAGTCTGCATGAAATTCATTCACTCATTCACAACTACTAAGTTCAGCTGGTTACAGTGTCAGTACACAATGAGTCAGAAGCGAAAATATAGTTCTCGTTCAATTGGCTTTAATGCTCAGGTTATTCGGGATAACAAGTTTGTCAGCAGCACTTTCAAAGCGCTTGTTTTTGCATGCAAAACAATCGACAGTGTTTGATTTCTGTGTGAAACTGTAGGCTGTTTATTATTGTTTTTGTTTGCCGAGTTAATTCTGCATAATGCATATTTGTTAACTTTTGCTATTTATGTCGTCAAATTAGACAGTACAAGTCAATACCTAAAAATATAGTCAGCAGTTTGTGCTGTTTGTGGTTGGTTTGTTTTCGTAAAAATAATACTGTAGTTATTTTATTAATTCTTATTTTAACCGAGTGTCGTGTCCCGAAATGTACTGCTGCCCCTTTAAGTAATACAACGTAACCAGCAGTAGCACAAAGGAAGTAAGGTCAAGAACTGGAAGGATTAGACAGACAGTATGTGGATAGACACAGCGAGAATAGCAGCAGCAGCAGCGTGGTAGATTAGTGCAGGAGAATAGGAATAAGCATCATTAATGTTAACTAATAAACATAACCAAAGAAAACTTTTCATTTACACTTAAGGCTCAATGAAAGCAGCATGCGCCTGTTTAAACTGGACGTACTGTGGTTGCAGACAGCTAGAACGGTTCAATAGATGCTAATGTTATGGCAAAGCTGTTGCTAAGCTCCAGCTTAGATATGTGCTAGTTAGACAAGACTTGGCACTTCCCTCAGTTTAAAATACTGCCTAAAAATAACCTGGGAACACTCAATCTGCTAGCACCTTGCATTGTGCAGGGGTTCTGTGATGGTTCAGAGGTAAACAAAGGTCTTATCAATTTGACAGCTGTTAAAGATCCCACACCACTTCAAAAGAAAGAAAACATTGCCCTTACTCCTTAAATGTGGAATCTGCGCAAAGGTTTTTTTTTTTTTTTTTTTTTTTGTTTTTTGTAAGTCTTTCAAAGACTGTCTAGTTAAACATTTGTAATTGTGCAGTATTGGATACAGATGCACCAACCAACCCAGTCTGCCAGAATTACTTTTATTATTAGTTGACCATATTTCAGGTTTTCCATCTTGTTTTTTCCACTCAGGGACACTGGGATAAGCCCAAATTATCCACTAAAGACTGAAATCTCCCACTGCTTCCTCAAATAAAGTATAGAAATATTGCTTTGTGTGTACTGATCCAGCTCGACTAGGGCAATAATTCAAAACATTGTTGAACTGCACCAAGCGTAGATAAGAAAATACACTATTCTTACAATCGCCTGCCTGACCAGAGGCTACCAGCATGATACTTTGGCTAAAAGAAAAAACTGTAATAAAGCTATGTAAATCTACAGTATATGAAGTCAAATAGACACAGATTATTACAGAAAACTGATTACTAAGAGTTGGATTCAATCAAAACATATGTAACAGGGGGAAGGCTGGGCTTAAACCAGTGGCAATGCATACCACAAGAAAGGGTGTTAACTATCTGTGCATGTGTGGGTCTAGAGCTTTTTAACATCATCTCACTGACTAAAGCAGTGAAGGCATTGCCTGTTACACTCGTATCCCTTTTTACCTCGGCGAGATCTATGAGATCACTGATGCTACATGGCAGATGCTGGGCGTAAAGAGGCAACCACAAAGAGCAATGCCCAAATTTCATCATATTAAAACTGGGAGCCAACAGAGCTTAAAAGGTAATTTTGACGGTACTAGCAAAACCAGGAGAATTCTGATATAGAGAAAATCATTTAAATTCAATATTGAGCCAACAGAACTCAGCACTGACTGTTAACACTAACACCATGGAAACTCTACCTACCAGATTCATTGCTCTAGCTCTGTGACAAATCTATTTTCCAATCATTGCTGTGTCAATAACTTTCATCACCTATAGGAAAGTGTAAATAGAACAAAACTTGTCTTCTGTCTCGTGCGCGTGTGTGTGTATACGTTTAATTTGTTTCTAATCAATAATGTGTCTCCTTGGAAAATACACTCAAGTTTCAGTGAAACTAGGACACGTTGAGGTGTGGTAGTCTCTGGCTAAGAGAATACCCCTCAGGAAGCAAGTGAAGTGTTCTTATAGCCAAAGTGTTCTTTAGGACGGAGTTAGCCACCAGACACAATATGAATCAATAAATAGATAAATACATATGTATTACTTGTCACGATTCACATGCATCAACATATGAAATGAACTGAATAAGTAAAAGCAAAACAATAGGAAGTATGTTAATAAACTATAATAATAAAGTAACAGACAAACTAACATTAATACAAGTGAAGCCAGGATCCCTCAATGGCTCACCTCGTAAAAGCACTGCCGTGTGGCATACAAAGTTAATCATACAACCAGAGAACACAAGTTCAAATCCTGGTTGTGCGAGGCACTGGGCACGAGGGACTCCAGGGGGAAAGGGGGATCCGGCTTTCTCATCACCATTCTGCAACCCCTACTTTTTCTAAAGTAAGACCACAAGAAGGTAAAGTAAAGAAAGTAATGTTTTGGCTACTCCGGTAACACAACTAATCTGCGTGACCATTTGATGCACCCTACAAAACTTCAAACAAAATCCTCATTTATTCATCTGAACTACCCCAGAGTAAAAGAAAAACAACTAAGATTGTTCCAAAAGTTGAATCTTTGGGGCTAAAATCAAACATTAAAGCTGATTTACAAAGATAGGGTAGTTTACAATTTTCTTTAAAGGGATGAATAGCAACAGTAAAAATGAATGAATTATCTCGTTTTAACTTTTTAAATTAAATTTCCACATATGTACTCTCAGTTTTTTTGCTCTATCATCTGAAAATCATAACTTTGTTCTCTCTCTAACATCTGCATCATTTTCAAGACCTGTGAACCGTTTGTTACAAGTGAAATTTAAATTGTATGAAAAGGCAATACAGTTACCGCACAAAAAAACATTTTGAGACCTACCATAAAGTCTGAGGATTATCACAATGATCAGTATTAAACTCCAGAAATTATTTTAGTTTAGTATTTAACTGAGCAAGAAACTGTGAATTTGACAGAAGGGAATCATTGAAACGCCATCTAGTGGCATGAGAAGAAGCAGTGATATTTGTTTGATTATTTCCCCCAAGGAAGCAGTATAGACTCAACACAAGTATGTACACAGCAGAGCGCTGAACCTAATAATGAGTTACTTAACCACAGATCCTGTTCTAGCTCCGCTGACTCATCCAGCAACTGTTGCCCCAAAAGCGTGAAATTAGATTTCTTCGCTGTTCTTAGGGGCTGCTCACATGTAGAGACAGGAAACTTTGACTCAAGAAAATCTTCCGCTTCTTACAAGGAATTGAAAACAAAATGACTGCCATTGTAAGTCACTTAGAGCAAGCCAGGATAAACGAGGAATGGTTTCATTCCCACAGAGATAATTTTTCTGATTTGCAAGAATTCTCTCCCCCAATTTTTCGCTAAGTTCTATCATTTTCTGTTTGTTGTTGTTCACCTTATGTCTTTCTGATCGCATTATAACTTGTAAGGATCGGATTGGAGCTGCTTCACTCATGTTCTTCAGTTCAAGTTTTAAACCGTTGATCTGCGGGGTGAATACATTATCTAATGCCTCCTTTGTCGTAGAGTCTAGGTTGCTCTGTTGTTGTTTCAAGGCCTGCGTGATTCCATTTAAAATGGCATCATCGCAGGTATCCTTAGAGTCTGAGTACAGTGCACTGGAAAGCTTTACACAGATACATATACAGTCAGCACTCGGGTATACAACATTCAAATACACATAGATCGCGTGTTACCATCCTTGTGTTAATAAAATCAATCCCCATTATATATGTAATAAATTAATGCACTTACCCGTGACTCCGTCCCCAGTTTTCTGATGCAAAGCCCATCTCTTCAGTATTACAACTGACTTGTTTAACTGTCACAGCACATGCTTTTTTTTTTTTTTTCTGGCATGGCAAACCAGTCTGTCTTTATTGTGCACTGCAGTTACACAACGCTTCCTCCAAAAACAAAGCTAATGAAACAAGGTGTGGTAATGCAATTGTTAATCATTAAACAGTTTTAGATACTGTGATGCATTATTATTGTTATTTTTAAAATTTGATCTTTAGTTGCTTTTGTGCGTTTTCATTTGTTAGTGAACTGTGACATTAGGGCCTTATCGAGGACTATATTTTGTAATTTTGAAGACACTTTGGATACTGTTTTAATTCTGGAAATTGGTGGTGGTGTTATTTTTAAATCTTTTGCTAAATTGCATTGCCTTTTACGTTTTAAGCAGTTCTGTGCATGGGTAACATTTTGATTTCATTTTGCTACTGTGTCGTTAGTAGGGAATTTTACATAGTGCTACAATAGCTACCAGATTTAAAAGTATCTACAGTAATACAGTTCACTTGTCCAGTTGTCTCATTTGGCAATAAAATACCACTTCTATTAAATATAGTACTGTACCAACAAAACCAACTACAGTACATCTAAATGGAAGTCTACTTATTTTAAAACACAGCCCTTTCAGGATTGTATTATGTATTGTATTGTGTTGACATTGTAGCTTTCTTGTGTTCCGTGAAAAAATGGACAAGCTTTTTGTCTTTTACTGCTGTTAATCCCCCAACTTGTTTGCTAACAAATTTGAAAGAGTCAACATCCCCCTGTACAGTTCCTCAAAAGCAAATAATTTTTTCTTTCTGTACGAAGGGGGATTGTTTGGATGGTAGGGGGCAGGTCATAAGGTGCTCATCTCGTTTAACCGTTACTGAAGTCAAAATTTTACAGGGCCGAATATGTGGATGCTGTACGTATTTAGACAGCTGAATCAGTACTGCTGGTGGCATTCAAATAAACTGCAACAAAGACTAGTTGGGCAACACTACGGTAGCCATGGAAACCATTGAACTGAGACAGGAAGAGATGGGTACTGGTATGGGTGACTCATAAACAAGAACAGTAAGAAGTTTATCCATTAACAGGTTAGTGTTTGGTTGCAGAAAAACAATTAAAAGCAAAGTTATTTATTGGCCTTTATTTGTTTTCTGTTGAAGTTCCTGCTATTAGTGAATAGTTCCTGAAAGTTTTATTAGTCACACAATTTCAAGGCAGTGTCACCACCTCGATTTCCATTAAAGTAAATAGTATCGTTCACACTAACTTTTGAAATCCACCACAGCCGACATCAGAGCTATCACACAGCACTTCTAATCAATGACATTTTATGATACCTCAATAGCCAATGCAGACAATGATACCTCATTAGCCAATTATGAATCTGTATTGCAGGATTTGCATATATTTGTGTTGATGTTTAGTTCTAGACAGTAAGGAACAGGATGCCAAAAATGGTTGGGGTGATTGGGTATTTTTTTTGTGAAATACAGTACTGTTTCCATACCACAAAAATCACTATCAAGCCTACAGTATGCATTCATGTATTAATGGTTAGCTGCTTGTTGAATTTTGATTTTTGACAGAACCGTTCAAACTGTCTAGTATGAAACACTTGGCCTGTGGTAGGTGGCCTGTGAGCACATCAGCGGTGAAACATTTTCAGACCTGGAGTGAGCAACTATAGTGCCATGTTTGTAATGAAAACAGCACAAAAATGAAATGTTTGTAATGGAAATTACAAATGATGGTAGCTATTATGAGTAACACTAGACAAAAATATATACATATATAAAGACATGAATAAATAAGTATGCATTACAAGATGGAATAGCATGTGCACACTTATCTTTCCCTAAACAAGACTGGGGATCTACAGTTTACAAAACCAACCATCCACAAAAGAAGACTTCAGGCATCTTTCAATGCAAAGACTTCATCAGAAGAACCTAAGCCTGTGATTATACACTTGCTGAAAGGCCTTTATCTACAATTCATTTGAAGGACGCCTTTCAAGGAACATCGTCTCCATTCACAGGACAATTCCCCTGCCGATTTCACATCCCTTCCCAACCCTTTAATTGGGAAAGTCCTGCACCATTGTCCCATTGTCCACTGCAGACAGAGCTGATAAAGAGACTCCATGAGTCTCACCTCCCCTGCTCATGTCAGGGGTCAGGGTAACATTTCAACACTGGACCATCTCTATCTGGATGGGGATATTCGATCTTTATGACAATCACTGTTTTGGATCTCAGAGCTAAAGAAGAACATTTCACTATTTTCAACAAAACAATAACATGTCCTTTTGCCAAATGAATTCTATGGTATTTTGGCATATTACCCAAGTTTTTGGTACACCTATTGAGCTGCATTGTCTATTGGCAACAGCATTCTGAAATGTGTATGTGTACATTTCTAGTATTTAACTAGAAGTATGTTTGTCTACTAGACACTGGACATCTACCGGACACTCTTGGAAATACTGGTAAATCCTGACACACTTTTTAAAGAAAATCTGGACCCAGCCCTCTACTCATTCTCAGACTCACTTACGTATTGTGTATTACTTTCCCTCTTATTCTATCACACAGGAATTTCATACAAGAAGTGATCAAAGCATAGGGAGGACATACCAAGACTCAATGAAGCAATCAGGGTAGTTCAGTCACATGGATCGCAAGCAAGGCAATGCCAAGGTCATGTTTGCAAGTACATGTTTAAAGTTACCAGGTGAGATTGAACTGTGATGAGGTTTACATTGATGTTCAGTTTAAACTATTTTTGGGAACTGTGCAGTACTGAAAGAATGGTTATAGCTCTAAATCTAAGGAGAATCAGGATCCAACAGGATTTTCATCAATCACTAGAAATATTTAAGTAACTGAGAAACTGATAACTCACTTTTTTAGTAATAAGCTATGTTTCGGCTTCCACCTTTTTCAGACAGCATGGTAGAAATGATGTTGAATAACCAATGACCCCAAGTGACAGCCATCTTCCTTATTAAAATAACCACAGTTCTCCATGAGCGGTACATTCTGTTTATATTAACAAGTAAAATGTATGGAAAAGAAACTTCAATTAAATAGCTGCATTCTTAACAACGCAGAGTAATTAGAACTGTACAGTTCGCCCAGGCGATCTGTCATTGGGTTTGAATGAATGCAAGAAAGAGTTCAAAATATTTGCAGTTGAATTGCAATTGCTCTATTCGTGTTGTTGAGTACACCCCTCTCAAAGCCATTTCAGACATATTAATAACATTCTTAACACGTCACCCCCACATTTAACAAAAATAAAATGTAAGGCCCATGGGGATTTGATACTGCAGCTCGGGTAATATAATTAATATATATCCCTGGGCTATAATATTATATATATATATATATATATATATATATATATATATATATATATATATATAAAATCAGCAAGTAACTGCCTATATTGAGAAATATATAAATCTTGAAATATATGTGGTTTAAAATATCACTTGACGAGATAAAAGCACTCATTTGTATCAGTTTCAGAACTTGGATAAATACACCACCACGGTTTTTAGTTCAGCTGGGTCACAGTTTTTTTTTTTTTTTGGAGGGTGGGGATTAACAACATTACATGTATTGTATCCCCTCTAGCGAATACACCATCAACATGTATAATTTCAGGGCACGATTATTTAAGCAATTTCTTCTCTAATTTGCCCTGATCACAGCCTTGACCCAACTTGGCATAGATTTCCCAGAGTGCTGGCAAGTGTCTCAAGGCATGTTAACCAATTCAGTCATTAATATTTCAGTCATTCATATTGTCGCTGATCACCCTACAGTGCTGAATGTCCACCCTGATGAGCACAGCACCTTGCAAGATGATGACTCTGCTGGTATTGGCTGTGATTTGTTCAAGACCCATCACCCAGATTTTAGTTAGCATGATCCCTGGATCTCAATCCAACTGAGCGTCAGTGGGATGAATACAGCATATTCACAGCCTGTGTTGTTCTCATTGACCTAGTTGTTGGGTTTACTCCACCTTTAGGCATCGTATAGAGTCAATGACTCCCCGATATTATGTATCTAGTTTAATCAGTCATGTGAGGGACTCGCTTTAATTTACAAGTAATTTAATATTTCAGTAGTATGTGGTGTTGTCAAGTTCCATCTGGTGTAAATTTCATCAGGGCATCAAAGAAAAACAATCTAGTTATACGTCAGTACACTTAATTACAATACAGTTAATATTTATATAATGTACAAATATATAAATAAGAAATTATTTTAACAGCAGCACAAATACATGTAACAGATAGATATATATATAATATATATATATATTATAATGGTGTGTGTCACACACCACACACACACACACACACACACACACACACACACTATATATATATATATATATATATATATATATATATATATAATATATATATATATATATAATATTAAAAATAAAAACTTAAATAGCTTGGTTGGTTAAGTGTCCACCCTCCTTGTAATAGCAATCCTAAATTAGCTCAGGTGTAACCAATCGCCTTCAAAATTACACACCAAGTTAAGTGGCCTCCATCTGTGTTAAATTGTAGGGATTCACAAGATTTCAGAATAAATTCAGCAGTTCCTATAGGTTTGCTGGGTAGTGCATTTCAAAATAAAGACTCAACCATGAGCACCAGGGCGCCTTCAAAAGAACTCCGGGACAAAGTTGTTGAAAGTCACAGATCACGGGATGGGTACAAAAAAATATCAAAGGCCTTGAATATCCCTTGGAGCATGGTCAAGGCGATTATTAAGAAGTGGAAGGTGTACGGCTCCACCAAGACCCTACCTAGATCAGGCCGTCCCTCTAAACTGGATGACCGAGCAAGAAGGAGACTGATCAGAGAGGCTACAAAGAGACCAATGGCAACTTTGCAAGAGCTACAGGCTTTTATGGCCAAGACTGGTCAAAGTGTGCATGAGACAACAATAACAATATTCCAAATACTTCACAAATCTGGCCTGTACGGTAGGGTGGCAAGAAGGAAGCCATTACTCAAGAAAGGCCACCTTGAATCCTGTTTGAAGTATTCAAAAACACACTCTGGAGATTCTGTAGCCATGTAGCAAAAAGTTTTGTGGTCTGACAAAACTAAAATGGAACTTTCTGGCTTAATTGCAAAGCATTATGTTTGGCACAAACCCAACACAGCGCATCACCCAAAGAACACCATCCCTACTGTGAAGCATGGTGGTGGCAGCATCATGTTATGGGGATGTTTCTCATCGGCAGGGTCTGGGGCACTTGTCAGGATAGAAGGGAAAATGAATGGAGCAAAGTACAGAGAAGTGCTTGAGGAAAACCTGCTGCCCTCTGCAAGAAAGCTGAAACTGGGATGGAAGTTCACTTTTCACCTTGACAACAACCCAAAGCACACAGCCAAAGCTGGAGTGGCTAAGAAACAAAAAGGTAAATGTCCTTGAGTGGCCCCAATCTAAATCCAATCAAAAATTTGTGACATGACTTGAAGATTACTGTCCATTAACTTGACAGAGCTTGAACAGTTTTGTAAAGAATGGTCACATATTGCCAAATCTAGGTGTGCAAAGTTGGTAGAGACCTCTCCCAACAGACTCACAGCTGTAATTGCTGCCAAAGGTGCTTCCACCAAGTATTAACTCAGGGGGGTGGAGACTTATCCAATTATGATCTTTCCATTTTGCATTTTTAATATATAATTTTTTTCTCAATAAAAATGTTTTTCCCCTTAACAGTGTGGAGTATGGTGTGTAGACAAGTGGAAAAAAATCCTCATTTAAATGTATGAAACTCTGAGGCACTGACACAACAAAAAGTGAAAAAAGTTCAAGGGGGTGTAGACTTTCTATAGGCACTGATATATACATATGTGTGTGTGTGTGTGTATATATATATATATACATACACACACACACGCAGGGTTACAAACTAACAATATTGTGCTATTAGTACCTATTGAAACTCGCTAGTCCTTATGCTAATTGCCTGAACTGCCTAAGTTGGAGTCAACAATAACACTTGGGGACCCTAAAAACAGGCTTAGATTTTGTTTTGCTAAAAAAAAAAATGAACACCGTTATAAATTTTCATTTACATTTTTATTTTTTTTTAACAAAGCACCTTCGTGGATGAAGAGGAGAGAGACAAGTGCTGCTGTTGGTGTCCCTGATTAGGATGAAATGGCTGCTGCTTCAAAGGCGATCAGATACTGTAACAATGGAGGTGGAAATAGGACGAAAGTTGCTTGATATCGTTAAAAATTTGACACCACACACCAGAGGAAAGATGAGATGAAATTGAGAACCGAGAGGGTGTGGTAGGTGAATCAAAAGCGAGTGGAGCCTGTACTGCAGGGTGGAGTGTGAACTGACCAGTTTGGATCTCTGCTGTGCCTTTTGAGGGGGGGAAACGGGTTTGGCTGATATGGAATTGCAGTATGAAATAAATAAAGCAGTCCGATCGCTTCCTGCTTCAATTGGTAATCCATTTTTAAACAGAGCTTCCCATTTCTGTAGAACAATGTCACTTTAACATGAATGCTTCTCTGCCCTTTCAGAGTTTATCTCTGCAGATCACGAAAGGATTAACCTGGCCTGCCCCTGGCTTACAACTGGATTCTGGTTGCTGACAAATGAGCAACAGTTTCATCATTGTCCAGAGACTGGTTATTGAGTTCTGTAATGTTTCATAGAGCAGTGCTTAACTCTTTAAACACAAGGAATCTTTGATAGTCAACAGATTTCTATCATTTGGTCTTCTAGGAAAGACTACTGGGAAAACAAAGCATTGCATACACTGCTAAAATACCCACTTACTTATATTTCAATACCATTTTTAATATTGGCATAAATGTCAAATATTTAAACAAACATTTGAAACAGATTTGTTGGCAAAAATGATAACATCTGGCTCCTTCGTAGCTCAAAAGACCCTGCTTCTGTCTCATAGACAAGATAACAAACTGGTTTATTTTATGGTATAGAGAGCAGTTGTTACCTTGGGCTGAGTGCCATTGATTACGTAGGTAGTTAATTAAAATACTGATTACGATCACAGGTACAAGTCTCACGCCTGGGTCGGCTTGATCTTCAAAGCCTTCAGCTGTGCGACCACAAGAAGGGGGTCTGCTTTTGTACTGTATTTAAATCACTGTATTTCTGTATTAAGGTACTTTCTCTCTCACTCACTCTTTCTCTCATTATCCAAACAGGTATTTTAAGGTTTTTTGATCGATAGAGTCCTGCAGGGTTAAACCTACAGCATTGTATTGTTTTGGTTTGAAGATGTGTCCATGCAGTTCATGTGTGGTTATGTTCTGTACTGTGTATCACTGGATTTCCTTTTGTGTCAGAATGAAACTGTTTCTGTTGAAAATCACATCAAGAGGACTGGAATTATTATTTGTGAGAAATGAAACAAACCTATTAAATCTTACACTACAATATAATCTACTTCCTATGTGTTCTGAAGATAATTTATCCAACTGTGTTGACTTTATTCACAACTCAGTAAACAAGACAGTCTTTGTATGATGAAAGGGAACTGGTATGATGCTTTTTACTTTGAGTGTATTTAATTGATGGATTATGGTACGATGAATCCAAAAATGTAATGAGTTTGATTTACAAAGTCATTTAATCAAGTTATACATCCCACATCACATCTGTATAAACCTTTTATTTCAGCTTATCAAGTACCCAAACAAGTCCAAGAACATATCTTCTTTGCTTTAGTGAACCCTTCTTTCAAAACAGCACTTGGACAATAGTTCCTGCTGCACTGGCTTTAACAAATGTGTTGTATTAATTCAAATTTAAAGAAAAGTATTAAACAGTGCATCAATATATTTTTTAAAAAAAACACAAAAAAATAAATAAAAGTGCACCATCTAATAACCAGTAAACAAAGCATTTTAGCATTAATTTTGTTAATCAGAACCATAACCATACTGTATCAAAACAATATCATGTACAGAAAACCAACCATGAATATTTGAACATCCCAGCACTTATTATGTTCATGTGGTTGGATAGAAAAACACATGGAATAACATGCATGTCATGTCAGTAACATACATTCCCTGCTATGAAATTAGAGCTTTCCGGATCATGAAAATAAATACCCTTGACCTGCATCCACAGTGTGTAGAGTAAACACAAACTCGCAATAGTCCTGCACCCAGTCCTGGGTTTCAGAACTATCTTGAAGTAAGTCTATAATTGAAATTTGTTCAGGAGTTTGTTGTTAAATACATAGTTATAGCTCCACGCACATCTCCTAATAGCAAACATACAGACTCAGGTGTGACTTCGTAATGCTGTGGTAAGTGTGATCAGTTCAGAGCAGCTATAATCTATGAGAGGAGAACAATACAGTATTATAAAACTAAATACATTTAATGCATATTTCATTGAAACCATTCATTGACAACAGCTATGCTCCCTGGACTGTGTAATTAAATATTCAATGTGCTGGATTAATTTTGTAAAACAGTTTGTTTAACAACGCAAGGGAATAGCAAATAAGAGAATACTATGACCACAAGGAAATGGGGCAATTACAAGAAGCTTTTAAATAAAGAGTTAGTGTTGCCCAACTCTAAGCTAGTGCTCCAGTGTTACCATGGAAACAACCCTGGTTGCACAAAAGGATTAGAGAACATTCCTGAAATAGTTTGTTACACATCAAGCACTGTTGTTGCCTGATTAGAAG
Organism: Polyodon spathula; assembly: GCF_017654505.1. NCBI lineage: Eukaryota > Metazoa > Chordata > Actinopteri > Acipenseriformes > Polyodontidae > Polyodon > Polyodon spathula. The sequence continues at coordinate 41,684,256 of NC_054545.1, forward strand.
TTGCCAAATCCATCAGTTACATAGATTGGATTGTTTTTGTGTTAATTTAACCTGAATGCAGAACAGATAATGTTTTCTAGTAAACAACACTGAGAAGCCAGTTTCAGTCAGAAACCTTGTTCCTTTGTTAATACTTGTCACGAGTCAGGGTATTTGCTTGGATTGTTGATTCAACACAAGAGAGAGAAACTATTACTCTTGAGCTGAGGGGCGTGGTTTTGTAAAATCATATTGAAATGGGGCTATTGTTATGTCTTTGTATCCTATTTCAAAAGTACAGTTTAAATACAATGAAATGCTTACTGGCTATAAGGAATAGCATGCCATCAGCACACAATCTTGGTTAGGGAAGCCCACAGTACAAATGTGCAGTTTTCCCCTCAAGTGGAATAACTGAATTGCTAAATGGATGGGTAGTTATTAGCTGGATACATCTCTTTGTCAGGCATTACTTTTCTAATGCATGTTAAACAATATACATTTTAACACCATGCCAAAGACACTCAAGATACAATTACGTGACATGAAATTAACTGGAACTAACAACCAGAACAAAAACAAAAAATTGTTTTTAGGAAATAATGTTAAACTCTCAATATGGTCTATAAAATATCAATAAAATAAAACTTAGACCATGCATATATATATTAAATCAACTCCAGCCTAACCCCTAACCCCTAACCCCAACCTCCTAAAATCACATTCATGTTTGTACAGCTGTGCTTCACAAGCAAACCCTTCTGTTGTGAAACCCCTGAAAACAAAATCTGTTGAGTTACAAGGAGTACAAAGAAGCAGGCTGCAGGTAACTTACATCACAAACAGATACTGTTAACCATACAGTACATATTCTGCTTTAGGGAACAAACGGGACACCAAAACATTTTCAGATATTTACCTTGTGTTTGTGTAGTAATGATAAAAGATCTTGGAAAATCCTTTCACAGAAGTTTTGACTAAAAGCCTTTCTCAGTGTCTTAAAACTGTTTGTCAACTTTAATGTATTACAACATATTAGTGCTGGGGTGAACACAGGACTATTCGGATATTCGCTCATAATTAAAATATCGGGATATTCGTTATTTTTTCAAAAATTAATAAAAGCCATTCTTATTGCTCAGAATGCAGGGAGAGACAGCATAGCAGTCAGTGCTGGGGGTGTGTGGCCCCCGAGTGTGCCTTTATTTTACAGCAAGATGTTACACTTAACGTTAAAGTAGAAGAATATCCCAGGAGTAAAGAATATGATGTTTTGGTTCTCGTTTATTATTCCACATAACAAAAAGTTGCAACTAAAAAATTATAATATTTCAAAAATATGTAAAATATTATTACAATATTTGCAGCTAGTTGGGCACTGTTTAAGTGAGTCATTTCAGAATGACATGCTTGCCTTTTTTCTGTCCCATGAGCAGCATATGTTCGTGTGTTCTATAGAGATCACTGTGCGTGCGCGTGCATAATCTGGTTTATTTATTTTTTGCTGTCTAAAACTTTTAAATAGGCTCAGAGCTGCTGTGAGGTTGTTTTTTTTTTTTTTTTTTTTTGTTTTGTTTTGTTTTGTTTTTTTATATACTAGTCTCACATATCAAAAAGCTATTTTTCATTTGCCATTTTTGAAACTGTTGCACAACTTCTGGTGAGGCGGTATATAAGTGCAAGGTATTTTAGTCATTTCTACCGAATACGAACATCTGGATATTTGTCCTAGCACTACAACATATCGTCTTTCATAGTTATGGATGAACTAACCACGTGTTCAAATATTACATCACAGTATTCCACACTACTGGGTAGCAACATTTAGAAACATCGATTGGGCCAAATACACAAATCTTGCATAATGAAAACGTAAAACTTTCAAAGTACTCCATTTAAAACAAAATGTTTTCTACATCGGGCCATAAACAATGTCCTTCTCTACCAGCTTGTTTTTCTTTCGCAGTTTTACCTTTGGCTTTGTTTCGTCTCCAGTCACGTAGGGAACTTTTTGGGAATTTTTGTGAACCCGTCAAGCCACAAGGCTAGATCCACCCGTGTTAATCACTAATTGATTGATTGTGTTCAGTGTTAAATAAAAGCAAACTCCTGCAAGTTATATTATACTTTTTTTGCGCTATAGGTAGGGGGCAAGCAGATTTTTAAGAAGGACAAGTAGATTTTTCTAGCATTTTTCCTTTGTGCAACAAGTCTTTTTCAAAAATTGAACACCCCTGTGGTGGAGTAAATAAACGGTACACATGGTGTGGTAAGAATGATGAAAATAGGAAAACATTAGACCAATAAGAAATGAATTTACTTCCTGCACTGTGTGCCATAAAATGTATTTAAAGAAGACCTGGCATCAGTCCAAACAAGAAAGTTCAGGGGGAGCAAGGGGCACAATGTTTAATCACTAGAAAGTGAACAGGTAGCACTGCACATCTATTTATTCCTAAGTTCCTTTATTATGTGTTCACAGTGTTTGTGTAAGATTTAAAATACTGTAGAGTGTATATGGTGAAATAACACAATAGCAGTATAAATTACAATAAGCTGCTCCCAAGAAACAAGCCACCCAGAACTTTCTAAAAACACACACACAGCAATCTGGGGGCATTTCCCCCTAACCAATCTATCCGCTGATCTTATAAAAGTTTAAATATGCACGGTAAGTTTGGAGTTTTCCCATGCCTTGCCCTTGCTTATACTTTGCATTCAGCATTGCTTACCATAGTTTACCATCTTTTTTATATGCTTTACTGTACCTCTCTCGGCTTTACAATGGTTACCTATCTACAGTATGCATTACCATGCTTTCACTGTGCTTTATTACATTATGCTATGCTTTTACTACGGTAAACTTTGATAAGGGTACCTTCTGTACTTAGAGAGAAGACATGTTTGAGAACTGAACGGAGACCATGGGATTTTTAAGAAGCCACCAGGATGTGACAGTGAATCTAAACAACTAGATAAATAAGTTAGTTCAGATAACTATAATATTTCATACCCATACTAAGAGTTCCTTTAACAGCCACAAACTTAAATGGCTGAGTAGTTTTGTAACTTGTGTTAATAATAATAATAATAATAATAATAATAATAATAATAATAATAATAATAATAATAATAATAATTTGAGTGAATTGTGCTGATAAGCAAGCCCGCTGATTGTACTAGGTGAATTCTGAAGCTTCTGGTTTCTAACAACATGTCCACCATGTGCAATCAAACAGCGGACAGGTGGTCTCTACAAACTTACTTGTGAAATGTTTTGTGTAGGTGTCTACCCAGCTTAAGGCTTTGGCAAACATCTCCTTGTTTACTATAGATGCATTTATAAATCCATTGAGTTTGTGGAGTCTGGATCATATCCCCCAGTGTCATAATACACGTTTACAGCTTTGTATTAAGCTAGCTGCAATGTCAAGATAATCTCAGTTGTGCTTAATCAACTACTGTTTACACAGCACCATTTACTGTGTAATTACATGTTATAGGTGTTGAGAGCTATAGCGTTAAATAAATGTTCTATTTAGGATTTATTCAAATCCAACAGGTGAATCGCACCATATTGCTAAACAGATGCAGAGATTGACCTAATGGAAGTTGTTAAATGTTGGTTCACTTTATTTTCCATATATTGTTACAGAAACAGTTTATTTCAGAACTACAATACTCCATGAATGTTCATGATGTATCCTCTATATCTCATCATCAATACATTGGTTTTTTTTTGTTTTTTTATCTAGTTTATTATTTATAATATCATAATGGTTCTATACTATGATGAACTAGTTTCCTCTTTGCATCATATGCTCCTACAGACCCAGTGAGGATGATTATTTTCAGAACTGTAGTCTGATTTAATTAGGTTTAATTACAGGTACCAGATGGCATCTGCTGAAATCGATTGTAAAACAGACATGCTGCATAATATCCTAATAAACCTGCTTTTCGCTAGCATGCAGCTCCCAATTACAAAATGAGATTAGAGTTCCTAAACCCCACATTAATCTTGTTGTACTGTACAGAGAGAAGCTGCTACCTTAGCTCTACATTACAGTGAAATTCAGTGAGCAACCATTTACAAAACGACAATACAACTTTGAATAAACATAAAACATCTTCATAAAACATGCAATAGAATAAATGACCACTGCTTGCTAAACAGAGAAGCTGTCATTTAAAGCTGTACTGTAGTGTTCTAACACTAGTTTTTTTTTTTTTTTTTTTTTTTTTTTTTTTTTTTACAAATTTAAGAAGGTTTTCCATTGTAAAACAACAGCTATGTAGTGGGTTCCATTACACATTGTGGAAAAAACAGTGGAACTCTTAATAGTTTTAATGTTATTTTATTACCTCATTCTGATAGTAGTTGCAGGACCTGCCAACAGTATCTGGTTCACCAAGATAGGCAGTGGCAAAGGAAGGGGGAGGGGAGCTTGTGTATGTATTCTGATAATGGCCCTGAATACAGAGTACACTGATTGTGGTACAATACAGCATGTTTCAACAGTTAGTGAAACACCAACCAACAAAACATTTGTCAGACACTGATATCTTTATCCCACAATTAACAGTGACTTTTTTTTTAAACTTGTCTGACTCCAGTATAACGCCAAAACTTTATTTTATGCCCGGTAATTTGTAAGACTTTTAATGAAAGTATTTTACTACAGAAAATATATTAGCACCCTATTAAAGCAAGTACTGAATGTGAATACTAAAGGCATTATGGTATTTTCCATGCTGTCAAAAGCTTTAAACCAGTTTTCAAACACTGAAGCAGACTTGACTGGTGTTTTAAAAAGCCAATTTGATCACATAACCCTATAAGTATTACTCGTATATGAAGACCTCATACCAATAGTGCTGAGATAAATATTTGAATACTCAGATAAACACAGCTTGAGTGTTTGTCTCTCTTTGTTTTGTCAGGTGATTTGATGCCCCCAGGGGGGTTCTATACTCCAGAGATATTTCAGATTGCATACAGTGCTATATTATACTTTTTTTTTCATCTAATATAAAATTCTAGGCTTTCTGAGCACCGCTTTCTCCTGTATGAGATGTTTTATTCATCTGCTAATTTCTGTCCTTACTAAGATTCTTCTCGGATCAGCGTTGTGTGAGTGGAGTGGGGTACTGGCTCCGTGCAATATCTAGTACCGTCAGTTTAAAAACAAAGCGTGCTGGATTACAGCCCACGGTTTTGGAACTTTTAAGAAATACTATAGAATCCCTTTGGGTCATTACATGGCGTTTTATTGATAAAAATGAAAGCAAATGTAACCCTAACTACAGATTCTTTCCCATTGCCAAATACAGCCCTCAGATTTACCACCTGTAATTAACAGTTTCTCACAAAATACTATGCCGCAAGAGAAAGTCCTCGTTTAGAAAGTTAAGTAAACTTGCTGTGTTGGTTTACTTTGACCTTTTGGGTATGCTCAGTTTAGTTAATTTGTCCTTTGATCTGCGGTTTTGCAGACTTTATGTGCCATTTAGTGAATGCGTATCGATTACCTTTTTATATCAAGTGTGGAATGCAGGTATCCCATAACTGAAGTTTCGTTGTGGGTTACGTTCTTCCCACGGTCGCAACCGACTGTATGGTATACTGCAATTTGTGGAATATAGACGCTTATGAATAACATCTTGTTTAACTGAGCATGCGCTAAGAAAAATCCAAGAAAATCCAACAAGATATTCGCGTTCTTTAACTAACTGTACTTGGGTTTGATGGATGATTTATTACTTACCACAGTAAGAAAATTTATATATATAGGGTAGTAAGTGTTATTTCCCATATTGTTATTCCCATATATATATATATATTATATATATATATATATATGATATATATATATAATATATATATTATATATATATATTCGGATAAGTTAGCTCTGGGGGCCTTACTGTAATCATACGGGATGGTGTTAAATTATTTCGTTTCATATAAGCAAAGTATATTTAGTATTTCTGGATATAAAACCTAGAAAAAAAAAAAAAAAAAAAAAATTGTTTGTTAGTTGCAGATGATCTCCATTATGTTGTTATTATTATTATTATTATTTATTATTATTATTATTATTATTATTATTATTATTATTATTATTATAACAAACTCTCAACAGATTTTGTTCACCTGATCGCTATGTTTTTAGCTTTTGTCAAAAACATAACAACACATTAGATTGCACAAAACTTAATCTTACCTTCATCTTGTGTATAAGTTACTCTTAACAAATAGAGGGACATCAAATAGAAGTAGAAAACGTTCCTTAACCCAACCATTTCCAAGGTAAATTAGTGTCCTTTACTCTTAAAACAAGTATTTCAATTGAACAGATCGCCGCTGGTTCAGGCGTGCAGTTATAACTTGTCTTACTGTTCGGTATAGCTAGTTTCACTCCAGGTGAACGAATGCTCCAGTGTTTTTGTTCTGCCAGAACGCTGTCTCAGTCTTAGCGGTTTTAAGTTAAGACCCCACCTCACTGGGCGGGCTTTATTTAAGAGAGGAGTGGCGCTTCTGTAGCCTGTTTAACAGAAGTCATTCCTGATGTAATGCTGTCACTATGTAACACAATTTTTGTTCCTGGGTAGTAAGTGTTATTTCCTAATTGCTTATGCCTCAAAAGTATAGAAAATGGCTATTATTCCCCGCAAACTTTGCTTTTGTGACCAGGACAGTGATATTTCAAAATATCACTATTTCCAATGGGAAAACGGGCAAATGTGTGTCTTTTCGTTCACATAAAGTCAGAAAAAAAACAACATATGAATCCAAATTAACATGTATTTATACTAAAGTAATACAAAAATGACTACAAAAGATTTAGAAGTGAGTAGTTTTTCGAGATTTACGATTATACTGTAAAGAGGTCACCCGTGGATAGTACAATTGATCTCCCAATCTTAGTTCAAAGCTATGCCATTTTTTCCTTTACCAATGATAAAACAATATTTCTCAAGTACAACAGAAAATGTAAAGTTTTCCAGTAATGTAATTTTCACTAGCCCTTTTAAATAATGACAGGCTTCTGAAAATGGTAAGTGATACAACAGCATCTGGCACCCTATCACAATAATGTGCATTTTAATACCATAATTTGAAACACAATGATAAAGAAAGTTATAACTGTTAGCTGTACCTCTATAGACTCAAACACAAGATCTGAAGTTATTAAATTCAAGTTCAAGTACACCCAGACAAGAAAATGTGATTATATTGTTCCAATATTGTGTAAGTAATGGGATTCTGTCTATCTAGGTTGTTCAATAAGAAATACACTGTGATTGTTTTCCATCATGTGATGTAGTAGAAACCACATATGCTGCTGTAGATTGCAAAAACTGAGCAATACTAGATTTCAGTTGGCACATCAAAGGAACACACATAGTCTAACAAATCTTAAAGGGTAGCCAAAAATAACAAAGCTCTCTTAAGTGCTCCGCATTTCCAATAAATGCTTTTTGCTGCACTGATTTGGTCAATAAGTTGGGCATTTAGTGATGATTTCAATTTCTTTGTCAACTTTCTGGGTCAAGTGCCTTTCAGGCAGCGATGTGAAGTCAAGTCGTTGATTTCCCTGATAGGCCAAAGTTGGGCCACACAGCTTCAGTTTTTTGATTGTTTTCGCATATTTGTGTTACTATTATTTTCTGTGCATATATATATATATATATATATATATATATATATATATATTTATATATATATATATATATATATATATAGATACACACACAACTAGAAGGTAAGGGACGTCTTACATGCCTTCCCAGGAGCTGCCTGTGGTGGATGTATCTAATAAACATACAATAGGCCATTAGCCTACACTGTATGAAGGGGGAAAATGTATTGTACCATTGACAAACAGTTGTTATGCAAGTAAGCCTATATTTTTGACAAAATAAAACGATTTGATAATCCTCCCTTGGTTGCAGGTCCCTTCACTTGTCTCTTGATAATTGTGTCAATGTAGACCATTCCCAGTGCGAATGAGTAGGTGTCTGGTTCAGCCTTGCATTTTAAATTTAACATCTTTAAATCATCAGCAAGCAGTTTGTATTGCTGACAACACAGACATTCCTTGTCAGTTTTCTGCAAAGCGCACTTACTGCAAGTGCGCCAAGTATTTGGATCCTTCTTGGTTCGTTTTTCTCAGATTGTGCTGGCTGCAGACTTGTCCTCTATCCTCATAGGAATATTCACTATCTCTGCCTCACAAAATTAAACTGGGGTAGTCCAACCTCAACGGTTCATATAAGTTATTTTCTATTTGACTTTTTTCATCCATAATCGGATAAATACCGTCACAAATTATTTTGTTAGCTGCAGGTATAGACTAGCAATGTTCTGAAATAGGGAAATGAACGACCCAACATCATATCCTATGCGCCAGATGAGAGACCCAATGCATAGAAGCTTAACTGTTTTAATGATATATTGTAAATTGGCTTAGCAGGGACTTTAAATTGTGTCACAAGAACAGATGGAAAAATGCAACTTTATTTTTTGGGAACAAAAAACAAAAAACAAACAAAAAATTATGTTATAAGTTAAAATATTGTGTTGGATGTCTCCAGTTATTATAAACGATCTTGTGAAGTTGGATGAGGGGATTCCATCTGTTCAAACTGTGCAAAATGATTTCTGTTATAATAAGAGGCACACATAAGCCTACTATAAATCACAATTTATTGAGAAATGAAGGTGGTTCTGTTAATATAAGATGGATCTGGACTTGTGCAAGGAAGGATCAGTGTTACTGGAAAAGGGCTATTGCATTAAATATTTCACGACAGGTAATCTGCATAAGATAAATGATCTCATTTCACTACAATGAGGAGGCAATTTTGTGATCAAAGTTACAGTAAGTGGAGTCCAAGTGCAATCACCATGACACTGCTATTGTGTGTTGATTAAAAGAGCAAACATTTCTTTCATAGTCATGCTTTGACCTGTTGCCAGGGAATTTGAATACCACAGATATTCATGGTCCTGCTAGAAAGGACATTACCAACCAGTAGAATGATCTGTTGTGGTTTGGAATAGTCTAGGATCTCGCTGACAGTGGGTGCATTAAGTAACCTAACAGTATTTTCTTCTTCGACTGCGAGTGTCTGTACGTGGGTGGTATCAGCTTTGTACTCATATCGATAGCCCCTTAATACACAGAATTTCACAGTCCTAAATCTATATTAATGTTCAACGCAATCTGCTAGGTAACTGACCGCATAAACTGTTATACCCTATTCACACTGCTTAAATGACATATGATGGTCATGTACTAAAAACGGGTTTGTGAATGGCCAGTTGTAATACTGCTGGTACTCTAAAGAGGTAGAGAAATACATTTTAAAGCCTTGGTCCTTACTTCTATAGTGGGAAAGACAAAAAGTGCCCTTTCCAGTCAGGAACCACATACAATGAAGGAGGGGCTAGTGGGGAGGAAGAGGAAGTGAAAGATGGAAAAGTCATGGTAAACTTTAAAGAGGAGAACATTTTGTGAAATGCAAGCTCTTTTTATTGACTGGTCAAAAGGGAGCCGTAGTCTCGGTCATTGAAATGATTACAAGCATCCAATGAATCTGCAGGCTATATGGTAACACATAATTTAAAATAGCATCTTATCTTTGGCTGATCATGTTCAGTGTGTTACGGACAGAATTAGACATGACTTAATTTCTCTGTATTGCATCAGTTAAAGCTTATAGTTATGACAGGTTTAAGCAGTACTTGATTGTAGGCTTCTGTTTTTGTTTTGAATTGATTCCAGCAGATACATATAACTGAAAAACCTTTGGTTAACAGAACATAGATGTTTATGTTACAATAATCATTTTCTATATATAACAGAAATTAATTAAACCTGGCAGGAAGAGATGGTAACGGAAAGCGTAGGACGTGTTAATATGTTAAGTTAGATATTAGTTTTAAATAATGATCATTGAGAAATGCTTACGATAGTGTTTCATATTAATCAACCCTAAAATTGACAAAAAGCAGAGGTGGTCTTAAAATTGCTTTAACTGGATTTTGTATGAACAATGAAGGCCAGACTTAGTTCAGTCACTATAAAACTATAACATTCTAATATGTTAACAGTGACCTGTATTTTGATATAAATAACTGGACCTTCCATTGAAAGCTTAAATTACTTCATAACAGATCAATGGAGTAAAATAATATTACAATTTCTAGAAGCAACTGTTATACTGAAGTAACTTAATGAGAAATACATCTTATAATGCCATTTAAAGTGAAACTGCTGAAAGAGCATATTCAAAGTTTATTATAACAGGAGCATGGCAGTGACTGTTAATATATTGTTAAGACACATTTGAAATAATGTTAATTTAATTTAATCAATTGAAGAATTAGTTCAGTTTCTCCAACTAAACAAAAAGTGTCTTGTAGACATTACAATATCAATTAAACCAAAGAATATACATGTTTAGTTTATATAAAGGTTTTAATGTAGTAAGAAACAAAGGTATTTAATAACACCGTGTAACAAATTTATTTATTTTTTGTTCCTGGGTAGTAAGTGTTATTTCCTAATTGCTTATGCCTCAAAAGTATAGAAAATGGCTATTATTCCCCGCAAACTTTGCTTTTGTGACCAGGACAATGATATTTCAAAATATCACTATTTCCAATGGGAAAACGGGCAAATGTGTGTCTTTTCGTTCACATAAAGTCAGAAAAAAACAACATATGAATCCAAATTAACATGTATTTATACTAAAGTAATACAAAAATGACTACAAAAGATTTAGAAGTGAGTAGTTTTTCGAGATTTAAGATTATACTGTATTTACGATTATACTGTATTTACAATATAATCTTAAATCTCGAAAAACTACTCACTTCTAAATCTTTTGAGGCATAAGCAATTAGGAAATAACACTTACTACCCAGGAACAAAAATTGTGTTACATAGTGTAATTCAATTTTTGTCTAAGACACACGGTTTAATTCTGGAAGGGCAGTAGACCTTCAAAAGATAAGGCTTGGTCTTTGGAACTTCAAAGCAGGGTTCGGTGTTGGCTCTTAAAAGCGGGATTTGCCAACCTTGAATGATAACCAACGGAAGGTGCTTTAAGAGAGACAGGAGCATGTATCTCATTATATTATAAGAAAATAATGAGAGCTGAGTTATAAAAATTTAGGTTGTAAGCTTTGTTGTATTATCTGAAAAGATACAGACCACTGTATGTTTATTCAAAGGCTTGTGATAAAGCCCTACAGTCTTTTTGTTCTACACTTTGTTAACACACATTTGTAAAAGAAGTTCAACTGACCCAGTGACAACACACTAAAAAGGTAACATAATGGAATGGAATTAAATAGATCTGGTGTTACATATTAAAAACATCTCTCATATATACACATATACTTTTATTGTATTTAGTATCAAGGTCCCTGTAAACTCCAGTTCACCTCATTTTAGGGAAGGGAGGGGTGGAAGATAGTGAACCATGAGCTCACATGAGTTGACTGGATCCTTCTAGCATATATCATCAACTCAAAGACAGGAACTGTCAAGGCAGATTGATGATCAAATTTAATTGGGACTCCTGATGTATTCAATGGAGGGAAAATCCTATAAAAACCAAGGTAAAACCCCAGTCAAGTATTGCTCAAATTGTGACATGTGATCCATGCTCTGAGGATCTCTGAAAAACAGATTGCTGTTTGGTCGAATTTAGAATTCTCAACCTTTTGAAGACAGTTCTTATTTTTCGAATATCCTACACTACACTTCCAGAATTTAGCAGTTGGAGTTTTTTTAGCTTTTTGCATTTTATATGCCTGACGAAAATGTGTTGGTGGCTGGCTAGGATTCATTTCTGTCCCTGCCATATAAATTTGTTTGGGTGTGGCTGTGTTTGCACAGTCACAGGTGTCATTTTTTATAGTTAAATTAATTGATGTCACTTGCCTGTAGCAGATAAGTATTTAAACAGCACCAAAGTGTTTGTTCCCAGTCCTATGACAAGACTGTTATATGTAAAGAGACCTATGTGGTGTCAAGAAAATAAGGAAGTGTTAAAAATCTTCTTGTTTTGTGTGTGTTTGAAAATTGTTTTGTTAAACGGATTAGCCATCCACAGTGAGTTTAGAGTAAAAAAAAGTTTAGTTAGTATTCAATGCAGGAGTTAGATTTGTTTGGTTTTGAATTTAAACTTCAATTCTTGTGTCTGAGTTTTGTCCAAGGGGCAAAACAAACCTGTAAAAATTGAAATCTTTCACTATATATATATATATACACACACATACACACACATACACATACTGTGTGTGTGTGTCTATATCAATCCAGGGCTGGTAATGGAACATGAAACAAGCAATGTTATTGGTCGAACAAGGATCCAGATGTCTGTATATTGAATGGATATGGACAGTTGGAGCCTTGTCGCATATTTTATATCACAGTGCTGCTTCACAGAATTGTAAGTATTGGACAGCAGCCATCTTGCTTTTACAGTTACAGACGTACAGCTGTAACTATGAAACTGAGCGACGAATTACCTTCAAGAAATCCCAAAGTAGTAAGCAGACATGTCGATTCGGATGAAGAACAAGTACATGAACTGAATGATAGCAAAAAACAAACAAACAAAAAAAACCCTGTCTTTATACTCAATCACCCCAACTTTGTCATTTTGCCACCTGTATTGCGACCATTGCTTTCATATTACATAGGTATTGGACAGATCATCGAAGTACAACGCTGTTCAAATCGAATTCAGGTGATTTTTTCTGCCTGCCACTTGGTACCATTGATGAATTAACCAATCACAGCCAAGTGCTAGCCACACGTGCTTGCCAGGAAAAATTAAATTAAACTGTTGTCTACGGAGGTGTTCAAGCAAGCTGAAGTGTTTGGTCCCTCCCATATTTCATAAAAGGACAGGCAAGTCAATATTTTATACATCGCCTGATAAGCATCCTTCCTGCCTTTTTTAAATTATTGCTGTAGTTCACTACTATTTTTACTAAATAACTGGCTGTAAAAAGATGTATTTTCTAACACTAGTAGTAGGCTACTTGATGTCAGCAAAGTATTGTATGTTTCTTTGCTAAGCTCAGATTGCTCATTTCATACACCTGCATATAGATGACAGAAAAACAAAATTGAAAAACAAACATTTTTTTATTTAGATAGATTAAATGGCGGGCATTACAGCTATGGCCAAAAGTTCAGCATCACGCCCTATTGAATTAATAATGTTACGTTGACATATTGAAATTAAATATCGTTTTGTAGTTTCCAAAAATTGAAAAATGTGACATTTATATATGTATATATAATAAAAAATTATGTCTGCATCGTAATATTCTACTAGGTGATGCAAAACTTTTAGCCATATATGCAAATTATATTCGAATACATTGCCTACGGTTTGGTACTGACTCTACTGTACCACGTAGTGGATCTGGGTGCAGGCTAGCGGTACTGCACCATGAAAATGTCCAGCGGTGCCGCGCCGTGCCTGTCTGTCTCAGACTTTACAGGGGAAAGGAATTAGTGGTGCACACCCATAATGGTTACTCAGGCTTGCTTAGAGACAGTCCCAATGGTAAAATTATGCTGATTTCAATAAACACAACTGCAGAAACAGTATCATGGGATTATAAAAAGATTACATATTGTGACAGGGCAAATCCCTGCCTGAAGAAAATGTGTTGGTGGCTGGCAGGGATAGGGTTAATTTCTGTCCCTGCCATACACATGTGTGTGGGTGTGGCTGTGTTTGCACAGTCACAGGTATCATTTTGTTTTGTTAAATTAATTGATGCCACCTGCCTGTAGCAGGTAAGTATTTAATCAGCACCAAAGTGTTTGTTCAGGGAGTTTCCAATACATGTGAAGAGATTGTCACATGCAAAGAGACCTATGTGGTGTCAGCTTTAGATTTTTTTGTTTTGTTTCCATTTCTTTTATTTCTATATAATAAAAATGGCACCAAAGTGCATTTAAACTTCAATTTTTGTGTCTGAGTTTGCACCCAAGGGACAAAACAAACCTTTAAAAAGTGAAATCTTTGACTATATATATATATATATATATATATATATATATATATATATATATATATATATATAGAGAGAGAGAGAGAGAGAGAGAGAGAGAGAGAGAGAGAGAGAGAGAGAGAGAGAGAGAGAGAGAGAGAGAGAGAGAGAGAGAGAGAGAGAGATAGTAGAACCTCGAGTGAAACCTTGGGAATGGAGGTTGTTAGGTTAGGTTGAAGTCTGAAATGTCTGTAACTCTGAAAACTGCATTTTCAATGGTTTTCTGGCCAATAATACACAGATACAGTACAGTAATACAATACTCCTATTGTTATGGTTCTAAAGCCTTTAAAACAGAACTAAAAATGGAAAAAGGCTACATTTAACCACTGAAATCATAATTGTAGCAAAAACAGATTTAAACATCCAGAAAAACTTGTGTTAACGTACTGCTTGTTTGAAACAAAATGTATTCGTGCAGCTTGCCTCCTTTGGCTTGAAAAAAAAAAATGCTTTGTTTGAAACTAAAATGTTCCTAGTAAAATTGCCTGGACTTGCTTTGAAAACTGCCTCACTTTTCTGGATACATTTGTTTGTACAGTAATTTTGCATTTTCTTTGACCGGCACACCACTTGTAGGAGTGCCTGTCTGGTTGCACACATGGTTGAGTGATTGCATACTTCCGGTTGACAGTGGAGTGTTCGGTAGACCTGTCAGTTTGTAACTTTGATGTTCATAACTCTGGGGTTCTACTGTATGTGTGTATGCGTGCGTGTGTATGTCTACATAAATCCAGGGCTGGCAAAGGAAGGTGAAACAAGCAATGTGATTGGTCGAGTGAGGGTCCAGCTGTCTGTATATTGGATGGATATGGACAGCTGGAGCCTTGTCACATATTCTATATCACCGTGCTGCCTCACAGAATTTATAGTATCGAACCGTAGCCATCTTGCTTTTACAGTTACAGATGTACAGCTGTAACTATGAAACTGAGCGACCAATTACCTGCAAAAAAATCAGTGTTTCTTACACCCAGAGTATTGCTGGTGTACGATGCTGGAGAGCTCTATACAGGCACAAGGGTGGTTTTTAATTTATTATTCTTTTATGAGAGTCACAGTAAAGGAACACAGTAAAGGAACAGTCAGAATGCTGGTGATTTATTAATTGTATATAACAGCATTAGCCATTCGTTACACTATGTAACACAATTTTTGTTCCTGGATAGTAAGTGTTATTTCCTAATTGCTTATGCCTCAAAAGTATAGAAAATAGCTATTATTCCCCACAAACTTTGCTTTTGTGACCAGGACAGTGATATTTCAAAATATCACTATTTCCAATGGGAAAACGGGCAAATGTGTGTCTTTTCATTCACTTAAAGTCAGAAAAAAACAACACATGAATCCAAATTAACATATAATCGTAAATCTCAAAAAACTACTCACTTCTAAATCTTTTGTAGTCATTTTTGTATTACTTTAGTATAAATACATGTTAATTTGGATTCATATGTTGTTTTTTTCTGACTTTATGTGAATGAAAATACACACATTTGCCCGTTTTCCCATTGGAAATAGTGATATTTTGAAATATCACTGTCCTGGTCACAAAAGCAAAGTTTGTGGGGAATAATAGCCATTTTCTATACTTTTGAGGCATAAGCAATTAGGAAATAACACTTACTACACAGGAACTAAAAAAAAAAAAAAAAAAAAAAAAAAAAAATTGTTACACGTGTTATTACTGCTGGGTGCTCTTTGCACAATTAAACTTTATTGTCTATATGAGGTTCTTCTGAGTTGCAGTTGTACATAGGCAGTACACTACAAATTGATTAGTTATTTACTCAGTCAACTTATAAAAAAGTAATTGAAAGTAACATGTCATTTGATAAACAGTATATAAATGGTCTAAATCAAAAATGAAAACGTCCTGCCGTAAATGGTCTGTCCTTTTGGATTCCTTTGTGTGTCCAATTACTTTACCCCTATTTTTCTGTCCAATTATGTTGCCTTACGTCAAGTATATCCCACAGTCAAGTATAATTTAGTTGAAGAGGGCAAGGCTGCACAAATTATTGTTGTTTCACTTGGTCTCAAAAGTGACAACTGTAGCCATTCTGTGGAACAGTCTTTGTAGCAGATTTCCACTCGAGCTTCCCTGAGGGAATTAGAAACAGTAATCACTGAGGAATGATCATGCCTCCCAGAACAACTGCAGCACAGATTCAGTTACCAATTGTGAGCCCTGTTTGCTTTTAGGTCCAGCCTTTTTTAGTCAATAACTGTACTACTGATAGTAAAAACAAGAATCTGGATACGTCATAAGTTACTTTGTCATCTGTTATCTGCCTTGCCTATTTTATTTATGGTGTTTACTATGTAATTAATTATAGGAAAAGCTTACACACGAAGCAAAACTTCCTTTAAAGAAATAAGACACTTTATCTTGGTAGTGAGAGTTAGCTAGTGTAATGTTTTTATTTTATTATATATTTTTTTTTTTATTTTCACCGTGGTCCAGACTTGAACTGTAGACCCTCAGCACTAAAGGGAGACCCGCTACAGTTTCGCTAAAGGGGAACTCGTTACACTAGTTTACAGCTCCATAATGTTCTAAAAACTGTATTCCAAACAGTTGGATATGGCATTTATGTTAACAGAATACACTTGGTTTACTTTACAGTGCTATCCATTTTATTCACACTGCCTATTTTTCTGTACATTTACAGATTTGTCTGATGTGTATGCAATGGGCAGCAATGTGTGATTATTGTTGTTACAGATTGATATGAGGTTAGAAGCTCTGTCACCCCAAATGCAGATGACCCCAGCTTATTTGAATAGTGTTTAAGACGTTTGCTTGTGGTGTGTGCGTGATCACGGTTTGTGCCCAGCCTCGGTCCTGTTACATGTAGAAATATTATTGCACTAACAGATGATGCATATACCTACTGTCAATCCTCAAGCAATTTTTGACATTGGGAACTGGAAAATCAACAGGAGGGTGAAATTGTTTTTCCAGAAAGCACGTCAGCATGAGCTTGATTTTACAGCACAAAGGTAAATATTAACTTCAACGCATAAATTTGCACTGTAATGTTACAGTAAATAGAGCTACTCTTCTGGGTGTCACTGTATTTTATTAGTGTGACTCAAGAGGAAATGATTCTATTTTATTAGTTTGGAAGTACAGCAGTTATTATCTTTCCTAAATAAAAAAGTAACATAAAGTAATTGTAGCTAACAAAATAATTCCATGAATCATTTTGCAGTTTCATTAGCTACATATGTCTCAAATGTACAGTTTAAAAGAAACACATTACAACAAATGATGATGTCAAGTATATTACCTGGTTATCGGTAAGGAGGAGTTGGGGTTTATAAATAACTGAGAAATCTAGTACTACAAGAAAGGTGGACTACACCTAAATAGGTCAGGGGCATGTAGATTTGATGTTAACTTTGAAAATCATTTAGTAAATTATTTAAAACTAGGAACTGGGGGGAGGTTGTTATAACCTTGATATTTTATCTTTAACTGAAACTTGGCACAGAGTTGATTTCTTTGATCGAGGCTTCTCCTCTAAATTATTCTTTTCTTCAGAGTGCTTGTCTTTCTGGTCAGGGGAGGTAGACTTGCTACTTTTTTCCGCACTGAACTTAAAATCAAGCAAGAAATTTTGAAGGGATATTCATCCTTTGAATTATAAATACATAACAAATTACCTGTTCTTATTAGTTTTATATCATCCACCCAAGTCTAATTTACTTTCTTTGACTGAATTTGGTGGGGTTTTTTTTTTTACCTATACTGTCTGTTAACTATGATTCTTTTTATTAGGTGACTTTAATATCCATGTGGACATTGATACTGATTCTGATGGTTCAGAATTTTTGAACTATTGGATTCTCTAAATTATGTACAGCATGCTAGACGTCCTACTCATTATCGTGGCCATACTTTAGATCTAGTGTTTTCTCGTGGTTTGGATGTTCAAAATATAGCAATTTCTGACCTTGCAGTTCATTTTGAGATTAAACTACCTTTAGTTGTAAAGAACCAGGCTCGTATAATTAAAACTCAGGTAATAAACTCATTAACAGCTACAAAGTTTTGTGAGGCTTTTAATTCATTGCCAGTTGCTCAGGCTGTATCATTAAATGAGTTGGTTGACACCTATAACACCTCCATGGCTAACATTTTTGATACTATAGCTCCAGTTAAAACACAGAGGGTGTTTTCCAAAAGAAGCACTCCATGGTGTAATGATTTTACTCAGAAACTGAAATGTGATGGTCATAAAATTGGAACACAAATGGAAGAATTCCAAACTGCATGTTCATTATCTTGCACGGAAAAGCCGCCAAGTGGGGGGCTTTGTCTCAGACTAGATCTTTATACTATTCTAACCGGATTGAAAAAATGCATTTATAGGTAAATTAGTAAATCCACCTTCTATTACTTCTACTGCTAATATTGGTTCAATTTTAAAAAATTCTTTCAAAATAAAATTCTTGACATTAGAGATCAATTTTTAATTAACTAGACCCGATAAAGTTATGATGAAGGCTTTCTTTTTGGTTACTTTGCAAGAGCTGACAGCGTTAGTTAGCTATATGAGACCAACCACTTGTGCCCTTGATCCTATTTCTACTAAACTATTAAAATAACTATTTAGTGTTCCTAATACAAACATTTTAACAATTATAAATGAATCAATTTCATCTGGTATAGTTCCCTCTGCACTTAAGGTTGCAGTGGTTAAACCCCTGCTTAAAAAAAGTAATTTGGATCCTCCAGTTATTAACAACTATAGGCCAATTTCCAATCTTAATTTTTTAGCCAAGGTCTTGGAGAAAGTTGTTTCCAATCAATTACTAAAATGTTTTGCTTGAATTGCTTTATTTAAGAAATTTCAGTCTTGATTTCGATCTGCACAGAGCACGGAGACGGCTCTTCTTAGGGTTGTAAATGATCTTTTGATAAGCTCTGTCTCTGGCTTTCCTTCAGTTTTAATTCTTCTTGATCTTAGTACTGCCTGACACCATGGAACATGCCATTCTATTAAATCAGCTTGGGAGTTTAGTGGGTTTGGCAGGCGGTGTCCATTCTTGGTTTAGGTCTTATCTTTAAGCTAGGTTTCAATACGTTTCTGTCGGGGAGATGAAGTCTGATTTGTCAGAGGTTGTCTGTGGTGTTCCTTAGGGTTCTATTTTTGGTCCCCTGTTGATTTCATTATATATGTTGCCATTAGGTGATATTATCCACAGGCATGGAGTGAATTTCCATTGTTACGCAGATGATATTCATCTGTACTTGTTTTTCAATCCAGACAATCCCTCTACTGGGGCACTATTAGCTGCTTGCTTTGCGGGCATAAAGTGTTGGATGTCTCAGAATTTTCTGATGTTGAATTCTGATAAACAGGGAGGTCATGCTTGTGGGTTCACAGCACCCATTAAAAAATGTTGATTTACATAAAATAGATCTTAGCAGCCTTTCCTCAGAGCTAAAACTTGAAGCAAGAATTTTGGGGGTCATTTTTGTACCCTGTTCTATCATTTGAGTCTCATATTAGGAACATTACTAAAGCATCTTTTCATCAAATATAGCTAAACTTTGTTCTGTTATTTCTGTATCTGATGCTGGGAGGCTAATGCATGCCTTTGTTTTATCGAGAATCAACTATTGTAATGCACTTTTTTACTGTGATTCCAAAGTATTTGGTGTCTCACTTGTAGCTTATTCAGAATGGTGCTGCAAGAATTCTAACTAAAACCAGAAAAGGTGAACATATTACTCCTGTCTTGGCCTCCTTACGCTGGCTTCCTGTGCAGTTTCAAATTGATTTTAAGATTTTATTTTTAACTTATAAAGCCCTTAATGGATTAGCACCTATTTATTTACAAGAGCTGTTGATCCCATACATTCCTAAGCGGAATCTTAGATCTCAGGATGCAGGGCTCTTTTCTTATAAGGCTCCTACATTATGGAACACTCTGCCTTTTTTGTTGTCAGAGAAGCTAGGAGTCTTGCTCTTTTTAAGTCAAGTTTGAAGACTTATTTAAATACACAGGCCTTTTTACTATAGTTTTTTATTATTATTGTTTTTGTTTTTTTTTAAATATTTGAATGTATTTACTTTTATTTAAAGCAGTTTTTATTATCGTTTGTTATGCTGTTTAAATGTTTTATTATGCTTTTATTTTTTCTGTAATGCACATTGGAAATGACATTTGCTTTTATTTAAATAAAATTTTATTATCTAATGTTCAACAAAGTGAGAATTTAATGTTTTATTATGCTGTGTACATTCATATTTCTGTAAACTGCACAGGAACAGTCTATTAAAACAAGGTAAAGCTAATCATCTAAAATAAAGCTGAAGCACTAACGGATAACGACACAGAATGTCTGTACAGCATTGAAACACTGTTTTTTTTTTTTTTTTTTTTTTTTTTAAAGTGTACTGCTGACGTTAAAAAAATATGATGTAAAGCTTGTACATTCATATCTTCAGTGTTACAGGAAAACAATTCCATCTTGGGTTTCTGTGACAATTTATAAACTAATCCACCTTCGGTCTCGTAATTTATGACCTCACAGATACCCTAGATTAAATTATTTCCATGTTACTCAGTGAAGCCCATCTATTTATATATAGATTGTTTTTTGTAGATTGAAGTCCCAGAGACCAATTGGCCGCACACTCAAAAGTAGAACAGGATTTACTGTAGTCTTTAAAAAAATAGATTTTCTTCATTTTATTAGTTAAAACATGTTTGTGAACCTGACAAAGACCTGTTGTGTTGGAACATTCAGTTCTACCATTTACAATGCTAAACCACAATGAGGTAGTGTTTGGTGTTACTCCAATGACTGGTATATATACTATATATATATATATATAATATATATATATGTATGTGTGTGACGACACACACACATTACGTGATATGTTGTAAATAGTTTTCGGAATCCACACAAAAGATTGACAATATTGTGTTTCTAAACTAAAAGTTTGCTTCTTCTTTTTGGTGGTAAAAAAACATTGAACAAGTGAAGAAACATAGCTCTTGCATCACTCTATTTTCAAGGTGTGGTATCCAAAACATAATCAACAAGTGCAGAGAAACATCTGTAACTGACAAAGCCAAGACTGGAAGACCCAAAAAGCTGTTCAACAAGGATGAGCAACACTTGAAAATACTATCCTTAAGGAATAGAAAGAAGACAAGCATTATTGTATTGACAACAGAACTGGCAGAAGGCGCACTTAAAGGATGTGTTGCAGTAAGAATACCTCTATTAATAAAGGGGAACAAGAACACAGAAATTGGACTATGGAACAATGGTCAAAGGTGCCTTGGACTGTTGATGGATGGACAATGACATATATATATATATATATATATATATATATATATCCCTCCTAGAGTCCAACTTCCACTGCCTCAAAAGTGGCAGGAGGGTGATAACGGGTTATCAAGACGAAGTACAGCAGGATAACCTGACTGGCAGGTTCAAACATGCCATGAAAGCTTGAGTAACATACTTGACCAAACTAGAAGGGGCACTCACCAACCCGCCTGGCCAGCATGTTGAGTTATGGCCAACAAGTAGGTGAAGAACAGACAAAAATACTGTCATGTATTTTTACATATTGTATTAAGCAAAAGAAAGTGCCAAACGACTGGAACAATGGATCAGTGATACTTTACATAACAAAGGAGATAAAGAAGACCTCAAGAACTTCAGACCTATTAGCTTACTTCCTATAGTCTACAATGTTTACCAAAATACTCACCAACAGACTTCAGGACAAATTTGACTTTGATCAGGAGTCAGGAGTGGACAAAGTCTACAATCCAAACAGAATCCTAAAACTAATATATTAGGATATATAATATAATGGTTAAGATATTAAACGTTACTAACTAACCTCAACTTCAGATTAGTCAGGTATAGGGCTATTTTGCGAAGACTTTTTGAGTTGGGGCAACTGCTTTCGATCGAGCATGATAAAATGCAGACGTGAAAGTTGGAACTTGAAGTGCTTAACAGTGCATAAATACCGACTTTTCCCCTTGACATTCTAACCTGATAACATAAAAAGCTACTTAAACATACTTTCTGACGCTGGTCTAGAGACAAAGGAAATCATGTCTGTGACAGGACACCATAATGTAATCTCAATTCATAGCTACTGGACAGCAAATCAACAGAGAAGACATGATTTTTCCACAATTCTGTCATCGGCTGAATCCAAACAAAACCCTCCCTCAAATCAAGCCAGTCAAACTCCCAACCCTGTTTCAGTTCTTTCAGCACCAATCAATCCACGCCCCGCCGACAACAACAAGTTTCGAGTCTGACTCAATACTACATGGACTATTCAACAGTTGTACATGTCCAGATAAATTATAATAAGAAAGAGTAAGACCTCAATACATAAATATGTTAGCAATAATAATAATAATAATAATAATAATAATAATAATAATAATAATAATAACGATTTCTCTACAAGTATGTAATTTTTCTTTTCTAATTATGTTAGGGACTATTTTCTTCCGTTGAATGTTACCTGATGAAATATCAAAAGTTCAAGGCAAATAAAGGTTTTAAAGTTTTTTTTTTTTTTTTAAAGAGAAAATAAATAAATAAATTGTTTTCTAAGAGCAATAGAGCCCTCTCGATGCAGGCTCTACTGTGTGGAAGTAACATTTGGTTGAATATTTTTACAGAGTGGTGTAAAAAACAGCTGTTTTTCTTTTTTAAATGATTAAAAACCTGCTGTCATAAAAAAATGATCACAGATAAGCTTTTCTTCTTTGAGACCATTCAACCAGGAGTATATGGCTAAGAAAACATTAGCCCTGAAGATAACTATGCACAACTTTTACTTACAAACAAGACCAACCTTAGCTACTGTACTGTTTTAAGTATCTTAATCATGTGGACTTTGACAAGCAGAATTTCCAGCACTGTGACCACAGTTACTATAAATAACAGAAAAATATATTTCTTTCCTGGAAGCAGAAGTAAATACATTCTAGTTTTAGTGCAACAGGGCCTAAGGGCCTATATTCACAAATCCTTAACTGACAGTTTATATATATATAAATGACGGTATAAGTAGGAGACGAAGTGACGTAATCTGTTCCTTCGTTTTGGATAGAGAAAACACCCTGGAAGGACCTGTGTTTTGTGTAACCGTATCGTGAGTGTTTGTTTGTCTCTAACTGTGTCTTGTTACTAGTAGATGGCTAACACATTCTGGAGCTGTCACCAAGGGCCAGAACAAACCTGGAACAGCAATGCACTTGTATCACAAATAACTGTATTTGCACCATGAGCACTAATTAACTCACTAACTGACTTGTGTATGTGTTTTGTGTTTCGTGTGGGTGTATAAAGAACAGGACTATTATTCTGGGACAAACCCGGGGAGTACAATTTAAGTAATACACACCGCTGTATTACTTAGCGTCTTATTGTTTACAACTTTGCACCTGGATTTATAATTGTCTGTCTGTTCATTGATCAGTTGCACCTGCACCCTGTTAACCACTTTGCCACAAACCCCTTGGACAATTGATTTATATAATGGTATGACGCCATTGGCTCACACAAAGATCTCCCACCCATTTACTCAACTTTTCCTGAAGATAGATTCTATTAATTAAATTTGTAAAGTACATATTCAAACAATTGAGATATGCATAGATATTCTCAAACTAAATATATCCAGTATCAAAACTGGAAATGAACAAGTAACAAGAGCATTTAAAGAAGTGAAAGAGTTACAAAACAAAATGGCATTTTCCTTGTCTTGTGTAGTGCAGACCAATGTTGAACACTGTATTCCAAGTGTGGTCTCACCAGGATCACTTGCATATTCAATATTCAAATTATATATAGATAAGATTAAATTATTATTGCTGGTAATGCATTCTACTCATGGTTCTGCTATGGGTTTCTTCTGTATAATACAATGGTATCATTCTGGCATGCCAATGGCATTTTTCACATTCATAGTTTGATCCCTGAAAACAGGGATCTGATGAATCAAAAGCACATCTTTGCTTCTCCAAATGGGTTTCACTGTGTAATAAACATTTGAATAATAAAACCATGAGGAAGTGGCTTGGTATTAGTTCCTTATGCAACTTCACAGAGAGGGACCATATACTGAAGATTTTACTGTGCCAATAACTGGCATGGTAATGTATTCAAATGCAATACACAATTTCCTAATTATTTCTTGTAAAGAAAAATCATTCATGACTATTTGCAACAGGCTGTCAAACAAACAGGAGTCTGATTGAATGAACAAGGCCACATTTACTTAAGAACTTGTATAGTTAAATAAATAAATAAATAATCATTCTCTTTCTGAGGGAAGGACTACATTTGGTACCAATGCAATTTTAACTGGTTTTATCATTAATATATAACATAGCTAGAAACATCAAGGTTCTTGCTTCATATATATAAAGGGTTGCTGTGGTACATAAAGGTAAAAGCATAGTAAATTGTAATAAAAAATAGTTCAAGCATGACAAACCATAGGCAAGCCAGGTATATCACAGAATACAAAATGAAAAAATGTGGTTGTTAAAATACAATAAATGCATTATAACTGTGGTAAAGGTTCATACAATTGGTAAACTTAATTATTGAACATGTCTGGTTCAAACTGAAAAGGTTGGCAGTTGCAAATCACATACTAGAAATTAACCAGTGTCAAAATTCTGGTACATATTCTCCTGCGTAAATTACTGCAGTCAAAAAACAAAAACAGGGGCTCCCGAGTGGCGCATCCGGGTGAGGGGGGCGCTTAGGTTGGCCAATGTGTCCTCGGCTCACCGCGCAACCCTGTAGACTGGTCGGGCACCTGCGGGCTTGCTTGTAAGCCGCCCAGAGCTGGGTTGTCCTCTGATGCTGTAGCTCTGGGTTTTCTGCATGGCAGGCCTGCAGAGTGAAAAAAAAACAAAAACAAAAACCACAAACCCACAGTTGACTGACGGCAAAAGCTTCAGAGGACAGCATGTGTTTGTTTTCGCCACTCCCGAGTGAGGACAGGGGTGGTAGCGGTGAGCTGAGCTTAAAATACCATTGGATGTGTCAAATTGAGAGAAAAGCGGGGTAGAATGAATTGGCGACTACTGCATAAAAAAATAATAAAAATAACACCTCTTATGTTTAACTTAATGTTGTATGTAGCTTTACAGTTCTCTCGCTCAAACTGCACAAGAATCTCTAAAACAATTAAAGACACTACACTCAAAGTATTACCTTCTAAGTCAGTCTGGTACTGAGCAGGTGGCATTCATCTGTTGACAACAGTGGCAAATGCAAATTGCAAAAGTTTGTAGATGATGTCTAGAAACTAATATATCCAAAGGACACCAACCCAAATTAATGTTAACCCTCCTGTTAGTAATACTGTATATCACTGATGCAACAGCATCTTAGGCCCCATTTCAACTGTGACGTTGCACATTAACTTTTTTTTCCATGAAGTCACAGCCGGCCACCACCCAGAACATTTGTCACATACTGTCTACTTTACTTTCACAGATCCGATAACATTAAAAAAGGCCCGTTTGTTTTCTTTATGAAAAGATATCTGACATACAATAGCGATAGGAGCGTTGGCAGCATTTAGTTACTGGGTGTGGACAGGTTTGAATGCATTGCACTCCACAATCTCTCCCCAGAGCTCAAACAATTTGGGGTTACCTCGGGTTATCTGAAACAACAATATACAGCAATCCTTCTTTACAATGGTTATCATCAACACCACCTATGATGACATCTGAGAAACAACCTTAACTTTCAATGCACAGAACAATAAACTTAAACGTGAAACATACAGAGTGCTGTATAAAACACACAAACTAAATAGCACCCATAATGGCTGACTGCAGTCTTATCAACCTGCTGTTATTCTGCCTCTGACCAACATGACTGACAAGAGGGACTGTTTTCCCACACTAACAAATATGTGGGAAGGTATTTAACTGTAAGACACACCGTCACCTGAATGTTTTGATTTCAATGTGTCTATCCTAATTAGATGCCATACTACACCCACTTGTTGCATGGGATTTGGCAGAACAGGTAAACAAAAACATCAATGCAACTACATGATGTGCCCCAAGGTGAATTAGCTGGAAAGAGAATAGTATCTCAGCGCTTTTAAATGGATATCTGGCGTTTCAGTTGCACATTAACTAAATCCCAAATTTTATTTAAAAAAAATAATTACTTGTGGAAGTTCTACACTGACAGCGGTAGGAATATACACAGCTAGCTGCATGATTAGAACCTGTTCTACCACCATTTGCTCCAAATTACAACCTTGACACAACATGAAATAGACCGTAATATGCTGGATGGTATCTCGAAGGATGTGAATTAATTCAAATCAATATTGCATGCAATTTCTCCAGAGAGGCAAGCAAAGAATCTTTGATTCATGCCTTGTTCCATTTCATCCCAAACATTCTCAACTGGATCAAGATCCAAAGATTGTGGTGACCATGGAAGACATCTTAAATCCCTGAACCTCAAACGATTCGTGCCCAATTCTGGCATGATGGATGGGTGCACTATAGTACTTTAATGTAGTCACTGTGCATTGTATCACTGTCAAGGTGCACATGTCGCATTGCTGGGTGGACGATCCACCGTGATGCTTAAGTGAACTATGGCATTCATTTAGAGTAATTACAGGACCCTGGGTATACCAGAAGAACATGCCCATCTCACTCCATCTGGGAAAACAGGTCCTACGAAAGTAGCCAGGCAGCGTATGTAACAAACCCCCCTTGTTTGTCTGTATATGCAACCTGTCATCTGATCGACCAGTGAGATGTACATAAGCTGTGTGAATTTGAACCTATTTTCGATTGAATAGGACCACTAAGGCCAGTTTTAACTGTTGTTAAAGAGCAAGACGACCATCGTGGTCACAGCACATGCAGTTTATAGTGTCACCCGACAATCGCGTCGCTGAGAGTTCAAATCAACTGAACTTGAATTGCTAGGTGATAGTGCTAAAATGGATGCTCTATATAACTAATGGCTATCACTGCCTGTATGTAGTAGATAGAGCACATAACTATCAGCAGAAAAAGAGAATATTTGGGTATCCATTGCTGAATAAATACAATCAAGTGTCCTCACAAATGAAAAGATTCATAATTGTGTCTCTTGACTGGAGCATAATGTAATCATGACGTCAAACTAGTATCAATATATGTTTATATAATATTAAAACAACCAGAGTGTAGGACTATAGACAATAAAACAATTATAAAAACAAAGCTAATAACTATTTATCTATCTATCCATTCATCCATCTAATGTAGGTACCGACCTACTCGTACTGCATACATTAAATGCATTGCAAGGACAGAAATGCACGTTTCCTCAGCTTGTCCGCATAAAACTGAGGCGGAACACCACATCAGCTTTAAAATCACACCCTTGTAAAGACTCTTTGTATGACATGTGTTGGTGCACAGCATACAGCAATCACAGTTAAATACAAATAAAGATATACCCATTGGTACTTACGAAACAGCAATAGACAATAAACCTTGTACAGCCTATGACAGCGTCCCCCCCCCCCCAAACATGAGCAATAAATAACAGAATGAGAACTTGCAAAACAGCAATATTGACTCAGCATGAGTTCATTACTAGACAGAACACCAGAGCTCAACAAACAACACCAGTCAGTCTTTCTTTTGTAATCTGGGTGGAACACTAATTTACCCCTGTATTACAGTGCTTAATCATTTCAACACATGCCTATTTTAGAACACCAGATGCCAGAATATACCTGCATACAGTGCAGGGATGGAAATAAGACATTACATAGCTCCATAGCACAGTCTGAGTTTTTGTCATTTTTGTAAGCTGCAGGCTCTGGAAAAGGAAAAAAAAAAATAGAGAATGTCGTAAACATGCTTATCTGTGAGAAATCCACGTGTTTACAATGGTGTCTTCTACTTCCTAAAAGTAAAGCAGAAGTACAAACAAACTGAAGTGCTTCATCAGGTAAATACTGCTCAGGTAAAGTGGAACTACAGCATAGCTGTGCGTTTATAGTGCGTCGATGGACAATAGCAGTGTTGATCGGGCGATAGAGCAAGAGGTAAAGTTAAATCACTTCTAATTTTATTCACAATCGGGTTATGACATATAAAGCAATCAAACATGTATATTGTATTGTGACAACAACAGGGCCGTAGCCAACCATGAAAAATCAGAGGCACTTGCCTACGCACACCCCCCCCCCCCCCCCCCACTTGAGTTTAACGGAAGAAAAAAAATTATGGGAGGTCATTATTTGTTGTTTATTTAAATACAAAAGTTTATTTAACAGGGTAGACAGGTTTTTCTGAAGATACCATTATAGAATTTTCAGTACCTTAGATTCTAAATTTGCAGGACCGGTGTGGTTTTGTACAAAAGTAGCTTTTTCTCTGCAACATTCAAATTCAATATAAAAGAAAATAAATGTAGCAATGCCAGAATATTTGTCATACACATTATATTTTGTTTTAAATCCTAATCTATCACAATTGAATTTTAACAGTGATGTCATTTTCCAAATACTGAGAAGACAACAGTGCTTGCATACATAAACTGTCTGATAAATAAAAATCACACAGCAATAAAAATGAGTTTAAGCTGGTTGAAAAGATGGGGAAAGTTTAGCTGCATGTGTTGTAAGAACATCAAAGCCAATGTGTAGTTCAGAGGGTTGCAGCTCAAGCTTTTCGGCTAACCAGTCAATTTGATAGTCTGTTTAGCTGTGACCTGATTTACTCATGAATATGCATGTGAGACTCCTTGCAAATCACAGCCTTACGCACTCCTCAGCTCAACTACCAGTGCCAGTCATGCACTGTCTGAAATAAACCTTTAAGTATCCCATTTGCTTCAAATGAAAAAAGTCAAATTCTTCTAAAGGCACTTGAACAGGGATTTAGGGTTTGTGGTTGCCTGGTTTTATTTCTGAGTGCTCTGCCTGCCATTAATGTTGTAAGTATGCCATTAACCATCTCAGTAATTAAATTATGGAAAAATGACAAACAAAATAGGCTCAACTATTTTTCTACCTATACATTCCTAAAACCACAGTAATGATCACTTTACCCTCGCTGCTTAGAGGTTGTAGCTACAACACTGAACTTTCATAAAACAAAACAAACAAACAAAAAAATTATTAAAATTAGTAAGGATTGCGATGATTAATTATGTGTTTGTATTATATGATCACTACTTAATGTAGAGCAATTCATTGCATTCCGTCGCCATCATTCTGCATGTTATTCGCTGGAAAAATAGCTGGTCCTAAATAATGGCCTAATCTTGAACGAGAACAAGAGCAAAACAGGTTTTCTACACCTTCAGGATATGGCCACACAATCTCAGGACACAATAGCTAAATGATACAAATCATGTCTTATTCAAGTACTTTGGAATAGGAGGCCCCATTGTGTCAGGGAGTCTCAATCTAGCTTGTCAGGAGTACCCTCTAGTGGTGGGAGATGGTATTTATTTATTGATTTTTATTTTTTTTTTTTTTAATGAAAATGGCCAGGAATGTACCAGTTTTGGAGAACAAAAAACTTTCACCACCTTTGATGTAAAAGGATCAAGACAACATTAAACATATTCCTAAGCTGCACTTTCACAAGCACACATATCTAGAAAAAGTTTGATTTCTAGTATAAGCACAATGTACCCTTTGAGGACAGTGATGTAGAACACTTATCTACACACAATTCCAATGGAATTTAGTTAAATATTCTAAAATGAAGTCATCATGTGCAGCCACAGTACTAGCAATACGATGCACATAACTGCTGTTTACTGCATATGAATTCGACAAATTCCAGAATCCAAAAAGAAATGGTGTTATTCACATGTAGTGATTTGAATTTATGACACCCAAAACAAAGCATTGGGTGTTATATATATTTGGGAACATCATGTCTCAACTTTCACTTTAAATAATAGTCAGGCATACTATAAAAGGCACATGTGTGAATGATTCAATGGACAAAAGCATAGGCCTACATGTGGCAATAGTGTAGTTCATTTGTGCAATTATATTCTAAGATAGTCCCATTAAAAGCAAAAGAACTTTGAGTAAATATTTCATTTTTGGCAGTCACTTGTAGGCATAATTATTGTGTGTATATTATACAGTACACCCTCGCTATAATGAACTTGTTGGGGTCCAAGCCTTTTGTTCGTTATCTTGAGGGGCTTGTTATAGTGAAAGGACAATCAAAATAAAGGATAAATTGTTGGTGTAAGTTAATGAGATGAGATTGTGAACACAAGTAGAATTACATGTACCTGTTCTTCTCATGTATACAGTATTCTGCCTTCACTTAGTTTATCCAATTCTTTAAAGAATTAATACACAGGACAGAAAGAACAAATCCCAGATTGAAGCTGAACATTTATTCAATATCAATGCGACATAAATCATTTAAAAAAATGCACCAAATCTCAATCCAACATTCAAGAATCACAAACTGGAGTTTATTCCAAATTAACCCGACATGAAAAGTTAAACAGATCCTCTTTTTGTTTTTTTGTAAATTAAATCAATTTTGCTTTGCCGCATGACTGCTGAACAAGCCAACAAACTAATGCTTTTTGACAACCTAGTCATTATGTGTGCATGTGACAGAAATAGAATGTTTCTTGGTAAATCTCCCTCCCGACCTGTGAGGGCACCAAGTAACGGGAACAGAGTACCCTGGACTGGTTGGCCTGACAATTCATTCCCACGGTTAAAAGGGAAATATGTCATCTAGAAATGAGGTGGAGCTTCAGTGCATCGACCCGGAAGGGAAATGAAGTGGCAGCTGTGGGTTGGAGGAGCGGCTACAATCGTTTACCAAGGGGTCATGCGTGACGGTACAAATAGGGGACAGAGCAACGTGATCGGGTCCTTCGTTTATGGTAAAGGAAAGACCTGTATTGGGTTTATCATACCGTGTTTTGTTTGTCACTAATTGTTTCTATTTGTAACTGTTAGTAGACGACTAATATGTTGGGGAGCACTAAGAGGCCAGCACTAACCCAGACATCACTGCACCTGTATCACGATAAACTGTATTTACACCACGAGCACTACAGCAATCACCCAGGACTGGTGACCGTGTTTGTACAATACCGGTCAAAAGTTTTAGAACACCTCAATTTTTCCAGTTTTTATTGAAATTTACGCAGTTTAATGTCTCAATGTACTCTGAAATTAAAGCATAGAACAAAAACAATTGGAGATGGAATCGTTTTGTTTACCAAAATTTTATCTAAATTTTTGACTCAAAGTAGCCACTTTTGCAGATATAACAGCCGAACACACCCGTGGCATTCTTTCTACAATGGATATCAAATACTGTTCGGAAAGTTCTTCCCAACACTGTTGCAGAAGTTCCCACAAATGTGTTGCACTTGTAGGTTGCTTTGCTTTCACCCTTCTGTCCAGTTCATCCTAAACCAACTTGATGGGGTTTAAGTCTGGAGACTGCTGGCCATTCCATGATTTGAAGCCTACCGTCTTGTTCTTTTCTTCTAAGGTAGTTCTGACGTAGCCTGGAGGGATGTTTTGGGTCATTATCTTGCAGTAGGATGAACCCCTGACCAATTAGGTGTATACCAGTGTATTCCATGGCGCTGAAAAATGCTGTGGTAGCAGTTTTGGTTCAGGGTGCCACTCAGTCTGTGCAAGTCACAGACTCTGGATCCAGCAAGAGTCCCAGACCATCACGCTTCCTCCTCCATGTTTGACATTTGGTCTCACACACCGAGGAACCATCCTATCGCCTATTCGACAGCGTACAAAAACTCTGCGTGATGAACTGAAGATTTCAAATTTTGATTCATTGGTCCATAAGACCTTCTTCCAGTCTTCAGTAGTCCACTGGTGGTGCTTCATGGCCCAGGCAATTCTTTCTTATTTTGCCATCTTAGCAATGGCTTTCTTACTGCCACTCGACCTGTCAAACCTGCAGCTCGAAGTATTCTCTTTACAGTTGAAATTGAGACTTGCTTACTTTGACCAGTGTTAAGCTGTGCTTGAAGCTGTTGTCCTGTGAGCCGCCTATCACACAAGCTGTTGACTCTCAGAAACTTCTGATTCTGTTGTGGCTTTGGGTCTGCCAGACCTCTTCCTGTCTTTCCTCCAGTTTCCTAGTGCCTTTTGATGGTGTAGGAAACTGTACTCACTGACACCTTGGCTTTCTTTGCAATTTCTCTAAAGGAAAGACCTACACTTTTAAAGGTTATAATGGTCTGTCTGTCTTCCTTTATATCAGTATAGCGAGGGTGTACTTGTAGTTAGTGTAGTAACCATGTTTGCTGTTGTGAAATATAGCTAACAATATAAAAGGTTGAAGCATAATAAAATATTGCTTCCCTCTTAAATTCCCAGAAGTAGCGACTATTTATAGCAGGAAATACTATTTCACCATGTTTTGAGTTGCTTAATTGTAAGGTGGTGCATGAAGGTAGCTGTTAAAAAAAAAAAAAAAAAAAAAAAAGTTGGATTTGCACAATGCAGCAAGTTCACGCTTTCAGCATAAATATGAACTGCACGTTTGTCATTCCGTCATGTCAAGAATTAAGCAAGGCCATGGAGATGTAATGCTTAATTCCCATGTATCCTTATAAACCACTGTCTTTTACCAAATAATTAATTTCAGTATACAAGGGTGACTTTAAAAATCAGACAAAATGAGCTTACCTGAACCATGACTCACCACTGGACAGAGACAGACAAATATATTTCCACGTTGTTTAGATTTTGTTGTGCAAGTACCACCACTCTCAATGGCTTGTAATCAGATCTGAACCCAGGTGAGTTATCACTCAAGCTCCTAACTGTACCTTAAAATGGGCATATAAAATGTTCAGAACTGTGTGAATACTACAAACTTTGTTTAATTCTCAGGTTAAAAATCTACTTTAACAGTGCAGTATATTAATAAATATTACTCCGAGTGAAGTAAATCTTATGAACCCATAGAAAAAATGTCAGCACTTACTATAAAATGTTGTTACTTAAAATTGGAAGTAATGCATTATGCAACTATATTTCCCAGTCAGTACATTGATACCAATGACGTGTGGTGTGTAACTATTACTAAAAACAGGAACAGTTCAAGCTGCTATGCAATGGCAGTGGCTGAAACTACCTTAAATGGGAAACAATAAAGGAATATATAAAACAAAATCCTGTACTGAAAATAGCAATAACACTACAGTCTATGCTAGGGAAGGGGGTTCCAATTGTACATATGTCAATCACCATGGCCTCATATCTATCGTGCATACAGGAAATAAGTGTGTCAATGAGTGCCTGTATACACTTTGGAGCAGTACATGACACACTATATTACAGTGATTAGGCAGTGCAGGAAAGCCATCGAAGAATACAGTAAACAATCACCAACCTTGGGTAAAACAGTTGTTAATCAGTTTTACCTATGAATTTATAACTGTTTAAAACAAAAAAAAAATGCCATTACCTGTAAACACACAAATATTATTCAGCTACCTCAACAGAAAATGTACTTACACCAATATTTTTTTCAAATTATATTTTTAAACCATTTAAAAAATGTTGAGATTTACAAAATGCGTGTACGCGGGTTGACTAACAGATATTTTAATTATTATTATTTTTTTTTCAAATAGTAATAAATTCATTTAACTGGTACAGCTTAATGCACAAATTTAAATGTAGACAGGAAACAAAACATTTAAGACATCTTTTAAATTTGGTATGGTGATAAAGAAAAAGAGATGTACAAAATAATTCCATCATATAGGTTTGAAAAGAAGTTTAAAAAATAAAGAATTCAACACATTTAGTGTTTTATACATACTTGTTTGTAAACAATACCTGTCAATTGCAATAAAACACATGGCAAAATAAAATTCATGGTAACAAATTCAATGTGGAACTTAGACTGCACACTGCTTGGCATTCATGCTTTACAGAGCAAAATATATATTTCTACTTATCACTTTCTTCTTTCCACAGTTGTAAACACTGTTTAATAAGATGTAATATGGTTATACAATGTTAATGCATATTATAGCATCTCAGCTACATACATGAATACATGTGTCCCTGGTTACGTTTAAACAGTGATATGAGGTATATAAAAAGGTCCATTCTAATTTAAAACTTAGCATATTTGAGTGGTCAGTTACTGTTCCATATGATATTACAGCCTTGCAGTCTAAACTTTTTAAGGGCTCAAATCGTGGATGCAGTGGGCTACACACAATCCAAAAAAAAAACATACCTTTCTGCCATTCCAGGATAGTTAATAAATAGTATGGAAGACAAAGCATTTGATTTTCAAAGTTAATCTGTAGAAATAACACTTCTGTATCAAGCAAGAATTTTTGCACTTGACGCCCAGACTGTCAGACTTGCACTATTGTTGATACAGAAAAATGTTCTGCCACCCTGTAATGTTTTGTTATATTTCCAAATGATGTACCAGTTTCATTGACCCCAGTTTCTTCTCTTTATTATATCTTATTCTGTGATCTGATTTGCACAAATCTGTCACAGTTTTGATCCATCCCACCAATTTCCCTGCAACAGCGTTGACCCCCCTCCCCTCCCTCTCAGGGTTGCCTGGCATGCAAACACATGAGTTTCAGTCAACTGATTAAATCACCTCTGTGCATTACAACAGTGCCAAAGGTCAGTTTTACCTTGTTTATATTGAAGTCAAGTGTGATCCTTATAGTTTTGGTGGAAATTAAATAAGATAGTGCTTGTCATATTCCTATGGAAACAAATTGGCCATCAGTGTATGAAAGTCATCCATTGGAAATTCTACCTAAAATTTAAGCAGTCACAGCTTACCCAAAATTCTCATTACACTACTACTGCTACAACTAACAAGGGCTACAGAAGAAATAATAAAAAAATAATAATATCCAACAGTTCTACTATCAAAAGGGTAAGCTATTACTGTTAAAACACCACTTGGGGTAATTTGTATTCTCAAAATAAAAACAATCAAAAACACACCAAAAAAAAAAAAAAAAAAAAGGACTTTACAGTTGGGAAAATTAGATCATAACATTATTGGTTTATCGGTAAAAAAATAGGGTTTTTTTTCCCAAAATATATTCCATATATATATATATAATATATATTATATATCTATATATATTATATATATATATCGTGTAAACCATTGTGTAGGACAAAAACTGGTGACCAAGATAATATTAATTAATAAACGGTAAGGTGGGTGGCCATTATAATAGTAACTGGGTGTCTAACTTGAACCACAATAGACAAAACAAGTAACTGAAGAGAGATCAGTATACAGCTACAGTATTTTTATCGAATAAAAAAAAAAAAAAGCTCCTTTTACAGTCACAAACTTGCACCTCTGTGTGCGCATGCTGCATGTCCCAAAAAATTCCCCTCATTACATTTCTTTATTTCCTGAGTAATACTTTATATCCTTGTAACAGTTTTTTTTTTTTTTTTTTTTTTTTTGTTTCTTAATTTATTTTTTATTTTAAATCTGGGCTATTCCCTGCCATTTTTTTATGTATTTTTTTTTTTTTTTTTTTTTTTTTTTTTTTTTTTACAATTGTAAAACAAGTTGATTGCTAAAACATAGGTTCATTGAATTAAGCCAGTATTCAGCTAGCCTATTTTGCTTAAAATTAACTATACGATCTGACCTAACATTATGACACTAACAATGACTATATATGAAAAAAATAATGCATTGGAAGGATGTCACATATACCATTCCTGGTATGACTTTGTAGAAACATTATAATGGCAGTGTAATTAAAAATAATCATAATTCAAAAACCTCCAACTAGGTCACGCCTAGGACCTTACCTGTAACTTTGGCTCGTTGTGGTCTTTGCTCTTGTACTAACTGGCTCATTAACATCAGACAACAAACTAGTGTACCCTGAGAATTCTGTCACTGGAGTCCTTATTCTACGGTCAACTTCACCACTAGAGTTACTGTTAAAGGCTGACGGCACTCTGCTACCTGACTTGAACTGAGAACCAAAAGCCTGAGCAAAGTTCTCAATCTGGTACGGCGCTCGCAGGTCAACGCTTTTGGAGGACAGCACCTGAGAAGGTATCTGGTAGCTGGACGGAGTGTTTTTTGATTGATCTTTCTGGCCACTCAGCTCCTGAGGTGTGATCGGGTAGTTCGATGAGGGTTCGAGGTTCTTCTGCTGTTGTTCGATCTGGTCTGTGAGCTCCTGTGAAGGGGTCAGCTGTTGATGGGTTGTCTCCATGCTGCTCAAGTGGAAGTTGGGCTGGGAAGACCCAACCAGCATTCCAAAATGGGACTTTGGCAACGGGGCAGGTAATACTGAGGTAACGGATTGGCTGAAGCCACACTCGAGAGAGGGTGTAGTGTACACGTTCTTCTCAGAAAACAAGGTATTGCTGGGGTGGGTGGATGACAGATTGGTGAAAGGTCCACCAGAACCTAAAGGGAAGGTACTGCTGTGGCTTGTTCGTTCTAAAGCTTGGAGGAGGAATTTTGAATATTCGTGCATGATGACGGCTTTGTCTCCTGACGAGGACGGCGAATCTGAGCACACATTCTCCTCCTGGCCAATCTCAGGGTTGTCCCCAGAGGAGTGCATCTCTACGTGCTGATCAGTTATATCAAAAGGAACCTCATGCTGGCCATCAGATTTTTGGGAATAGTGGTCAAGAAGACTTTGCAACACTTCATCAGGTATTCCAGACTTGTCGTGGCAAGGTTTTATGTCAACATTCATGGGAGAGGTGTCAAGAAGATTGAGAGAGGCTTCACTGTCCATAACACTGGTTACAACACCTTGAATAACCGTCTGCTGAGAGGCCATGTGCCCTACATTTACACCATAGTCCCCGCTATTATTTGCGGCCTGTAGGTACCTCCGTTTCTTTAAAAACTGCATGGCATCATCATAGTTACTGCTGGTCTGGCCCTGTTTGGAAGCAGAACTCTGAAGGAGGCTCATGCCGTCTATCCCTGTGCTGTTGTCCAAGTCTAAAGAGCTCTGCTTTTCAGACAGCACCTTCTGACCTAATATGTCAGCTTCAGTAGCCCCCAAAGGCAGTTCATTCTTATCCAAGTTTTTCCTATTGACCTTTTTGAAGACTAATTTAGGTGCCCGAGCATGCAGGTTATGCATACTAGTGCCTGCCAGACTGTTACTTGAAGATACAACAGGAATTTCTACTGCATAGTCCTGCATGTTAAGGTTACTTGACATCTGTGCTTCAATTATTTTCTTCTTTTTACGCTCACTGGGCTCGCTGGAAGTGTTTTTTGATTTGCCCTTTTTGCGTCCGGAAGCACTTGTGTTTCCCTGAGAGATTTCATAGCTGCTCTGATCCGACGGCCCGGGCTCTATTCCTTTTTTCATGGCTTCTCCGCAGGTTCTTTTGTGCTTTAACAGTCGATCTGTCCTTGAAAAATACTGCAAAAAAAAACCCAAACACACAACTGTGGTTGTACAAAAACAAACAAACACAAAAGTCCAACATACGACACTAACATAGATAGTCTCCTTTTTCAAGAATTTAATGAAACCATGCATCAGATGAACTTAAATGTTCACAGTTGTTAGAATTTTTTTAAATTATATCCACTCTAATAAGTTACTTTTTTATATCCTAACATTATTAAAGCATATTTCACAAATTTCTATATTACCTAATAAAAAATAAAACACTGACATTTCTTTAGGCCAATAATATACTGACTAATTCCATAACCCAAAAGATCAAAATAAACTTGCTAATAAAGCAGAAAAGTGGCAACATGCCCTAAAAAGCCCTTTATCCAAAATTACCTGTTGGCAGGTGTCACATTTGTATGGCTTTTCTCCACTGTGTGTCCTCTTGTGCCTCTCCATATGGTATTTCTGGATGAACCTCATATTACACTGATCACAGCAGAACGGCTTCTCTCCTTTAAAAGGAATACACAACAACATTAGAAAACAAAGTATAAAAGAACTGAAACTAAAAGTTAGTCAGACAGATGTTCTCAGGTTTTGGTGCTTTGTAAAAAGACAAGGAATTCTATTAAATAGATCAGAAGATTTGTGATACCAAAATATTTATTGGACAAGGTGTCTGAGTAGGGTAAATGGTCAATCAATGGCCCACCACCAGTCAATCTTAAAATGTTTCGAACTGAACTCCCGACTGCTGTTTAGCCAGACTATTTATAGTTTAAAAACTGCTAATTAAAATGTTGCTTTATGCATGATTAATTCATGAAAAGTTAAACTGTTGCTTCACTATATGTGCATTATAGAGAGGGAGTTATTTTATTTTGGATTTTTAGTGAGATGTGCGTTGTTGTGTCCAGCGGCGCCACCCCCCCTCCCCCCCCACGTTTATAACGATCATATTGTGCCATACCACTTTTTTCAGCACACTCTGGGAGAGCGCTAATAAAAACAGCCCTGGTGTCCTGCCTTGTCTGCATCGCCGCTGGAAACTCTCTATGGAAACAATGTCGCTACATAGTTGTCAGAAGTGGAGGCGAGGCAGGCACCCTGGCACACACTTGGAAGCTTGCAGGGGAGAGTGTAGAAATGCGAAACTAAACTTGCCCAAATAATTGGCAGAGGCAAAACTAGACTGACCCAGCATCGACGTTGAAGCTTTGGACGAAAGTAGACATGCGCACATGCACACACACTACAATATATATGTGTGTGTGTGTACAGCCGGTGCTACAAAAGTGTTTGAAAGTCTTCATATAAATCACGGGGTGCTTCATCTTGGGAACGTTGCATCAAAGGTCTCCTTCACAGGCAATACATCACAAAAAGAAATGTAGAGTGCATCTACCAGTTATGTATTATGTATACATTATTAACATTATGTATAGTCCTTTGACCTCCTACTTCCCAGAGGTACTTGTCTCTCGATGCAGAGAAAGCTTTCGATCGTGTTGAGTGGGACTCTCTCTTTGAAACCTTGCGCAGACTTGGCTTTGGTGACAATTTTATTTCCTGGGTTAGATTGCTATATTCATCCCCGCTTGCCTCTGTTCGTACAAATAACACTTATTCTAAGTCTTTCCCACTCCAGCGTGGAACTAGACAGGGCTGTCCTCTTTCTCCCCTCCTTTTCGCAGTTGTTATTGAGCCATTTGCAATAGCTCTTCAGAGTAGTCAACAAAAAAGAGGGATATTTAGAGGAGGACAAGAGCAGCGGGTCTCTTTGTATGCTGATGAGCTACTTTATATATCTGACCCTGCTGCTTCTCTCCCCCATGTCCTTTCCATTTTAGAACAATTTGGTGTAATCTCTGGTTACAAACTAAATCTACATGAGTGAATTATTTCCAATTAATGCAGCTGCTCGTCAGTATCCACTAAACACCTTCCCCTTTAAAGATTACATATGATTATTTTACCTATTTAGGGCATTTGTGTTACAAGGAAATTTACTAATCTTTTTAAATCAAATTTTACACCTCTTAGCACGCACTGAACAAGATTTTAAACGCTGGTCTATCTCCATTACTGCTTGCTGGTCGTGTCAATTCTGTTAAAATTAATACGCTTCCTAAATTCTCCTAATCTCTTTCAGTGCATTCCGGTCTTTATTCCTAAATCCTTTTTTCATAAACTTGATCAAATCATTTCAGCCTTTATTTGGAATAAAAAAAGTTCCACACATTCGTAAAATCTTTTTACAGCGACCGAAACCATTAGGAGGCCTGGCTTTGCCCAATTTTCAATTATATTACTGGGCAGCTAATATCCGCAACGTTTTACACTGGCTGCACATCCACCACCAGCAAACTACCCCAGCACGGCTACACATGGAGTCAGTCTCCTGCGCCCCTACCTCTTTACCTGCCTTGATATATTCTCCGATCCCTCTACCAGCCTCACACCACCACCAATACACTGGTGCAGTCGACCCTCAGGATCTGGAGGATCTGCGACACTTTGGTCTGCAGTCCTTCTCAGTAATGTCCCCTCTTTATGCAAACCATCTATTCCCCCCCTCCTCTTGCATCATTTCAACAGCTTTCTCATAAATTTGACCTCCCTCAAACTAATTTCTTTCGCTACTTACAAGTGCGTGACTT
The DNA here is from genome assembly GCF_017654505.1 of Polyodon spathula. Taxonomy (NCBI): domain Eukaryota; kingdom Metazoa; phylum Chordata; class Actinopteri; order Acipenseriformes; family Polyodontidae; genus Polyodon; species Polyodon spathula. The sequence goes on from NC_054545.1 coordinate 41,724,463, forward strand.
TGTACTTAACAGGGTGCCCCAGTTTTCCACATTACCTCCAAATTCCCCAACTGACTCAATTCTTAATTTGACTCCAATTTCTAAGGGCTTATGTAGCAGGGGAAGATCTATGCTGACTCTGCTGGCATGTTCATATTGCTGCAGGAAGAGGGCAGCAGTCGTCCAATAACCCCGTGAGTCATGGCAGTGACACAGGGAGGTGGGAAAGGGGGTGTGTGGACTTTCCCTCTCTCTGAATGGCTGGGAGGCGGGTCTTGGGGAGATTGTTAGCCCTATAAGATAATGCTCTACTGTCTCCTCAGGTCTGCCCTTAGACGCGCTGAATGTGTGGAAGCGCTAGTCGGGGATCGAAAACCAGCGGGGAGGAAGAAATAAATCAAACAGCGAGACAGTGACAGTGGGGAACCCATGGGCAGACCCTGAAATATTGTGTAGAGCAGGTTAGTGAGCCTTTAGTGCAGGTCGGTGATCCGGGTCGTATGGGTAGTGGCGATCAAGTGCAGCACCTTTTATTTGTAGTTTTATTTTTCCTTTTTTCTTTCTATTTTTGAATTATTCTTTGGAGCACCTGCGAGTGTGCCTGCACACACTGTTTACCGCTGCTTGGTATTCCCGTGGTTCTGTTTACCATAGATGGTAAACAGACCACAGACAACAGCGCCCTCTGCGGGCTAAAGAAACAAAAGCACAACTTGAAAATAAAACTGGGCACCTGTGTGGTATTTTCAAGTACATCTGTCTGTCTCCTGTGTCGTGAATTACCCACCACCCTTCCATAGCTTAATATCCCAAATCTATTAAAAAATGTTTGCCTTATATTACCCGTCACTGTCCACCTTAAAATTAATCTGGGAACAAGATTTAGGACAAGCTAGTGCAGATGAGGACTGGGAGGCAATGCTGTCCCGCATACACTCCTCTTCTATTTATGCAAGGCATGGGCTAATACAATTTAAAATTTTAGTTAGCTTAAACTTTCCAAGATTTACCCTGAAACTGACCCAACATGTGACAGATGTAAACAAGCCCCTACTACACTTTTACATATCTTTTGGTCCTCCCCCCAGCTAAACTCCTACTGGTCCTCTATTTTTGACAATTTCACAAATTTTGCAGCTGCACACTGACCCCATATCACTTACTGCTTTATTTGGTGTGGTACCCAGCACTATTTGTTTGCCCAAAGCAAAATCAAACGTCGTGGCATTCATAACTCTCCTGGCTTAATTTTGCTAAATTGGAAGCGAGCTGCCCCGTCCACTCATATTTGCTGGATTAGAGATGTGTTACATTTTCTCAAGTTGGAAAAAATTAAGTTTATTGTTTCCCCCTGCTGTTCTTTCTTGACTTCTACCTCTTTCCTTTCTCTCTCCCCTCTTCTCTTATAACTATTTGCTTATTTCTGTAATTGATTGTAAAATCTCTTGTTATTATAAAATCAATAAACAGAATTTAAAAAGAAAAAAGTTCACAACCTGTATGGTTCAGTTAAACTGTAATTTATTACATAAAAATACTAAATCGCTAACATGCTTCGACCGATCTCGGTCTTCCTCAGTGTCAAAGAATAAAGAAAGTGTATTTTATTAAAACACAATGAAAAGACCAAGGCTAGAATAATTACACAGAGCTGGTGTTATATATTAAAAACATCTCTCTACATATATAGTAGTATCTTAGTAAGTAATAAGAACTTTATGGTACTGGAAAATGTTATCGGATCAAAAGATTATAAAGCAGTTATATACTTTTTAATATAACATTCACTTAAAGAAAAGAGCTGCCAAAACAGACCAAATGTTTAGATTTAATTAAATCTTCCGACGCACGAGGCGGAGGAAGAGTTCTATAAAAGCTGAGACAAGACTACAGTCAAGTATTATTTAGCTTGGTCATTCTCTTAAAAAAGTTGGTTGTTGTTTGGTCGTATTCAGAATAGAGCTCTTGTCTATACTTATATTCTACACAAAACTTCCATGCTGGGAGGTATGCATAATCTTGAAATTTATATCTCACCTTATATTGAAGCATGGCTACAGTGACAGGAATTATGTTTTAGCTATAAAGAGTGACATATTAGGATTTTTAGCAGTGGCCGTTTATAAGCATTTCACACGTCTAGCCCAACGGCAAAATGTTATAACCATAATTGGAATGAAGTATTAACACAAGTTTGTAAAAAGGTACTGGACCTCCCAGACTGCCAATTAGATGGGATTCACCGTGGTCTGTAACCACTCGATCCATTTTTAAGCATTTAATAAATAGCTCTGAGACGACTGCTTTTAAGGGCGCTATATAAAATAAAGTTTATTATTATTAGAATAAACCGAAGGAGCACTGATAATGCTCTGAATCACTGAAACTTCAAATTGAATGGGTCTGTGTGATTATTCTTGATTAAAGGTTGTCTATGGCATCACGCCGTAAGCCAGTACACAAACTATGCACTTTAGGGTCTGAACCATCTATATATCTCCTTGTCAGCCTCCCCTGGGTTCTCTGATCAAGAACCGAAGTAGTGACAACTTTGCCACCCTCACCTCCTGACAGGCATGTATACGAAGAGGAAAAAAAAACAAAAACATGGGAAACTAACATGCGCGGGCACAGCATGGTACTGCAAGTGCTCTTCATTGCTGTACATGCACAAGTCCTGGAGCTGAAGTGGTAAAGCTTGTATGTAAAAATCCAGAGTGGTGCACTTATCATGAACATAATAAACTGCTGATTTAGTTTTTTGTTTGTGTCTGTGCATAGCTAATAATTTTGCAGTGTGAGTTATCAGGTCTGTAAATCTGTTTTATTACAGTAATAGGACGTAAAGGTAACATTTGTTACATTTATTACAATAAAAATGGTTTTAAAAACAACAAATTTCGATGGGTGTTTTTTTGTTTTTTTTGGTTAAAGATTCTATTGATTTTTTTATTATTATTATTATTATTATGCAGGACAGTCGCTATAAGATTGTTACCTTTATTAAAAATGTGCAAGAATTAACCTACCAATTAATCACCTAATGTCCATAAATTAACTGATCAATTGTTAAATCAAGTGACAGCCCCAATATGAACCTAAATGTTTTATTACTGCAACAATTCCCCCATGCAATGTACAATTCACAACCAGTCGACTTTTTTATATGGTAAACTTACCGCTATGAATCTTTTCATGCCTTTGTAGCAAGTACTTCTGGATGAAACTCATATTACACTGGCTGCACCTAAAAGGCCGCTCTCCTGGAACAAAGGAGTAAATACATCAATAGGACTGCAAATTAACTTCACAAAATTAAGATCCACAATTCTGTCAAAGACTAAACCTACTTTGTAAAGCAAGCATGAAGAAGCAGTAAATAAAATAAAAACAGCCTCTCAAGTGGGGAGTTTGCTGGCTTATTGTTTCCACCATTCAATACAAGACATCTTAATATTTAATGATATTTGTAAAACACTCTCAAACTGAATTGAATATCTTTACAACATTGACTTTGATTGACAATTGCTTCGCCATACTGTCAGACACACTGGTCTGCTGCCAGAAACGTTTAAAAGAAAATATCCTTAATATTGCCCGCTAAGCCAAATATGAGGCTATTGCTACCACCTGCAGAAATGGAGTGCACCTTAAATCAATCAATCTTTTATATAGTGCCTTTCATAGTGGCCCACCATCACAAAGCGCTTTACAAGATGCAGTAACAACAAGAAAATCCATAATTCTTTAGATTAAGAGAAATGCGTAATACATGCTATGCAGTAAAATAAATAATAGCGTCACAATGCATAATACATTAAATACAGTGGAAAGTGCATAACACATGAAATAGCAGCAACACAGCAGCTAATAGTGGATATCATGCTTAAAGAGCATGGAAAGCAAGAGAGAACAGGTGTGTCTTGAGAGATGATTTAAAGCGAGCAACAGTGGGAGCATCACACACCAAAGCTGGGAGAGCGTTCCAAAGAGTCGGAGCCATGAAGCTAAACAAGCTTTCTCCAAGTGTGCTGCACTTTTGCTTGGGGATAACAAGTAGGCCAGAGTCGGAGGACCTCAGCTTGCGGGCGGGGACAGAGCGGGTCAGCAAGTTGAGGAGGTACTCGGGACCTGTGTGAAGGGCATTGTAGGTGAGGCAGGAGTGTTTTCAAAATAATCCTGAATTTTATAGGTAGCCAGTGCAGCTGGGCAAGACAGGGGTGATGTGATCACATTTTTTACATCTGGTAAGGATCCTGGCAGCAACAATCTGAATTAGCTGCAGTCGGTTTATGGTGCTGTGAGACCACCATATAGAGTTGAAGTAGTCGAAACGAGCGGACAAACGCATGACAAAGTATCTCCGCATCCGGGAGGGAAAGGTAGGGATGGACTTGAGAGGTTTTCGAAGGTGGTAGAAGGAAGAGGTGACCCAAGGGAAGCATGTAGATATTGAAGCACCCCCCCCCCCCCCCACAAGGACAGATCCTTGGAGGACACAAGTGAGTGGGTTTGCAACGCCATTGCGTCCAACATAGATAACAGACTGCATGCGTCCAGATAGTAAGAGGACATCCAGGAGAGACAGGTTCCCGAGATTCCAGCATACCTCTGAAGGTAGTCAAGAAGAATACCATGATCTATGGTGTCAAAAGCAGCTCTTAGGTTAAGGAGGAGAAGCAGAGAGGGAGCACCAGCAATGAGCAGGAGGTCATTCACAATCCAGAGCAGAGCATTTTCAGTACTGTGATGCGGCCGGAAACCGTAGAGCTGTAGAAGAGTTCAAGCAGATTGTTATCCGCGAGATGTTTCACGAGGTGACTGGCTACAGCACTTTCGAGAGTTTTGGAGAGAAAAGGGAGACTGGAGATGGGACAGAAATTAGAGAAGGGTCAGCAGGGTCAAGGGAGGGTTTTTTTTGAGTACCGGTGTAACTCAGGCAAGCTTAAGGGCAGCAGGAACCAAGCCACAGCCCAGGGACAGGTTGAGAGTGTGTATAATGGAAGGAGCAAAATCAGAGGCACAGAGACGGACAAGGCTAGTCTGCCAGGGGTCCAGGGGGAATGTGGCAGTGGTTGATTTCAACAGTAAGCCGGAAACATCAGCAGTGGAGAGAGGAGAAAAGGAGGAGACGGCAGGAGGGGCAACCGGAGGAGTGTCAAGGTGGTCAAGTAATGCTTTTATATTCAAGAACTAGGGGTGCTAGATTCTGTTTAATTTACTGTTTAAACTTTTAAAAATATATAGTTTAAACGTTAAAATTAAAACATTCTGAAAAAACGCTGTGAAAGGGGGGTAGTATGCGTCCCCCTCGATGTGCAGTCTCAACAGCAGGAGAAAACCTTCAGCCTTCTTAAGGGAAGCGAGTAGGGCTCTGAGCATTTTGAAATAAATAGCTTTCTATAAATTACTGCATATATGTTTATAAACAAGTATTTCACATCAGCTTTTCTGCTCTCCTTAAATGCAATTGATACATTTATTTTTTTTTTCTTTCTGTGAAACCACTAAATGGGCTTTTAAATCGTAAGTCTTTTTCATTTAAATGCTGAAGTGACTCATCTATTAATTTAAATACAGTTACTTGTCATAACGACTAACAGTGTATCCAGCAAAACACTTTATTTTTCATTTTAGCTTTAATAAAGATTATTCGCTTAACATGTTACAATCTCATTTGTATGTCTATTTAAAAGACCATTAAGTTGTTTGACAGAAACAAATAACTAAATTAAATCAAATTACTAAATTAAACCCTATATAAATAATAATAAAAACAGTGAAGCAATATGAAAAATTAGCATCTGCGGTAAGACAATGGTCTGTTTTGATTTAGCAGGTGAGCATTTATTTACAGAAATGTTCTGCAGTCTAATTATTCAACACTGCTAAAATCCAAATCACTATTGTATGCTAGTTACCGTATATAAAAGAGATAGTTATGTTCACATCAAACTGACTTTATTCCAAGTACAGTATCAAGTTAATTCAAAGACTCAATATTCCGTTTAAAAAAAATAATAATATTTATGAATAGCAATAGTTTGTATTGTTGTAGATCTGACTGGCAGCAGTATTAAAAAAAAAAAAAAAAAAAAAAAAATGACATAAAAAAACCAAAACGGAAGCAATCAAAAAAAAAAAAAAATCCACCTTGTCAAGAGTATATAGCTGCAGAACAAAGGCTCCCACAGCATAGCTCTCACGGGGACTTGTAATTTACGTAGTAATTCATTGACCCTCAACACGCGAAAATTAAAAACGTTTGACACTTTACTAACGTTTAAAAGTTTAAATGATTTACACCCCTATCCAGAACAGTTTTTTTTTTTTTTTTTTTTTTTTTTTTTTTATTACTCCTCACATTCAATTGTTGTGCACGAGCTTTTACTTGTAACAGCAATGATATTAAAATAAATCATGTCAGGGGGAGAAGAATGGAACAAACGTATGTGGGTGGTGCAATCATCGATTCAATTCTGTGTACTAAATTAATCGATTGCTATTTGGAGGCTTAAGTGACAGCCCTAATGAGCACCCTTGCTGCCAAAATGAAAAATGCTTTCCTTTTAAATATGCTGACAGTATGCATTTGTAGGCGTATATAACCAAAAAGGGACCTGAAGGTTGAAGGCAGTGGATAAAATGTAATAGTTCACAATTACTATATCAAAACATAAAAGATATCCATACAAGGCCAGTTTTAAAATACATTTATGAAACAGCATAATAAAACATTAAAACCTTATTTCCCATTATGCTGTTTACTGTGCTTGAAGTACAGAATACTACTCCATCGACAAAGCGGATGGTTGAGAATGAAAAGACTGAGAGGTCTCTCACCTGTATGGATGAGCACATGCCTGCGCAAGTGATAGGAGCTTCGAAATGCAGCGCTACAGTGCTCACAGATGTGAGGTTTTGAACTTGGAGAAAGGCTCCCACCATGTCCATCCATCATCGCAGACTGAGAAAAGAAAAGTACTGGGATTAGTGGCACCCCAAGGAAATAGTTGAAAATGTAAAAAAAAAATCTAAGATTACATTTTTCACCCATAACTGACTGAAAAATGCAACCAGCAATATTAAACCTATTAGTCTATCAACTTGAATCTAAAACAGAGAAGTAATGCAATCCTCTGCAACTCTGAATCCTGAATCAAGTCTTTTTTTTTTTTAAAAACAAACAAAAAAAAACACACTATAAAAAACTGTTTAGCTGTATTTATTCCTGTGAAGATTGAGGGGCTAGGTCTTTGGGAATATGCTGAAGAGACCACAACAGAGCCAATTAAAATTTGTAAGAGTGACACGGTGCAGAAAGTTTCAGTAACTACTGTAAAACATATCTCCAAACACAACTTTAAAAAAGTACTCTGATTCAATTGAATATGAATTTGGTTAATGCTGGTGTAGACTTGGGGGGCCATGACATGCACACCTTTGTAGAATCCCCCCGTTTTCTCCTTGGTTTTGTGTCCTGGGAGTCTGGGTTAGACCTCCTTGCCTTCTTTCCAGAATACTCTTTTGATTCTTTACCTAATCTACCAGATAACTGCAAATGAAAAAAAGAAGAGTAAAATATAACCCATCTACATACACAACAATGGGATTTAGGTCATGAACACAGAGATGCCAACTTCTGAAAGGAGACAATAGCAGCTTGTGCAGAGCGAAGCAAGGCAGACTTTACATTATTATGATTTAATTTATTTATTTAAGGCCAGTAGCTGCTAGCCCCTAGAAATTAGAAGGTTCTTGTCTCTGGCAAGCCAACGTCCTCACTTTGGCAATTGGAATTGCATTTAGAAATTAACCCCCGATCCCAATAAAAATACTAGAACACTTTTTTGGGGGGGGTAAGGGGGGGGGGGATTCTATTTATTCTGGATTTAAATTAGTAATGAAGAGTGTTTAGGATCTCGTAAGTGCTATCAAACCGCAACTAATATTCAACCTCAAAACTTACTAAAAAGAACTATCAAAATAACAGCCTCAAGAAAGATGTAAATGTTTATTTAAATGTGTGCTACTCTGCAACTACCAAAACACAAAATGCTGTGTTGTATCCAAGAACTAAATTTAAAAGCAAGTCAAAACCCATTTGCACAAACATACAGTAATGGGGCGTATCACATTTTGCTTATTGTTTCTTCGTACCATGCGAGTGACAGTCACGATGCCCACCATGTTTCACAGAGAAGCCTGTCCGGCAGTATTCACAGTGAGACACTCAACTTTTAATGAATGGCCATTCTGTGATAAACTCCTCTCAATCTTTTAGATGGGTGAGAGCGACATTTGTTTGATTTGTGATTCCTATTTTAATAACCAATAACCAACGCTGGGACTTTGTCACAGAAATTTGTACTAAAAATCACGGAGAAGACACTGTAAATGTGTTAAAAATCACAGGAAATGGTGTGTGAAGTCACACTGCAAGTCAAGCTATTAGCCACTTTAGAAATGCAAAAGACCCAACAGGTATTAAAAAATGCAGCTGCAGTTGACAAATCAGGCAGTAAAGTAACACTGCATGTATGTTTAAATTTTTTCAGGGCTGTCAATTGATTTAAAGTGTGAACGACTACACTGCAAAGTAAGGCAAAAGACCTAGTTCAACATCATCAGCTAAACCGTGAAAAACGTATATTTTTCTGTTTTGGTTAAGGTGGAATTTCAAGTTGTGTTGGTAAAGTTCAAAGTTCTCTACTAAAACCACGGAATCCATGACCACGCGACATAAGCAACCAAGTAAACGTGCAGTTGGTAAGGATAACAAGGCAACATTTACGCAGCAGCAAATCGAAGCACTATACCCCCTTTGACATAGCGCCATAGCAGAAAATCCAAAATAGTAACCACTACGGCCAAATCGGAATGTTGGCATCTCTGCGAACAGCATATGAGTTTAAAGCAGAATACAGTTAAAAGCAGATTTAAAAAGTTGATCTATTGGTTATTAAGATTCTCAAATTATGAATTTTAAATAACTCCCACTGTATGCATGACAACAAAGACTCTTTATATTCAAGCAGCCCTAATGCACCAAAAAAAGTTAAAGGATTTAATTAAACAATATAACGATCTGGATCAGGGGTGGGCAATTCTGGTCCTGGAGGGTCAGTGTCCCTCTTGGTTTTTGTTCCAACTGTACCATAAATTACTTAATTGGACCAATGAAGTGCTTATTAGAAGCTTAATTGGTACAATTAATTCATTTAGAGTAGAGGAGGGACAGTGGCCCTCCACGACCAGAATTGCACACCTCTGATCTAGACAAATGATCTAGATAAGTTCAAGAGACAGTATCACTATAACCTATTGGAGATGACCAATTTGAAAATTTGTGCAAGTATTTGAATATTCTATTAGGGAAACTACCTATTAGACAAAAATTAGACATCCTAGGATAATTGTCTGAATATTTTTTTCAGTTACATTATATAGGTCTTCTTTTGGTCCCAATATGGTGTTTAAAAAAAAAAAAAAAATAGAGAGCAGTAGAAATCACTTACATCTCTACTCATACTCAGATCCTGTATTAACATATTTTGGTTTCCAAGAGACATTTCAAGAAGATCAGAATTCTTCCCACAGCTCCCATACACCGGTACTCTGTAGTCATGATCAGTCATCTTCTCCTGCTTGATACCCACTGTGTTGATGAAGTCTCCGTGTGTCTTCTCGATGGGGGAGTAGCGCTCTTTCTTGAGGACCATATCCTGAGTCATGTCTTGCATGACAGACTGGGCAGCGATGCGGGTGAAGCTGTTCACTGGCGGCAGGTGGCTGAACATGATCATACTGGGCGGGAAGTTAGGCTCCATGATGCCGTTCCGAAGGAACTCGTTGCCAAGTTTGTCTTGAATAATACTCATGATGGGAGGCAAAAAACTAACTGGAGCCAGCAGAGAATTTACTGAAATCAGAAAAAAAAGGTGAACTAAGGAGCTGCAATTTAAAGCAAATATCAACAACAACTGTAATGTTTCTTCAATACTGATAAACGGGACAAATATTTGAATATTCAAAAACAAAAGATTTGTCTATATATTAAATATAGTACAAATTTTACTTTTGTTTTATTGTTGTTAAATCAAAATTAAAGAATCTCTGTTTAAATTAAAATATATATATATATATATATATATATATATATATATATATATATATATATATATATATATATATATATATATATATAAAGAAAGACAGAACTAAACACCAATGTAACAGAGAAATTATACTTCAAGCACAAACAGTAACATTATATAGATACCATAATACCAACGGAGACTTAAGAGAAAAACGTGAAGCAATTTCTAAATTAACGACATAAGATAAGCAGTATTAATGGGTAGTAAATTTGCATACAGAAAAGGTAAGCCATAAGCTGTATTTTGTTTTCTACTTTTTCTTGTATTCCATTTTTTCTTTTGAATTTTATACAAAAAAAACAAGACACGTTACATTTCTAAAAATATTCATAGAACTAACCAGTCCTTATATTTATTTTTAGTCTTCTAAGATCGAGTATGCATACATTACCATGTCGCTGTTTCTCATTAACTACCGAGTCCAAGAATGAGTGCACTAATAAATAAATGAACAAATAAAATAAACACATTTTAAAAAATGTGCTTGCGAGAACTGCAATTTCAAATGTTGATTTTACACTTCTCGGAAGTTCTTTTCAGTTGCATTTTCTGTAAACAATATGATTTCTATAGTACATTGTATATTTTTCTTTCGTTTAATATTTTTTAAATTCTGTTAACAGTTGCTTGATTAAAATAAATACAAATAACAATAAACAATGTACTGGCATTTACCTGAACATAGCTTGAAAGTAAAAGTCCAGTACATAAATGGTTATAGGTATATGAAATGGAAAAACATGGAAACTACTTCAAATGGAAGAGAGTAATGTTGAAACGGAAAATCACTTTGGTATACAAATTACACACACACACACACAATTTTGGATATTCACTCTAATATATCTTTAGATTAGCATGAGCTATTATAGGAAATCTGCAACAGCTTCCCTTTCTGGCTGGTGCTTGCAGTCTGCCACAAACCACTGCAATACAAGGCTAACTAGCTTTAACCTGTATTAAAGTACGACTACTTACTGTAGAAATCACTATCAATGTTTATGTAGTAATCTGGAACAGGGTAAAAGTTATTACGGGGTTCTGATTTTCATAAAAAAATTCTTTCAAATAGTTTTTTTAATTTAAATTCTCTTTTTTTAAATTGGGTATCATTTGTTATGAATAAATCGTTTGAAAATCGGGTACATTTTTCTAAATATAAATCAAGAAAGAATAGAAACATTCAGGCAGAAAGCAGGTTTTGTTTAAAAAATGCTTAACCCCAACAAAACATTTACAGCTGGCTACTTTAGCAGCCTCAAAAGTGCTGGTTTTACCACAAGTCTGTATTGTCTTTTTGACTATTCAACAACAACAAAAACAACTTATACTACATTAATTAGGCTGTAGATTCCCATTAAAATAAGCAACCATTTGCTGTTGTAGTGTGCTTGCAGACATTTTATGTTCTGGTCTTTGAATGCAGTGTAATTTACTAAAGGGACGCCTTACTGCTACGTTTTCTGCCCATTATTGAATGGAGTTAATACTAGTTTAAGCTACATTAGCTGCTGTTTTCTAGCAATTTCCAGAAACATTGATTTTACCTCATGTAGTAGATGCAATTAAAAAATACCTTTCGTTAACTTGCTCCAGCTATATCAAACTGTCAAAATGAATAACGAATAAATGAATTGCCCTTGTGCTATGCTCTCTCACAGCTGCGGATTCCTCTCTTCCAGACACAACATCGTATTTTTAAGCAAGTCCATTTTAGTAGGTGGAATTAAAAACACGTTTCAGTGGGAGGGGGTAGAAATCGGATATCTACTGACAAAACAAATCAATCATTATGATAAATAAATCATTATAATACATTATAAGTAAATGGGTTTCCAAGACAAAAGCAGAGCACGCTTCTGTTACACTGCAAGGTAAAATGACATTTTATTTACTATTAAAACAGTTACTGCATTCTTTCAGTTTAGTCTTCTGCGTAATCAATTTCTTTAGAATGCAGACTGCTTACATTTGAATTTATGTTAAATATTAATAGTAGGGTGGTCACTGAATAAAACTGTGTCAAAATGGCAACATGATCATACTGAAGTGAGCGTCTAGGACCACAATCATGTAAACACGATAAAAAAAGCACTTTGTTTTGATGACTCACAGGGATACCATACATTGCAGTACAGGCTTGAAACACGTATCAATAGGGGAGGGGCTGATCACTTCCTGATAGTTTTTTGTTTGTGTGTTACCTCACTGAGGGACATTTAGCATCTAAAGGGCGGAGACAAAAGCAGAAACAAAACATCACAGGAAGTTGTTTAAAGCTAATAAAAAGGAGAAACACTGTAAATCTGATGTATTTGATGTAATTATATTAGAACACGTATTCTGTCTCATGTGTTTTAATGCAGTGGAAAATATCTGACAATCAATTAACCACCTTACTAAATAAAAAAAATAAAAATGAACATTAGGCTACGAGAGTAATGGCATTGGCAGCAAGTGCCATGTCCGCGACGGAAACAGGAAGAAAGCGTTCTAGCAATCAACCTTTTGGTGCGTTCCCCTTTAAGAGAGACGGGCTCTGTGTGTGTGTCAGTCACCTGAGTGTAGCAGCATAGGAAGAGTCAGCTACAGCGAAAAAAAGCCTGCTCCTAAGGGAGCATCCCACTGAAAAATGCTTATTCCTGAAAAGGTTAATAGACATCTCAGTCATATGCACCCAGAGGCGCAAGTAGGTTTCCAACAAATTACATATTTTATAAGCAATGCTTATGAACCGCATACTTACATTATTTATTATATATTTATACAATGTAATATTACATCATATGCTACAAGCTTTTCATTTTTATTTTTGATCACGTGATATCCCTTTTTTGAGCCGGCTCGGTTCAATCAAACTCTTGGAAAAGTGTTGATTGATATTACATTGTTTCATAGAATTTTTTTATTTTTTTTATTATTTTTTTTAAAAGCAGCTTCTTATTTAATTCAAACCAAACGCAAGTAGCGAGTAGAGTTAAAATTATTTAATTAAAATAGTAATTAAAGAAACAATTGCAAAATAGATTACATTTTTGCAAATTAGTCATTAAGATTTAATCCAGGAAAATACATTTAACAGAACCTGCTTTTTGTGATCGATTTGAATTAAAAAATAAGGAGCTGTATTTCAAGTTACAGGAGAAAAAAAAAAAAAATCTTGTTTCACAAATCAACGCTTTTCCAAGAAATGTTGTTGGCTCAATATAACTTTAAAAAGGGTATCATATGACCAAACATAAAAAGAAAACTAGAGTCCTAAGTTACACATATACTATAGTCAATAAGGATACAACAGGCACATTGTTGCTAAACCCAGTGGGTCGGTTATGAATTAATATGATAAATTGTGAACATTTAAACATAGCAAATATTGGCTTTACAGTCGTGTCTCTGTAATAGTAGGCCTACAGCTTTACATTGATTGTTGTTGCTTACAACAGTGCAATTTGATGCAGCAAACAATATGCACATTTTTTTAAATACACAGACCTCTTAATTCTTAACAGTGATGATAATGATAATATTTAATAAACCTGTTATTTAGATAGGTTGAGTTGTTCTTTACGTTTAATGCTACGCCAGGTAAATTCCAATTAACTGCTCTGTTTAGTCATTAAAAAACAGAGAAACTGTGGTGGTGACAATTTGTAAATTTGTGCTTGGAAACTTTACCAGGTAAGAAATGCCTTTCTAGATCTAAATCCCTGTGTAAAAAAATAAATAAAAATCTTACCAATGTAACATATTCACTAGTACCACTTTTCTGTATTTTATTTAAAAAAACACATACAATTAGGCAGGAAGAGTAATAAAAACAATAACCCTAAAATTAATAGCTATAATAAAAATCAGAAACCATAGTTATCATTTGTTCTATCTTCTTTTTGTTTTATTTTTTCCCCAGATATCAAGTGTACAATTCAGGCTATAATGAAGTGCATGTGAGGGACAACAAGTTTGTCTGATGTAGAGATACGCACTAGATTTAATTAAAAAAAGTAGTGGATCTTTGACAAGATAAAAACTGATCGAGCAAAGGATCTGTGTATTAGCCACAGTTATTTGGAGTGATCGAAAGATGCAAGCTTTTTTAGGTGTAAGTGCACTGACTGGATCTTGGGTTGACTTGGACTCGACATTATTGGGATGGACTCCACTCAAACTCTGGACCTTGGGACTCTGACTGGAGACTTATGGGTCTGACTTAAAGACCAGTGACTCGACTCCAGCTCTGCTATTCTGTAATGAAATTAACTGTTAAAAACAAATTAAAATGAATTCTATAACCAAACTACTACTATGGATTAGTTTCCTTCTGATCAAATAAGATACAGCAGGCAATCAGCAAATTGATGCATTTTACAGAGTTGTCACTTTGCTAAACATTGAAAGAACCAATCTGATTCTTCGCTTTTTATTGCTGATAATACTTTAGTCTATAAACTACTGAACCAGCACAGGGATCTGAAAGACATTTTCTGTTATGCTACCAAGCTGGAAGTCCTTTCAGGTTACAATTCTTTGAATTAAAAATAAAAGAGTGTGGTCAAAACTCACAGATGTCTAACTATCTTTGCATGGGAAGCCTTTGTATTAATCCCATTGTTACGGGTAGCAACCAGTTTGTCATTCGTAGCTAAACCTCTGCAGACAGAGAAGATGGAAACCATTCTCTTCACGCATTATTTCACAATCAAAAGCATTTAAACAGTGTAACAGATTTGACTTTTCAGAGTATGTTTGGGCTACTAAACCTTTCAAGAATTTAATACGCTAGAAAAAAGAAGCCACCACTAACAGCTGATAGACTACAATACATAGAGAATTGTTTAACATTGCCCAAAACTCAAAATAACTGAACTGCCAAAGTCTAGCGCCTACACACAAACATTTTGAAAAGTGTTTATGTCCCACCCCTATCACTTTTAATTGGCTAGTTGTGGGGGAAAAGCTGATCTTCTATTAGTTACAAAGAACTCAGTAATGGCTGCAAAGAAAGCCTCTGGCAATACACACTAATCTTTTAAACTTAACCCTTTGTTACAATTTTCCCTTTCCATCAAAAAAATGTCAAGCACAGGTCTCTATTAGTATTAGTTACAGTAATAAAATAATGACTTGGATCGCATTATTGAGGAGTTTGGTGATCAAACGAGTGATCAGGAGAGGATTTATCAGTATGCATGATTATAAAGAGGTATGTTAAAAATACAGCGAACAAGGGGTTGGGCTTGGCTGGAGATGCAGTACTGATTTCCTTTTGCTATGCAGGGCCTTTTAAACCTTTTAAACAGCATGTGTGAACATAAATTGGACCTGACACGCGCTGAATAAATGGACCGCTAAGAGTTAAAGGATTGCTGACACAAGTGGTTTTTTGCTTGTTTATTAGTCGACCCCCACCCCCAACTTCAGGATTGTGTTTTGGGGTTAAATTTGTCTACTTATACTCGAGCAAATATGGTAACTCTGAATTTTTCACAGTTGAATTGTGTATGTTAGCAGCATTTTCAGTAAAGCAGTTCTTTGTCAGAATGGTCTTTTTTTAATCCACTGAACTAATTTGATTAAATCTGTAAGTGGCGACTTTCAAAATATCTAACACTATAAAATTGGAAAAATGAACTGTGTTTAAAATGAAGGAATACATTGTGTATATTCTCTAATGTAACACATTACTGTGTTAGTTTAAAAACAAATGTTTTACAGTGTATATGAATCAATCAGGCTAGTTTAGCATTATACTCCATTTACTTTTTTAAATATTTGAATAGTATAGATTCATGGAGGTATTATGTTGTGACTTTTTAAGAACACACAAAATGTTACAACTAGGGCTGGGACAATGCATCGAATCACTGGAATAACCACTGATGGTTAAAAAAAAAAAACGGATCAGTTCATTAAAGACCGTTTTTTATTAAATCTACACTCTTATTCCTTGCCTTTCCTTTGGTTCCTTTAAATAATAATAAATAAATAAATAAATAAATAAATACCTCCCGCCCACTACGCAGCATGTACATTTTCAGAATAAGCGTGACAGAAAAAAAAAAAATCCTAGTGAAGAGGTAGGCTGCGCTTCAGGATCAGATTTTGCTAGTTTAATTGGCAATTTAATTTTAAATAATGCCGTCAGACGTTTGGAAGTTTTTTACAAAAGAAGAAAATGGAAAGGTAAACTGTGCTGTTTGTGGAGTTTTAATGAGCTTCTGTGTCAATACCACCAACCTGCGGCATCCTTTAGTAAGATCCTTTTAAATGCGACAGCGGGAACACAAGTAAAACAAAATGAAGCAACCCCTTCAGTGACAGCTTATTTTGGAAAGAAAAGTTGATCCAAAAAGCATCAGAGCAAAAGAAATAAACAGGCCTGACAGTTGATGCTGTCAGACAAGCTATCAGACCTGTTAGTATAGTAGAGGGAGTTGCGTTTAAAAATCTGATTATGAATCTTGCACCGGGCTACGAAATGCCCTGTCGAAAGACTATCTCCAAACGTATTACTGTGGATCACGAACGTACAAAGGAAAAGCTTAGACAGGATTTAAGTCAGGAGTGTAATTCAATGTCCACCACCAACGATGTATGGACAAGCATGGCACAAGAAGAGTTTAACAGGTCACCTGCCATTACATTAACCAAAACTGGGAACTTGAGTCAAAAGTATTAGCGACAAGAAAAGTACATGAGACACACAGCTGTGAATTTAGCAGACGCGATCAATCAGATAAACAGAATTTGAAATGGCTATAAGAGTAATAGCTTGTGTTCATGACACCGCGACCAACGTGTGCAGAGGAATGTCTTTGCTTTCTGCAAGCGAGCGTGCTGTGTTACCTGTTAAGAAATGAAGACCGAACAAGCAATATAATTGTTACTTCGTGGACGGCAACAAACACACAATACTTCCAAGGAAACCTTACTCCAACAAGAGATGACGATTTATGCTTCTGAAACTCCACTAAACACCAGCGAAGATCTCCCTATTTGTTGAAAAAATAACCAGACACGCTTTCCCAACCTAGCAGCTTTGCAAAGAGCATGTTAAGTATCCCTGCAACATCGGTCCCAAGCAAGTGTGTGTTCAGGAAAGCAGGGATGCTTGTGAACAAACTCCATTGTTCTTTGAAACCGGAGAATGTGGATGCCATAATACTTCTGAATAAAAACAGAAAATAAGCTCTGAAGAGAGCACAGACTGTGTTACGTTGGACTTGTAAAGAGTTATTCTGGTGTTTCCCATTGGAGTTTTTTTTTTTTTTTTTTTTTTTTTTACTCTAATCCAGGTGCTGTCAAGACAGTAATTTTTGTAATGCTTTATTAACTTTTTGTGGGGAACCTCGCCGACAGCATGACTAGACATAATTAGAAATGTGCAGTTTTAAGTTCAACTGGAGAAACGTTTACTTTTCGTGATTAGATTTGATGAAAACATATGTACTTATTTACACGTTTCTTTTGCGTTATGAAAAAATGATGCATCGATAGTAAAAAAAAAAAAAAAAAAAACACTATTGTCCCAGCCCTACCGAACATGAAAATCCAATTTTCGTTCCAGCACGAATACATTTAAACAAAAAGCATTCCACCATGCTGTAGCATTATTAATTGTATATCAGCCTCTTATCAGCCATTTAACATCTAATGGATATACGATCTAAAATATTACGATAGTGTTGAATATCACAATACTATGCATGGTATTGTATCGATACTCCCCAAATGAGGTACTGCACAACTTTTTTTTTTTTTTTTTTTTAAATTGCACAACCCCGCGTTATGTAGTTACAAATACATAATGCATTTAAAATCTGGAATACAGAGTCATATATTTTAATCTTAACAGTAAACTGCTACTTTAATTAAATCATCCCGTTTAAAATAGGGCACACAAAAAAATAGCATTATCACTATCTTTTTGTAATTCAAGATAAAAGTTCTTATTTTCATGTTTACTGACTGGTGCTTTACTTCTTTCTTGATGAATAAGTCCATTATATCTATTACTCCTTATTAAACAAGTTCCAGAAGTAATTCTGATGTTACTCAGCTTTCAGTTATCATCAGCAGAAAGGCCCAAAGTTAGACTTGAAAGTGTAACATACAAGACTGACAGTTCCACAAGATGTACTTTTGTTGAGGCTGGAAAAGAGCTTCATACAGAAATCCATTTAATAGGAGGGGCAGTAATTAATGCAAAAGAAAAAAAAGCATATTAAAAACTGTGGGTCACTTCTGTAAACAGATGAGCTTCCATTTGTCACTCAAAATTCTAAACAGGTAATAAACTGGCATCACACACTCACTTGAACTTGCAAGAATCAGAAAAAAGACAAAAAAAAAAAAAACATGTTTGGTGATTCCCTTAGAATATTAGCAAAGCTGTATAATATACTTCACATAATCACTGCCACCAAGCATAAAAAAAACTAATATCAAATAATTGCCTTTTATAGGCAAGTGTAAGGTTAAGTAATTAAGCCCTGATTTTTCAACTCCAGGGATTGATATGCACCCTAAGAATGAAGTTATGCATGGTAATTTCCCTGTAATAATAATAAAAGTTATGCATGGTAATTTCCCTGTAATAATAATAAAAGTTATGCATGGTAATTTCCCTGTAATAATAATAAAAGTTATGCATGCTAATTTCCCTGTAATAATCCACCACCCCACAAGAAAATAACCGATTGTTTTTCTCCCACTTAAGCTTACTACATACTTTTATTAATTAGCCAGTGATTGACAATCGGCAACAGATTCTTCTATCAAACCTTACCAGTTAGAAAGGAAACATCGCAGTAGATTACTACTGAATTAACAGTACTTACTAAATCAACCTTAATTTACATTGTCTATTGCAAGGGCGTGTGTCATACATCAATTGGTGTTAGTGTACAGTTTTTGTAAGTTATTGTATTTAACGTATGTTATCAAAAACATTGAAGACATGTACTGGGGGGGGGGGGGACCCTGAAGGTCGAAGTGTGACTTTCTTGCTCTTTCAACTGAATATAGTATCTGTCAAATTTGAATTAAAAATAAAATATAGGTAACATACTGGTTCTATTTTATTGCTAATTAAAACAAAATCATTACGTTCCTGTTATTCCTATGTTCCGAACATTAAACTCCCACAATAACCATAACCGAGTTTAGTGCCCTGCCATTTTCGCCATGGAGCTTTTAACACCAAAAACAAAATGCATCAGCCTGTATTTTTTTTCTAAAGTTGATCTACAGGAATCATACTTCAACTTGATTAAACGGAAACTAGACAATGCATTGAGGGCTTTGCGTTTAAACATAGCAATACATACGAAAAACGGATGAAAAAAATAGTCTTTAAAAACTGCGAAAATCAAGTAGCGCGGTTATCAATAACTGAATACATTTTAACGTTGGCTTTGTGAAAGATCGACGACTACCGGTGCAGTATTAACCTCTGATTATGATGTCCACATTTAATACATCGCATCGTATTACAAAGGCCTACATATATAAACCACAACACGGCGTAAATGGTGCAAATTGTTAAATTACAGCGCGGTCGAAAAAAAATAAAAACACAAACATCCATCCTAAATAAACGTACTGCTGTGAAAACGGACTTACGACAAATATTATCTGTTATTCACACCATTCAAAAACCGTGTCATCTTAAAATAACCGTAACGGTGTACGCTTGCAGCAGCCAACAAAATAAATGGCCCATGCAACGACCGAAACAATTGATGCTCGGTTTAGTAATGTGCATCCTCGCAAATTACATTTCGTTTTTAATCTTTCCTTCCTAGGCCGTTCCCTTTTGTTTTTCGGAATGTTAACCCCAACTTTTCTCCAGTTACCTGTGCATGGCCGCCAGTGGCTGCGCGTTGTTGTTGTTGTCTTTTTTTCGCTCGTTTCTTTGAATCTTTAAACCCCAAACATTGTTCTCCCGCAGCTCCTACTCTCCTCCATCTTGTTCTCAGCGCGTGGGATTGTGGGTCTGGCGGACGGGTCCTGAGAGGAGACAGTCAACAGCACAAGATGCAGAGTGGAAGTGGGAGGGGGGTGCCTTAGTTTTTTTTTTTTTTTTTTTTTTTTTTTTTTAACGCAAATTATATACATTTATATCTAATAGGAACGGTTTCCAAGTCGTAATTATATATATATATATATATATAAGACCAGAGGGGGGGGGGGGGGGGGGAGGGGGGGGGGGCGGGGGGGGGGGGGGGGGGGGGGGGGGGGGGGGGGGGGGGGGGGGGGGGGGGGGGGGGGGGGGGGGGGGGGGGGGGGGGGGGGGGGGGGGGGGGGGGGGGGGGGGGGGGGGGGGGGGGGGGGGGGGGGGGGGGGGGGGGGGGGGGGGGGGGGGGGGGGGGGGGGGGGGGGGGGGGGGGGGGGGGGGAGTGGATTTTACGATACAATTTAAATATATGGAAAAAATAAATGTTTGTTTACGCCCTCGTGTTTCTTTCTGGTAAGGTACAGTATAGCTGTGAAGGAACCAAAAACCATTGGGGGATTTTCCTGTAAATACATATTATTAAAAAATAACACTTGAAAAGTATTTGCTTTAAAGAGCCAACTTACCAACATTTCGGTATGTTTAACATACATTTGTCCAGGGAACGTGTGTTTGTAAACAAACAGTGGACATACTTCTATGATTTTGATGACATGCAACTACACTCACTTATTTCTATTCAAATCTATTAATGTGTTGTGATGTAATTTACTATAGTTAAAGATGTAACAATCTACGGCGTCTTTCTATTTAAACCTTCAGGCACTGTGGTATTGAGTCTATCCATTTATTCTCCTTTATTTTTCTGTATTGTACATTATCTAATTTTATTTTTTCTAAAACTACAAATTGTAGGCCATTTATGTTATGTTTCTTTTTGTAAAGTGTTCAACTATTGGTTAGTTTACTATATGTCGGGGAGATGGCTTCAAACGGGGTAACTGAGGAAAGCCCATGGGTTGCCCCAGTCGTCTTGCGAAAGAAGAAGGATATCAGCCTGCGCCTCTGCATGGACTTCTGCAAGGACGCGTACCCTCTCCCGAGGATTGACGTGCTGGAAGAGATCACTGGCTCCTGGTGGTTCAGCTCACTGGATCTGCAGAGTGGGTGCTGGCAGGTCAAGCTGTGCGCAGACAAAGATGGCATTTACCGCAGGACAAGGCTTCTGGCAGTTCCAGATGATGCCCTTTGGGCTATGCAATGCTTCCGCGACATTCGAGAGACTGATGGACGGTACTGCAAGGTGTGCCGCGGTCTGACTGCGTGGTCTACCTGTACGTCCTGCTGGTGCACGCCACGAGTGCAGCGAGGGCCTGGACCACCTGCGGGAAGTGCTGGACCGGATCCGGGCCGCTGGACTTAAACTGCACTTTGGGAAGTGCCACTTGATGAGGCGAGAAGTACTGTTCCTTGGTCAAGTAGTGGGGGCCGATGGGGTTGCCTTGCCTCTTATTACCGGCGGTTCGTGAAGGGGTTTGTGGACATCACTCGGCCACTTCATCAGACCACGAGAAGGGCTGTAGGTTCCGCTGGACAAAGCAGTGTGAGGGAGAATTCCGGGAGCTCTGCGACGCATTGGATAATACCCCTCTGCTGGCTTACCCCAACACCGACATGCCGTTCGTCCTGGACACTGACGCTAATGATGTGGGAATTGGGGCTGTTTTGTCCCAGAGAGGCCCCGGAGGGGAACAGGTGATTGGATACTACAGCGAGGTCCTCAACAGGACAGAGTGCAATTACTGCGCCACCCGCCGGGAGCTACTGGTCGCTATCATGGCCGTCCGCCACTTCCGACCATACCTGTACAGACGACACTTCACCAGCTGGACAGTGGCTACTGCAGTTCAAGGAGCCAGAGGGACAGACCGCCCGGTGGATCGAGGCCCTGCAAGGATACCAGTTCGAGTTTACACACTGGGCTGGGAAGCAGCATGGAAACGCGGATGCTCTATCCTGCTGCCCCTGTGAGGAGGAACAGTGTCGGCACTGCACCTGCCTCGAGGAGAGAGAGGCCATCAAGGCGACCCCGGAGCGAGCCAACGTCGTCATTGAAGTCCAGGGGCCACTACAGGAATCTAGCTGCCGATGAAGTGCGAAAGCTACAAGAGGCTGAGGGCTTTCTGCTATTGGGGCCACAGCTGGAGGGACATAGAGACGTACGTTCGGAGGTGCGATGCCTTCACTGCCTGGAAGGGCCCACCCAGACAGTCACATGTCCCCCTCCAACGCTATCAAGTGGGTGCTCCACTGGGGCGGGTAGCTATTGACATGTTGGGCCCCTTTCCCAAGTTCGTCCTGGTCGCCATGGATTACTTTTCCAAGTGGCCCGAGGCCTACACCTTGCCGGACCAGTGTGCAACCACAGCTGTCACTGCCTTGCTGGAGGGCATGTTCTGCCAATCCAGGAAGCCTGAAGAGCTGCATAACGACTAAGGCCACAACTTCGAGTCGTAGGTGTTTAGGGAACTATGCAAAAGGCTGAGGATCTACAAGACGTGCAACACCCCTATCCATCCACAGAGCATTTGTCTGATCGAGCGGTTCAACCGGACACTAGCGTCTTGCTCGCGCTGTGGACCAGTACCTAACCTTAACCCTCCTGGCCTACCGGTCGACCATGCAGGAGTCCACGGGGTGCACCATGGCTCTAGTCCTGTTGGGAAGAGAGCTGCGGACCCCAGTGGACCTCATATTTGGATGACCCCCAGGAGAGGAAGCGTGCTCGCCAGCAGGGCTAGAGTACGTCCAGCAGCTCCAGGATCAGCTCGATGGGGTTCACCAGTTTATGAGGGACCACCTCGAGGGGGCTGGTCTGCGGCAGAAGTGATTGTATGACGTCTGGAGTCAGGGATGGGACTTTGAGCCAGGGGAGCTCCTGTGGGTGCACTGCCCTAAGAGGAAGAATGGGAGGAGCCCCAAACGGGATCACCACTGGGAGGGACCATATAAGGTGTTGGCACGGTTCCCTGATGTGGTGTACTAGGTCCAGATGCGACACAGAGTGCGGCGGGTCGCACTTCATCAGGGCCGACTGGTGCCCTACTGACTTTGATTCATAATTCTAAATTGTTGTCGGCTTCATCTTTTATATGCCTTTGCTATGGCTTCAGTATGCTTTGCTACTACAGATACACTTCAGTCAATTTCTATAAGGCAACAGTACTGTACATGGAAGAGATTTATTTTAACCTTAAAAACCCTTTCCTAATTTTCACATTTATTAAAACAACCCTACAGATTTTCATAGATGTGCAGGTTTAAAGTGAAATGGCCTCCTTTGTTTTGCATGCACGTCCAGATGGTGCTGTACAAAGAGGAATAGGGCAGATAATTGTATTGTGTGGGAGGCCGGGTTTCCCCCAATGAGATGCAGTGTAGGAGTTATATTTGGTGTTTTATATTATATTTGGTGGACAGCGAAGTTTCTGATGAGACACACTGTTGTTAATGGCTTGATCCAAACTCTTTTCATTTGCAATAAAGGTCACAACCTTTGACATCCATGCAAGTCCCTTTATTGTCTGCTACGTTTAAGTATTAGCCAATACAGGAGATAGTAATCCAAAGTGTAGCCCAGCCTAGTGAAAAGCAAAGTCCAGCCTAGTGAAATCATAATGGAAGCATAGAAAAGCTTGGTAAACACTGAAAAAAATAGTGAGTTGACTTTATCAGATGTTCACCAATAACATGGCAAAATATGTATTAAAACACTGAAGTGTTTATACAATAAATATGCTTGTTTTGCTGTGAAACTATAGTATTGCATTGATTACAATATATTTCATTAAGAAAATATATTTTAAACATACAGTGTACTATGTTGTACAATGCATAATAATTGCTACAGGTGGGATGTGTTTCTATTATTTTGCCCAATACCTGTATATTATTTTTTACAAAGACTCAATCAGTGAACACTATGAATATGCATTTATGCATCCTGTGTCTAAGTAGACACTACAAAGCTTTTTTTTTTTTAATATCAAGAGACTAATGACTGCTGTTATAAGCAAAAGCAATTATCTTTATAAATATTTGTAATCTATGCTGTAACTATGTGGATAAAACAATACATTTTGTTTGTGAAAGCATACCAGTCAAGACAGATAACCTCAAAAATGATCTCTTGATAGCATTTAAAATCAAATATATGACTAAACTTTGAAAATACACGCTGTAATGAGCAAAATAGAAACTAAGTAGCTCAATTTAGTTTTTTCTGTAACCAAAACAAAAATGTCGTTCTTATATATAAAGCTGTTCACGTTCTACAGTGAAAATAGTGGGGGGACTACTTTAAAAACATGAAGCATGAATTGGCATTTTGATGGCTAGACAGTTCTCTTACATTTTTGTGATGTTTAATATATTTCCGATTTTGTTCCTCCAGGGATTCATATACCTATAGTTCCATGTGGTACAGATCTGTGCTGGGTGAAATAACCATTTGTAGCCAACACCATGGCAACTGACATCACATTGAATTAAGACCACTTCTCTTCTGCTCTTCCTTGCTGAAAGCTCTTCTGGAAGAGGTGGTGACAAAGCAGACCCTACCACTTCCAAATAAGGCAAAAGAACGCATCCCTAGACTATCAATTGAGAATCAGGCATCCAGTTGTGATATTCATTATCACAAGTTGATAGCACCGCAATTAACGTTATACAAGGTGCCCCATAATGCAGGGATCATACGCAATAGCATATATTAACCCGTGTTGCATGTTCTCTGTTAATCAGGTGGCCATATCTCTTTGACTATCTGCCCTATACATCAAAATAATCTGAATTCATTCTTATTTGCTTAGAGACATTTCAGACCTGGAATAATTAGAGCGCCAACCAACAATTTAGCCTATGATTAAGGCCGTGTGTAAATTGCTATTTCAAGGGCTGCGTAGAAATCGTGAAATTAGCCTAATACCGTGATTTTTACAGTATTCTTAAGAAATAAAAATTAATTATTTCATAATTATTATATGTATTTCATGCAAAAATATCACATAAATGAAACTGTACAGCTCTGCTGTGTGCCTGAGTGTACTATTCACTATGCACATAGTATGTCATGTGACTATATGCAGTCTAGACAGGAAATTAAAACACTACACACTGTAAGCTCAGCTCACTGCAGGGAAAGGAGAGGGCACAGGAGTTACTTATGCATACAATGGCAGTCTTGCCACCAAGGCCTCCAGACACCTTCCAATAGTGTCATGGTAGCAGACTGTAGAATACATAGTTTTCTCTTGCCTTTGTAGATGGGACAGTAGCTGTTGACTGGACTACTGTCCATGTTTGAAAGGTAGCCAATAGCTCAGAGACAGTGTTAATATTGTTGAAAGGGACCCTTGATGGGGTGGGGGAACAAACAAAAGGGATGCTGTGCTCTGGGACAAGGGGAGTAGCAGGACTAAAAGATGTAAATGGTGAATTTAGTGGAGAATAAAATCGGAAATGGGGTTCAGGGCTGTGGCTGTAAATATGAGTGTTTGGCCACCAGGTTTTCTTCAAGATCAGTTGGTTCTATATGAGAAGAAAACATAAAACTAAGTTTGTATTTTGTCACATCATATAAGCACTCAAATGTGTTCAAAAGTTCTTTATCAGTAGGCTGACCCCCCGCCCCCCCCCCTTTTTCTTTTTAAAGACAACCAATGCACCTTTATACAAGATCCATTCTTCAGTGGTGGTCAGTGGAAAGCTGGGCTGGGTTTCATCCCCTGGTACCCATGCCTCCAGTTTCAGTATTGTATTTTGACCTTCTTTTGTTGGTGATAGTATCACTTTTGTACCTTGCATCATTTTCTGATGGTGGTATGCCCTAGTGCTTTCTTTTTTTTTTCTTGCTTGTTTTGTAATTTAGTCCCACGACTTCTTTTGTAGGCCAAATAAATCTGTTTTGTTCTTAAGAACCTCCTCCACCAGAAGTTCTAGGCTCTCATGGGAATTTGCTTTCTTTTTTCTCTCCATGTAAAGGTATTGGAGTTGGCTTTTTCCAAGTGTGAAAAAGACGCCTCACCCCTCTGATTGTAGAGCATTCAAAATAAAACTTTGATGAAATACATTTTTTTAAAGAAAAAAATGTAAACGCAAATTTTTCAGAAAGCATTTCTAAAACAATTTTGAACACCTACATTTTGATGAAATTCACGACTTATCTTGACAGTTTTTCAAACTTGTACGTTGAATGCTTTGACAGGAAATTACCTTAGTGTTCACTGTAATTGCCTTTTGACTATTACGGTAATACTGTTGCTGCAATCGTGGAAACAAACACTCGACAGAATGAAAATCAATGTTCAGACTAGTTTGCACAGTGATAGCAACGCTGGGACGGCAGGTGGCAGCAATTCTTCCTTTTTACAGTATATTACAAGCATTCAGGTAAGTATCAAATTAATATATTTTTGTTATTTTTTTCTCAACGATTATATTTATTTGTGCATTTAATGCTGTATCGGTTATGTTTCTATTTACCCACACATCAGTGAAAAGCCAAATAGTGCATTAGCAAGGTTTCCATAATAAGATAACAAGCACAACCCAAATATTTATTTTCTATTATTTTTGTTCAGTAATCGTTTAACAAACCTAACAGCATTTTCTTTTTCAATTCACACAAAATAAATACCTATTCGTTTAATAGCAGCCCCTTTTGTGTTGTGCATTCATTTTGTTTTACAATGGAACAAATTTGTTAAAACTTGCCAACCACCGGTTCATTTAAAAAATAGTCCTTTTTACAGTTCTCATTAAGAAATTAACAAAGAAATACAAACAAACAAAAACGTATTGTCATAAGCAACATCTGATACAAACGAAACAAAATGACACATTGTTTATTTTCTTCTTGGACAGCAGCTGGCTTATTCATATTCAAAGTGTTCACTGTTGTTCGTTAGCCCAGCAAGTGGTATGGTTATTATAGTGTTCTATATTGTTTTCCTTTCATTTCAAGCAATGTGTTTCCATGCAATTCCCTTTGCAAAACATTGGGAGACGTCGCTTTCACAGCAGAGACGTGTTGATATGCAGCTCTTTCTTCTGATTGGTCTGGAGGCAGCCGCTTACAAGCGCCACCCCCCCCTCCCCCTTCCATAACAGCTCGGATGCAGAGCGGTTTCTGTGGTGTCTTCATCTTTATAGTCACTGTAATCGTTCCTTTTCAGAACGAAAGCGCCCTCAGTACAGAGCACAACCAGAGAAATAACTGATACCGAAGAAAGGGGAGCATAACACTACGGGTACTCCTAGAGAAACACACACACACACACACACTCAACAAGCAGGTGACATAAGCCTGAATCAAGAATTTAAAAATAAAGATTCCGAGTTGTTGAAGGATAGCTGGTGAAAAGCAGATGGGAAAAGAAGTAACAACACTTTTTTAACTGTTGTGCTATATGGACTCTGCTGATTATCTTATCAAGTTTTGAGTTAATTAAAAAAAAAAAAAAAAATGACCAAGTGACGGATACATTGTTTTCTAAGTGGACATATTAAGTGTAAGTACAAGAAGGACAAGTTTTGAACTGGTGTGGTGGGGACACCTGCTTTAAGCCGTAACAACTGAAGGGATGTCAGCCTTAAGGAGAAAATTTGGTGAAGACTACCAAGTTGTAAACACCTCCAGAGAGACGACTTACACCCCACCTGCCAAGAAGAAGCGGCAGAGGTTTGTAGATAAAAACGGCCGCTGTAACGTCCAGCACGGGAATCTCGGGGGAGAAACCAGTAGGTACCTGTCTGATCTCTTCACCACCTTAGTGGACCTCAAATGGAGATGGAACCTCCTCATATTCATCCTCACCTACACTATTGCATGGCTGGTGATGGCTTCCATGTGGTGGGTTATCGCCTACATCAGAGGAGACCTATACCGGGCTCACGATGCTAGCTATACCCCGTGTGTAGCCAACGTTTACAACTTCCCCTCCGCGTTCCTCTTCTTTATCGAGACTGAAGCTACCATAGGCTACGGCTACAGATATATTACAGAGAAATGCCCCGAAGGCATCATTCTCTTTCTGTTCCAGTCTCTACTCGGCTCCATTGTGGATGCGTTTCTCATAGGCTGCATGTTTATCAAAATGTCCCAGCCTAAGAAGCGAGCAGAGACGCTGATGTTCAGCCACAATGCTGTAATCTCCCAGCGGGATGGTAAACTCTGCCTGATGTTCAGGGTTGGCAATCTGAGAAACAGTCATATGGTTTCGGCACAGATCAGATGCAAACTTATAAAGGTAAGAAGCTGATTTACTTATATATAAACATCTGCAAAACTATTTAGCCGTTTAAGCATAGTCATATTTTATCCCCCAAAAGTGTGGAACACACAAATGAAGCTTCATAGGACAGTATGTCCATCACGGTCCACCTCTTACATATACAACAATATAGACTATAATGCAAAACTGTACTGTATATTTAACAGCCACATCCGTTTAGTATGGTACAGTACAGCATTTGAGATAGCAGCTCTGTAAATATGAGTGCTGCATATCATTATGCAAATTGTGGTATCTTGTCATTGCTTGTCAAATGTAAACTATTTAATTTAAAGTTACAAAACTAGAAATAAACACTGCAGGTATTCAATACAGTTAAGTACAGCTGTTTTACACTTTGTAATAAAACAGACATTCATATATTTAATAGATACTGTTTTCATATAGGTTCACTATGTATACAATAGGAATTGTTTCACTGTGGTATTGCTGCATTGAAATAGAACAAAATTGCAATAACATGTAGGAATGTTATATATTGTAATATATATATGTAGATATCCTTATATATATATATATATATATATATATATATTATATATATCTAATTAATTATCCTATATATATATATATATATATATATATATATATATATATATATATATTATTATATATTATATAATAAAATCGAAAGTGAACTGCTTCCAGTTTTCTTAGCAATGAGCCCTAGAGTTTAGAGACCACACAATATTTCCAAACCACCAACAACACGAAAAAAAACAATAAACAGACACTACGTAATAGGTTCCAAAAACAAGTTTATACAAATCCTTACAAAATTCAAACAATTTTAAGCTTCACTTAATATCCAAAGGTACCTCATTCCATTTAAATGGAATGTAATAAGTATCTTGAGCCAGTTTTTGTTCTGGTCATAGGGACAGAAAGAAGTCACTGCTAAACACTTTATAAATCATCCCTAGGTCTGTGTAATATGAGACACAGTGGTCTAAAAACTCCATGCCATTTACTCCAGATTGTCACAGTACTCCTCGCAATCTCCAAATTTTTTTGTTTGAGTTGTTTATATCTCATTTGGGAATTTTAATGAGTGCTAATTACAATTTGAGAATCTAGATTCATTCTAGACCAATGTTATTTTGAAGAGAGGTTTGATAGCTTTGCTGTAGAATGTATATATATATATATATATATATATATATATATATATATATATATATATATATATATATATATATAATGTGTATGTGTGTGTGTATATATATATATATATATATATATATATATCGGTCCAAATAAGAATGAAATACACACTCACATGCACACAGACACATATCACAACAATGTAATCATTTCTTCATGTTCAGGCCAAATAAGTGTATCAATTATTTTGAAAGGAAATCATTAAGCAGCTGAGCTCTAAATGATTCACCCAGAAACTAGTGGATAGCCAACTATCATCTATAAAGTGGATTGTATTGACAGCGCTATGGATCTTTAGTAATGAAATTATACCGTTACAAATATTGTCTGAATTAGTTCTAAATGAATATGTTGCTTTTGTCAGGCAATAACCTGGGAAGTGGATGTCCTGTGGTTAGGATAACAACATTCTGCATATTGCTATCAGTCAAATAGTGATATTCTGCATATTGCTATCAGTCAGAGATGATAATATAGGTTTTAAAAGCGTAACACCCTGATGTGAATGAATGTAGCCTATATTATGGATAAGGGCTGGAACGTTCACAGTCTTCCCCAGAAGAAAATTGCTACTATTTTACAGCAAATAGAAGGATTTAAGTAAGGTAATTGAGAGTTTTTTTGTTTTTTTTTTTAATAGAGAAGTAACACAAGAAAATTATGTTTTTAATGAATACCCAGTAAAGTTGAACCCGAATTAACCAGAAAATAATTTGTGTTTCCTTATTCAAGGTGCCACTTCTTTTCTATTGAATAAAAGAACATCTTGCTTCGGATTTACCGTCTGGTAACAGCAAATTACTGCTTGTATGACTGAAAACATTTAATGTTAAACAGCCTAGTAACACATATGATGTTGTTGGTCACGATATCTGCTTGTCAACGTTTTATTATTTATATATTACAAAGCCACTATTCAACTTCACTTAGGGCTTGTGAAGTGTGACGCACAGATATAGTATTCTGAGTATCTTGCATGGTGTTTTGATTAGATTGCTTGAAAGGGTTTGGAACTTGGAAGACTCAAAGCGAGATATTGTTCAATGCCAACTTCTGACCCATAGAAAGAAAACAGGGGTATTTGGTAGCTTTTACCACAACCACAATTTCTGTTCAATTTCTATTCACAAATACTTATCTGGTTGTAGTTTCACTACAGGAAACCTAATTATGAAGTAGTCAGAATTCTTTAGATTAATTCTACCCAGTACATTATTGTTAACTGGTGTATGCCACTAATATCTTATGATGAATGGGTAGGTTCAATAGTATTTTTTCCTCATATTAATATATCATAATATTCTGTGTCTCTATCCTCCCAAATCTTTAAAGGGTACACCCTGATATTCATAGAGTACTGTAGATATTTCACAAATGAGTAACCCACAAGCCCATGAAGGGTGGTCTATGACCATCCTCCTGGAGTGGAAGACCTACAGTGCTCCATAAACGCTCATGCATATTCTGTTTATAAAACAAGTACAAAGTGTGGAAAAGAAAGAGTTTGACCTAAATTAAGCAGAAGAATTCTGAAAATTCCTTTCATAAGATCCATTTGCCTGGTCATTCTGCCATAGTGCTCGAATGAGTGTAAGATTTGTAGCTGTGCGTTTATGAAATAAATAATGCAGAAAGTATAACAGATTATTGTGATTTATGCTTCTGAATGTAGCTGTGTGTTTTGTAAACACTGTGTTCAAACACTCCTTTAACATGACTTATCGTATGATAGAGTAAAGCAGTGAGGTAGGATAATGGGAATATGTTCAGTTTTTGCTGTATGTTGACTATATGATTTCAATCAGTTTAAGCTGATTCACTGCAGTTTTGAATTCCATGGCATGCTATGATCATTTTTAATATATGTTCCTGTAAAAACAAGAGTTGATAAACAGAGAATCTCCATATCTGTTTCAATTTTGCAGTTTAAAGGGAATAATAAACTTAAAGCACAAACCAGACTACAATAGTATTGGAAGTAATTAAATTACCTAACATAACCATTTGGACTATGGTGATTTTATCTGTCAGTTTACTTCCAAGCAGTCTTTGCAAAAATTGGATGTAACATATAATTCATGCTGCCATTTTGTTTTAAGAGTGTCCATTTTTTGACACATCATTGCAGATGTATAAAAAACTAGGAGGTTCTCATTGACAAATTGAAGGCTTTATCACTGGTATTACTTCGTTTTTAAAGTTATTAAAGGTATGGTTCCCAATTATCTTAATACTTTGGTCAAAAAGGTCAATACTGGCTACAGTTTGTGATCTCATGATTCTGGTAGTTTGGTAGTCCCAAGGATACAGACTCGATTAGGAGAATTGCCTTTTTCTTATCGACCTGGATCACTTTTTAAGAGTGTCGAAAGCACTGTGCAGAACCTAATGACATACTTTAAGAGCATCACCGTGTTCAAATTAAGTGTTAGTTGTGTGTTTTTTTTGTTTTTTTTTAAACCCTACATGAACACCTTACACACTGTTGTTATGGTTATGTGTTTGTAATGTGGATCTGCTTCGGCCATGCGAAACTCACACTCTCAATCTACAGATTAGAAGGCGACAATTTGTTTTTAATTGAAAGCACTTTGGAGATTATACACACAGCACAACCTAACTGTGTGATTTAAAAGTTTAACCAGCTCTCAATTGAAATGCATCAGTTCAGTGAGACCTTAAAAGGAAAATTATTCAGAACTGCTATATTTGTCCCATCCCTAGTGTGTATATTGTAACAAAAGTCCTTAACGCTATATAAGAATGAGCCTTCAGTCGATTCAAGGCCAAATTCGATCTTATTATACTAATAAATAATCAAAGACAAGCTGCCAATTGTTAACTAACAATTAACAAGTTGCTGTGAGCCACGGCCTATACCGATAAAACTCTTTCGTGCTTCACTTTCTGGATGATTTTCTCCTTCTATACTTGATGCACCCCCAGCCAAATCCATGTCAACACTCAAAGAAACCTTCTCTTTATTAGGAGTTCCACTATCAGGTGAGAAAACCTTAGGCCCCTTAGCCTAACTTCTTGGGAATCACTCTTGATACTGTTGCCATGGAAGTTCAAACTTCACCATCATGTTAACCTATCTAGCTCTAGCCATGCAGACTTGAAGATGTGGGTCTCTTTTTACAGAATTGGAACGGCAGCCAATGCAGCTGGGCAAGACGAGGGGTGATGTGATCATGTTTTTTACACCTGGTAAGGATCCAGGCAGCGGCATTCTGAACTAGCTGCAGTCGGTTTGTGGTGCGTGCTGGGAGGCCACCATATAGAGAGTTGCAGTAGTCAAGCCGAGAGGAGACAAATGCATGACAAACATGACTTTGGAGACGTTTTAAAGATGGTAGAAGGAAGAAAGAAGATGTGGGCATCAAAGGAAAAGTTGCTGTCAAGAAGTACACCAAAGCTTCGTACTGTAGGGGAAGGCAGCAGCAGAAGTTCAGGGCAGCTATATTGAGATTCTTAACTTGAGTTTTAGATCCTACTAGAAGATTTGCTAGTGTTCAGCTGAAGAAAATTGGCATACATCCAGGCCTCGATGTCTTGAATGCAAGCCGAGCCGGAACATGGTAGAAGGGCTTCCAGGGTCTAGATGCAGCGAGTGCATGTCCTTTACAGAGTGCCAGGTTTCAGCTACACAGAGAAGATGAAGATTGGTTTTGGTTATAAATTCACTGAGAAGCAGAGATTTGTTAGTCAAAGAGCGACAACTGAAAAAGGAGATTTTCAAGTTTGTAGCAGGCAGCGTAAGGGGAGGAGTTAGTAAAGGTAAGTGCAGCATGTACTTACCAGTGTTCATTCTGGGAGTGGAGAACGAGTGAGCCTGCTTTGTCCAGGGGATCCAGGCGTTGGGTGTCAAAGTAGGAATGAAGCCTCTAGTAGCCATTGGGAGGGATTTGGGAAAGATCCTTGCTCCACCTGTCCTCGCTCGTCATCCCAATTCAACACAGCCCAGCACACAAAGGAATTCTAAATTTCTATTTTTAAGTGCAATCTGGTTACCTTAGCAATCAAAGATTTAAACTATTAAAATTAACTGTAATTCACTTACCTATTTCAATGTTGTTTTCACCAGCGGCTGGAAACATATGCGTCTGAAGTACATTCAGAAAAAATATATATTAATATTGATGTAAACTTACAAGTACTGCAGAAAGGACAAGATTAGACGGAATTAAATTGATTTGTGAAAGAACAGGCTTAAAATTGCAATACTTTTAAAATGCAACAGTGCAACACACATTCTAACTCCTTTCATGTCTTCAGTGCATATAAATTGCTAATTTATAGACATTTCAATGACTGTTGCTGTTTTGTAATTTGGTGTTATTCCTCACAAAACACAAACACTAAAAATGAACACAGAATAGGTAGATAATTATTAGTTGTGTTCTTAATTCTTGCACCAAAAGAAATAACTGTGCAATTAGCTATAACATGGTTCAAGAAGCAGAGATAACATAATGTGAAACACAATCTTGAGATGCACATCGATTTCTGTTTTCATTTATTTTTGTGTAATACATTCTCACTACCTTACGTAGTTCTGCTTTTTAACTAGTAAAATGTTTGCTTTCATGAAAGGGGTTAGAACATAAGAACACAAGAAAGTTTACAAACGAGAGGAGGCCATTCGGCCCATCTTGCTTGTTTGGTTGTTAGTAGCTTATTGATCCCAGAATCTCATGTGTATGCTTAAAAACAGCATACCTTGAATTGAGCAATGCATCATAAAGCAACAAATCCTTTGCAACTGTAAATTTAAAAAACTGTGAAACTTTATAAAGTCTCTCAAATGTAAAATCTAACATTATGTACATCCAGCTGTTCATTGAGATGCAGAGCACTCTCCATTGCCTGGCGAAGCTTCTATTTTTTTTTTTTTTTTTTTTAGTCACGTTGTTTGTACAGGTTTCCACTGTATTCTGTGTACTATGCATTTCTCTGTTTGAAGTTTTATGGATTTTCTTGTATTTACTGCATCTTGTAAAGCATTTGTGATGGTGTTCCACTGTTAAAGGAGCTTGTAACAGGGAGAGATCTGTGCTGGCTCTGCTGGCATGTTCACGGGCTGCAGGAAGAGGGCGGCAGTCATCCAACAACCGCCTGTGAGTCCTGGCAGTGACACGGGGAGGTGGGAAAGTGGGTGTGTGGACTTTTCCCCCCTCTGAATGGCTGAGAGGCGCGTCTTGGGAGATTGTTAGCCCTATAAATTAACGCTCTGTTGTTTCCTCAGGTC
The DNA here is from genome assembly GCF_017654505.1 of Polyodon spathula. Lineage (NCBI taxonomy): Eukaryota > Metazoa > Chordata > Actinopteri > Acipenseriformes > Polyodontidae > Polyodon > Polyodon spathula. The sequence continues at coordinate 41,759,326 of NC_054545.1, forward strand.
TGCCCTGTTAAACGCGCCAAGAGTGCGGAAGCGCTAGTCAACGACCGAGAACCAGTGGGAGAGAAAGAAACGGAGGTTCAGAGCGAGCCATTGAGGGCGGGGAACCCTTGGGCAGACCCCTGATTAGTATATCAGAGCAGGCTAGTGAGCCGGCAGTGTAGGACGGTGATCCGGGTCGCACGGGCAGCGGCGATCGGGATATCGCTGCAAAGTGCAGCACCTTTTCTTTGTAGTTTTTGTTACTGTTTTATTTTCCCTGTTTCTTTGTGCCTTCTGTTTTGAATTATTGTTTCGAAGCACCTGCAAGGGCGCCAGGATTGTGTACCATCGCTTGGTATGCCCGTGGTTCTGTTTACCATCGTTGGTAAATTAGACCACAGACCCACAGCGCCATCTGCGGGACTAAAGAAAGAACAGCACCCTGAAATAAAACTGGGCACCTGTGCGGTGTTGCCAAATTCTCCTGTGTCAGTGAATTACCCACCACCCTTCCACACGTGGTGTCAGGTGGGATTCACTGGCACTGCCCCAAGCAGTGCATTTACAGAAGGAGCAGACTGGCAATGGATGCTACCCAGTTTGCCGCAATGATGGACCTCCTGAGACAGACGCTCACCGCGGCAGTGCAGGGGGTGGCTAGTCCCGCAGCTCCAGACCACTCCCTACAAAGACCCACCAAAATGACGGCCGAGGATCGACCTGACGCCTACTTGGATGTGTTCGAGGCCATGGCGATCTCGGCCGGGTGGCCCCAAGCCCAGTGGGCTAGCTGTTTGTTGCCCCAGCTCACCGGGGAGGCTCAAGCAGCTGCGAGGACGCTGTCCCCGGAGCACATGCTGGATTACCCCCTGCTGAAGGCAGCCATCCTGAGTCGCGTGGGAGCCACCCCGGAGGGCTACCGGAAAAAATTCCGGGAGGAGCAGTTTGCGGTGGGGGAGCCGCCATGGGCTGGCTGAACCCGGACGCGGTCACCAAAGCCAGGTTGGTGGAGCTGGTCGTGGTGGAGCGGTTTCTGAAGTGTCTGGCCCCCGGGACCTCGGCTATGGGTCCAGTGACAGGCACCAGATACTCTGGATCGGGCGGTTGAACTGGCGGAACAGTACCAGGTGGCGGAGCCAACGCCGATGAGACCGTCTGGGAGGAGCGCGGCCACCGGATCAACCCCTCAACTGGCCCCAGAGAGGGCGAGGGGACTAGGGGGAAGGGGTAGTTCAGGATTTGGTCGGGGGGTGTCGGCGGGAGCTCCCAGAACTGGGGCAGGGTGGGGATACCCACGGGCTGCTGCAGTGTCGGACCGGGATCTCGCACGGACGGACCCCCTTTTGCCAAAACTTCGGGGAGAGAAACCAGCTCACCGAGGTGTTGGACGTGCAGGAAGGTTGGCCACCTCGCCCGGGATTGCCCCGTGATGGAGTGTGACCTCAGCCGACCAGGTAGGCACGTTCAATTACCTCAGTCACTTCAGCACACGGGTTTTGTTATTTCTCTGACAGTGGATGGTACAAAAACCCAGGCTCTCCTGGATTCAGGGTGTGGTCAGTTTCTAGTACAGGAGAGCCTAATCTCACCGGGGCATAAACGTATATTGGGACGGGTGCATATTAAATGTATTCATGGAGATGTCCGCTCCTATCCCAAGATCAATGTGTGTATGGCTATTGGCCAGCAGGTGACGCAGGTGCAGGTAGGATTATGTCCTCGATTGCCGGTACCAGTAGTTCTGGGACGGGACTGTGAGCAATTTAAAGATTGGTTGGCTGCTCTGACAGCCCCGTCTTCTTTATTGGCTAAGAAAGAGGAAGTAATTGGAGAGATTTTTCCCTTTCGCGATCCAGAATGGTTTTGCCATAGATTTAAACCCCGTAAAACTAAACGGGAGCGCCGGATCGCTAAGAATGAGGGCTGGCAATGGAGGGAGTCAGAGAAGTTTCAGGTGGGGGCGGTTGGTGAAGAGTCCGGGGGGGAAGGTCGCGGAGCCAGCGCAGGGGTCTGGCTCGGCTGCCTCTGCTCGGGACCGACCTGACCCCGAGTTGGAAGCCATGGGAGCTGATTTCTTAGCTCGCTCCCGTGACTTCCGACTCGAGCAAGGGCGTGACGACGTGCTGGGCAGGCTTTTTGACCAAGCAACGGTGGTTAATGGTCGGGTGGTCGAGCCCAGACACGCCGCCACGTACCCCCACTTTGAAATTGATCGAGACCTACTGTACCGTGTTGATAAATTACCCCAGACCGGTGAAGTGCGTCATCAGTTGCTCATTCCTCAGCCCTTTAAGGAGGATTTGTTGCAGCTGGCTCACGCTATTCCCCTGTCTGGTCATTTGGGAAGGGATAAAACTAAAGCAAGGCTTGTGTCACGGTTCTTCTGGCTGGGGCTGGATGGCGATGTTAAGCGGTTTTGTGAGCGTTGTGGGGAATGTCAGAAGGCCAGCCCTAGAGCCGTTCCACGAGCCCCACTGGTGCCTTTGCCCCTAGTGGAAGCTCAGTTTGAGCGTATTGGGATGGACATAGTTGGGCCACTAGAAAGGAGTGCGGCAGGATACACCCACCTACTTGTCATTCTGGATTACGCTATGCGTTATCCAGAGGCAATTCCCCTCCGATCTATGTCCTCTAAGTCTGTTGCCAACGAGCTTGTGAAGGTTTTCTCCCGGGTGGGGATTCCCAAGGAGATACTAACCGATCAAGGCACCAATTTTATGTCCCGGCTAATCCGCGGAACATGTAAGCTTTTGGGAATTAAGACCATTAGGACCTCGTGTGTTTCATCCTCAGACCAACGGTTTGGTGGAAAGCTTTAATAAGACCCTTAAGAACATGTTGCGCAGATTTATTCGTAGTGATGTGCGTTACTGGGACCAGCTGATTCCTCCCCTTCTCTTTGCGATCAGAGAGGTTCCCCAGGCTTCTACGGGGTTTTCACCATTCGAGCTGTTGTATGGGCGGAGACCCCGGGGCGTGCTCGATCTGGTCAGATAGATGTGGGAGGAACAGCAGGACAATTCGACCAATACCGTCCGGTATGCGTTGGACCTGCGCAAACGTCTTGAGTCTGTGGGAAAATGGGCGCATGACAATTTGCAGCAGGCGCAGCACAGACAGGAGACACAATATAACCGAGGAGCCCGGTTGCGCACATTTCAGCCGGGGGATAAGGTACTTCTGTTATTACCCAGTTCTGAGTCGAAACTCTTGGCTAAGTGGCAAGGACCCTTTGAGGTTACACGCCAGGTTGGGAAGGTGGACTATGAGATCTGCCAGCCGGAGTGACGGACAGAGAAACACATTTATCATATCAATCTCTTAAAGCCTTGGTTGCAACCAGAGGCGTTGTTAGTGGTGCATGCAGATGACGTCACGGACCTGGGACCTGATCTTTCTGTGTTGGCAAGAAAAGGATCGGTACAGATTGCTGAGAATCTGACACCAACGCAGAAATGTCACTCGAGTAGCCCATCATCATATTGATATTGAGCCAGGGGCGCTAGTTCGCCAGAGGCCGTACCGTATACCTGAGCGTAAAAGACAGGTAATAAAAGCAGAAATTGACGAAATGCTGAGACTGGGAGTAATAGAAGAGTCCCAAAGTGACTGGAACAGTCCGATTGTTTTAGTCGATAAGCCAGACGGGTCAACTCGATTTTGCATTGATTTCAGATGAATCAATGAGAAATCGAAATTTGACGCTTATCCAATGCCCCGAGTAGATGCTGGAGCGTCTAGGCACAGCTCATTTTATGACAACATTGGATTTAACGAAGGGGTACTGGCAGATACCCCTGACCCCGGAATCTAGAGAGAGGACAGTGTTTTCGACTCCCTTCGGGTTGTTCCAATTCAGGACCATGCCCTTTGGGTTGCACGGAGCCCCCATCACTTTCCAGCGGATGATGGATCGCATCTTGCGGCCCCATCAGCAGTACGCCGCTGCTTACATAGATGACGTGGTTATCCACAGTGAGGATTGGCCGAGTCATCTGTGTAAGGTGGCGGCGGTGCTGCAATCCTTGCGGGAGGCGGGGCTCACTGCTAACCCAAAGAAGTGTGCCACTGGGAAGAGTGAGTCGGAGTATTTGGGGTATCGAGTAGGGGGCGGCCAGATCAGACCTCTAGTTGCTAAGGTGAAAGCCTTGGCTGACTGGCCGGTTCCTACAACCAAAACCCAGGTGCGCTCTTTCTTGGGACTAGCGGGTTATTATAGAAAGTTCATCCCGAGCTTCGCTACGCTCGCTGCTCCCTTGACAGACCTCACCCGGAAGGCTGCCCCAAATACGGTTCAGTGGAGGAGTCGTGCCAGAGGGCCTTTCTCGCCTTGAAGCGGAGGCTGTGTAGCAGGCCAGTACTATGTAGCCCGGATTTTGGTAAGAGGTTCACCCTGCAGACGGATGCGTCAGAGACAGGTCTCGGGGCAGTGTTGTGTCAGGAGGTGCGAGGAAGCGAGTACCCAGTCCTGTATATCAGCAGGAAGCTCCAGCGAGAAAAATTATAGCACCATCGAGAAGGAGTGTCTCGCGGTAAAATGGGCAGTCGAGTCACTCCGGTACTACCTCCTGGGGCGACACTTCACCCTGGTTACAGATCATGCCCCCTTAGCATGGCTTCACCGGATGAAAGATAGCAACACCAGAATCACACGGTGTACTTGGCCTTGCAGCCCTATGCCTTCAGGGTAGTCCACCGAGCAGGAAAGCTGCATCAAAACGCAGACTTTTTCTCTCAGGAAGGCATGGGGGTGTAAGATTTTCAAATGAACTGGTGGTGTCATTCTGAAGGGAAGGATATGTAACAGGGAGAGATCTGTGCTGACTCTGCTGGCGTGTTCACGGGCTGCAGGAAGAGGGCGGCAGTCGTCCAACAACCGCCTGTGAGTCATGGCAGTGACACGGGGAGGTGGGAAAGTGGGTGTGTGGACTTTTCCCCTCTCTGAATGGCTGAGAGGCACGTCTTGGGAGATTGTTAGCCCTATAAATTAACGCTCTGTTATTTCCTCAGGTCTGCCCTGTTAAACGTGCCAAGAGTGCGGAAGCGCTGGTCAACGACCAAGAACCAGTGGGAGAGAAAGAAACGGAGGTTCAGAGCAAGACATTGAGGGCGGGGAACCCTTGGGCAGACCCCTGATTAGTATATCAGAGCAGGCTAGTGAGCTGGCAGTGTAGGACGGTGATCCGGGTCGCACGGGCAGCGGCGACCGGGATATCGCTGCAAAGTGCAGCACCTTTTCTTTGTAGTTTTTGTTACTGTTTTATTTTCCCTGTTTCTTTGTGCCTTCTGTTTTGAATTATTGTTTCGAAGCACCTGCAAGGGCGCCGGTATTGTGTACCATTGCTTGGTATGCCCGTGGTTCTGTTCACCATCGTTGGTAAATCAGACCACGGACCCACAGCGCCATCTGCAGGACTAAAGAAAGAACAGCACCCTGAAATAAAACTGGGCACCTGTGCGGTGTTGCCAAATTCACCTGTCTGTCTCCTGTGTCAGTGAATTACCCACCACCCTTCCACAGAGCTATATAAAATAGATTGATTAATTGATTGATTGATTGATTTTGTAACAGTTAGCAAACTACAGTTGCACAGATACTGCAGACCGAACACATTTGACCACTATTGTAATTAAACTCCAGCCATGGGTCAATCTTCAACCAGTTTGCCTGTATCTTTTTTTTTTTTTTTAAACTTTGCCTTCACTGCCATTGCTTATTTGTGCTGTTGTATGGCTATATCTAAGCCTCTGGTCTAATGTATTATGCATTAGTCAGTGGTGTGTGACTGAGTTTAGTAAAAATACCCTGAATATTTGGTGCCAAATTACACTTTGTATGTTTTATGGTGACTGTTTATGCTGTTTTTAAATTAGATTGTTTATACCATTTTTATAATGGAAAAGTGACCTATATTTTATTTTTGTAACAATTAGTGTGTGAATCACTCAGAAAATATTTGTGTTTGTTTTAATTAAAATGTCATTAACATAATAGGGTCTGTGTATTTCTTTTTTGTTGTTTTATGAATGAGCCTTGGTGCCCCTGGGTTGGATTTATGGTTTGCCTTTTTGCCCCCTAGAACTGCCTTGATGCCCCTGAATCAACGAAGGCAACATTGCCTTGCCTTTCATTAACTTAACTTCATGCCCTGGAATGCCATTTCGTTTTTTTTTTTTTTTTTTTAAGACAAAATAATTTCATCTGTTGCGCTCCATCTGTACACAGATGCATCATCATTAGGATTTGGGGCATGTGACACAATGTGAGTGGTGTGGTGTACAAATGGAATGTTCAGACAGTATTCCCAATGAAAAATGTCCGTATTTAATAAACAGGCAAATAATAATTCAGTCTCCCCTATACCAACATATAGGGGAAGCAATACAGTGGGTTGCAGTCCCAAACAAAAAAATAACACTCCTAAACCACAGTCCTGCATGCACGAAAATGTGCTCCTTCAATCCTCAGTCCTCCTCTGCAGTAGAAAAACAACAAAACACAAACAATTACAAACACACGTACAGCTTCGACTGTGAATCACGTCTCAGCATAAGGGGCCTGGTACTGACATAGCTGCTTCCCCTTTATACCACAAAACTCCTCCCTGCAATCCACATGGTGCAATGGTTTCTCCAATCACTGTCTACCCCGTAGCTGGTTGCAAGGGAGTCCTCTGTGTAGGTGCAGCTACGCGCTCCCCCTAATATGGTCACCTTACAGTTTCTGCCTACCTGCTGTCCATCTAGGAGGAAGCATACCACCAACCTTACACAGCGCCCTTTCTGGTGGGGAGGGAGATTTACAGCTTGAATTCCTTCGCAGTCTGTCACAGTGCATGTTCAACCTTTCTGGTTTTCAGCAGCCTGGCCAGCTCCAATCTCCAATCTTTCTTCTCAACAACGTTCCTCTGCTCTGCATGAACTTTATACTATAGTCTCAGTTACTTCCATCTGGAGCCACTGGTGGTCGAGAAAATCGATCATCTTCCACTGTGACAGCCAATCTACTGTAGCCATCATCAATAAAGAGCGATCCAAAATGCAACTCATAAACAGTTTGCTCCACAGCCTCACTTGGTTATCTATTAACAGTAACTTTCCCTTTAAAGCAGCTCATGTGCCTGGTTTCTCAATCCTCTCTCGTTTTGAGTTAAAGAAATTCCATCAACTTTTTTTCCTCACAGTTTATGAGCTGTGGTATTGCTTGGCATGTCGAAAAATATGGGGGTCTGATCAGCATTTCTGATCTGTCCAAGCTGGTTCTGTTTATTTGAAACGATGAAATTGTAAAAGCTTCTCTTGGTATTCCCCAGGAAGCTAATGACGCTTTGTAAGTGGCTGCCTATATAACATGGATGATCCAAAATTGGCAGACGTCTTTTTTGTCTTTTCTCAGCAGTCAGTCACATTGCTGTTTGTGTACTCGGATAGTCACATCTTTTGTTGGCGATTTTAATATACACATCACTATAGTGTACTAGAATTTAAGATGCAGGCTATTTAAGAAGCAAAATGTGGTTAAAATTTGGTCTAAATTCTAAGGAATATGGTAATTGCACTGAAGGTGTATTCTCATAGAGGTGGAATCGTGACCTCTGACTGACGTCGGAGGGCAAACGAGGGCAGCTCCGATCAGTCCAGAAGGCAAGATCCTGGGCCAAACAGTTCATCCCACACTACACTTTACATCTTACAATGCTGAGCTTTGATCTTTGAACTGGATAATGTTTATATCACTAACCTAAAGTGCTGGTATTTGAGCTCCTGTCGATTACAATTTCTGAAGCTACAATTCTGTAGGAAAATGTGTATATACAGAATTATAGACTGTATGTACGTATATAAGTTTATAATAAATATGCAGTAAAAAAAAAAAAAATGTTTAGCAAATTATGCAAGGATAGAGGATGCGCTTTCTTATGGAATTTTTTTTGTATTTGTGTAACTGTCACAGAGACTGCCGAAGTGGGCGGCGTCAGAACCACGAAATAAATACACAAAACAGGATGGATGAAATGAAATGATGATGGTGCTTGCTTGCACTGGTTTATTGTAAAATAAAAGGGTTGAACAAGCAAACAGAAACACTGCACTCTACGCCAAAAAAAAAGAGACAAACAAAAACGGACAATACTTAAAACGGTGCACGGACAGACACACTGACAGACACGGTGAGTTTAAACAAACAAGTATTGTGCTGGTCCCACCAGCACGCAATAGCAATTGTTGTAAATAGTTTATCCTCCTCTCTCTCCCATTCTGCACTAACCGAACACCCAACTGCAAGTGGCTGAAAACATGGTGTTTTTATGCAGCTGTACCAAGACTCGACTGCTAATCAATCGTTCAATTGGAGTCTCGGTACAACTGCACGTGAATTAATAAAGTGCAATTCCCCGTGCTCACATATTATTAATTTTTACTTGCACGTGAAATGCTGTGCAATCCTCATGCCTAAATACACATATACATTTTAAACACTCGTGTTACACAGACCCGTTTATATCCTGTGTACCAATGACTATACACCAACATTAAACAAACCACACGCAACATAACAGATATTATACACAGGGGCGGACACTTTGTCACAGTAACGCAATCTTCGTTCTTATTTTGTTTAGTTTTTTGTTAGTTCTTTGGTGGTCAAATGAGACAGCTGCGCTTGCGGTGCTTCAACACAAACATTTCAATAGACCCTCCCATATTTTAATATTAATTAGGCTATTTGCATTTGGAAGGACAATTTCGACTAAAAAGGAGAATTGTGGCTGGAAGAAAACTACACGAAAACGAATACTGCACACAATATTTTCATAAGGTTCTTGTCCTCCTGTAAAAGCTTAAAATCCTGTCCTGACGAGGTGGTGGGTGGTTAGTAATGCAATGCGGTAGTTACCTGCATTATTAGTAATGCAATGCGATAGTTACCTGTATGGTTAGTAATGCAATGCGATAGTTACCTGTATGGTTAGTAATGTAATGTGGTAGTTACCTGCATGGTTAGTAATGTAATGTGGTAGTTACCTGCATGGTTAGTAATGTAATGTGGTAGTTACCTGTATGGTTAGTAATGTAATGTGGTAGTTACCTGCGTAATGTGGTAGTTACCTGTATGGTTAGTAATGTAATGTGGTAGTTACCTGCATGGTTAGTAATGTAATGTGGTAGTTACCTGCATTTTAGTAATGTAATGTGGTAGTTACCTGCATGGTTAGTAATGTAATGTGGTAGTTACCTGTATGGTTAGTAATGTAATGTGGTAGTTACCTGCATGGTTAGTAATGTAATGTGGTAGTTACCTGTATGGTTAGTAATGTAATGTGGTAGTTACCTGTATGGTTAGTAATGTAATGTGGTAGTTACCTGCATGGTTAGTAATGTAATGTGGTAGTTACCTGTATGGTTAGTAATGTAATGTGGTAGTTACCTGCATTGTTAGTAATGCAATGCGATAGTTACCTGTATGGTTAGTAATGCAATGCGATAGTTACCTGTATGGTTAGTAATGTAATGTGGAAGTTTCCTGCACGATTAGTAATGTAATGTGGTAGTTACCTGCATGGTTAGTAATGTAATGTGGTAGTTACCTGTATGGTTAGTAATGTAATGTGGTAGTTACCTGCATGGTTAGTAATGTAATGTGGTAGTTACCTGCATGGTTAGTAATGTAATGTGGTAGTTACCTGTATGGTTAGTAATGTGTGGTAGTTACCTGCATGGTTAGTAATGTAATGTGGTAGTTACCTGTATGGTTAGTAATGTAATGTGGTAGTTACCTGCATGGTTAGTAATGTAATGTGGTAGTTACCTGTGGTTAGTAATGTAATGTGGTAGTTACCTGCATTGTTAGTAATGTAATGTGGTAGTTACCTGTATGGTTAGTAATGTAATGCGATAGTTACCTGTATGGTTAGTAATGCAATGTGGTAGTTACCTGCATGGTTAGTAATGTAATGTGGTAGTTACCTGTATGGTTAGTAATGTAATGTGGTAGTTACCTGCATGGTTAGTAATGTAATGTGGTAGTTACCTGTATGGTTAGTAATGTAATGTGGTAGTTACCTGCATGGTTAGTAATGTAATGTGGTAGTTACCTGCATGGTTAGTAATGTAATGTGGTAGTTACCTGTATGGTTAGTAATGTAATGTGGTAGTTACCTGCATGGTTAGTAATGTAATGTGGTAGTTACCTGCATGGTTAATAATGTAATGTGGTAGTTACCTGCATGGTTAGTAATGTAATGTGGTAGTTACCTGCATGGTTAGTAATGTAATGTGGTAGTTACCTGTATGGTTAGTAATGTAATGTGGTAGTTACCTGTATGGTTAGTAATGTAATGTGGTAGTTACCTGCATTGTTAGTAATGTAATGTGGTAGTTACCTGCATTGTTAGTAATGTAATGTGGTAGTTACCTGCATGGTTAGTAATGTAATGTGGTAGTTACCTGCATGGTTAGTAATGTAATGTGGTAGTTACCTGCATGGTTAGTAATGTAATGTGGTAGTTACCTGTATGGTTAGTAATGTGCGATAGTTACCTGCATGGTTAGTAATGCAATGTGGTAGTTACCTGTAGTAATGTAATGTGGTAGTTACCTGCATTGTTAGTAATGTAATGTGGTAGTTACCTGCATGGTTAGTAATGTAATGTGGTAGTTACCTGTATGGTTAGTAATGTAATGTGGTAGTTACCTGTATGGTTAGTAATGTAATGTGGTAGTTACCTGTATGGTTAGTAATGTAATGCGGTAATTACAGGTTACATTTGTAGGTTGAGTACACCTCTATCAGTTTTGTTAGAATTAGAAAAATAATGTAGGTTTTTTTTATAATAGTGTGCAATAGTGAAAACTCAGAGAATTATCAGTGAAAAAGATACTCAGGCAAGAATAATGCGTTGGGGGAGTGTAGTAAAAATTATTTTCCACTCAATTACTACATTCTACAGGGACTGGTATAAATTACTCCTTCATCTACTTATTTCAGATCCCCTCCTTGTGGCAATTTCATTTGTACAAGATCTATAGTGCAGGATAAACACAAACCAATAATAAAATACATTATAATAAAGATAAGTTATCTATTTATTTCAGACCCAGCTGTGTAGGATTACACAAAGCTTCAAATAATTCCTTCAGTTTTAAGAACACAAACCTTTAAACCTGTTTTGGTCTAAACAGTAGTGGGTCAAATCAATATGATTTGAATGGAATAAGGAAGGCAGAGTCGCAGCACTTAGGATTCGCCAGACAAGCTCAAAGCCAGGTAGGCAGTTATTGAGAAATATGGTAACTTAAACCTGAAGCACTCAAAATGATTATGAACACCATAGAATAGTTGAGGAATTATAGTTGAGGAATTGAGGAACAAATTAAACATATATACTAATTTATAGTCTATTGTAGTGTTCCGTGGTATATCGATACATATGGTACCAAATGATATCAAAATCCTACCTAATATTGGGGTAAAATAAAAATATTTTTTTACACAGTGGCTTTTTTTTTTTTTTTTGAGCTTTTAAAATAAAACTCTGTAATTGTGAGCTTTAAAAACAATATGAACTCAGGTGACTCATTTTAGCTTAGCGGAAGTGACCAACTACCCTGTGCATTCTGGGAAAACTAAATTACTGCAGCAGTAATGGCGAATTATGGAGAAAGAAGCTTGGTGTGGAACTACTTTGGATTTCAGCCAGATGACAAGTAATGTGGTAATCAGTATTTTATGTGTATGTAATGTGATAGCTGTGAAACTCCTGTGCTTTGAATTGTCAGCATTAGTGGTGGAAAGACCAGGACGAATACAGACTTCATTGCCAGCATATCAGTTTCCCTACAAATAACAGTATCAGTGTGATACTTCACCTCCAGAGGAAAAGCACAGAACCTAGTAGCTTCCGAGTCACGCTGCAAAAGTCAGCCAATGCAGATGGCTGCAGGTTTAGCATGAAAGCAATAAATAGCACTTACAGTTTCCAACAGTAGCCAGAGTGGTTGTCTTTTGTCTAATATACTTTCTTTGCAAGATGTTTAATAACCAAACCAGCATAATGGGCCAAATGGCCCACATGCTAGTAAAATGTTTTATGTCCTTATTTAAGGTTCACTGGAACGTTGTTTTCATGGAGACATGTGGCTTGAATACACCTAAACAAAATTATGTTCCAATAGCACATGAGAAAGGCATCTACATTAGTAGCCTGTTTGTTTTAGAAATGTAGCATTAAATATAATGCTTAACTTTGACTTTATCATGTGCAATATCGTATGAAATGACTGAACATCGGTTGCCCCCAACCTTTCCTTGCCCATGGGCAACAACACTGAACAAGTAACAAGCTCTACCTATCAGCCTGAAGAAACATGTATTTGTGGCAAGCAAACTATATGAGAGAATTTCTGTCCCTCACCCTAAGGAAACATTTATGTGTGTAAAATAAAATATAGGACCTACATCTTAGACAGTGGCGATCTTATGGTATAGCACACAATTTATTTATGGAGAGGTACTTCAGGGGCTCTACAGTGTTTTCACATCTAATCAAATGCACAAAAAAAACTGTGTTAATTAAAAATAAGAACTTTGCAATGGCTTAATCTGAAGCAAAACTGCAATAAATGAAGTGGGGGGAAAACCACTCTCACACACACACACACACACACACACACACACACACACACACACACACACACACACAATTGTGTACCATCCTGCAATTTATCGAATTCTGAAGTGCCTTGAACCCCCCTAACTTTATTATTAACCTGGACACATTTTTTTTTAAAAACTAATAGCAATAAAGTATAGAGTAAAATAAATATATAAATAACATGTAAAAAAACTACTTTAATGCTGACATTAAGTGCTGGGTGAGAACGGATCTGATTTAACAAGCGGACTGTGACTAGAGAAGTACAAGAAATAAGAATGCTGTCAACAATGATTAATGATTTTAAAATGCTCGTCAACCAATAAACCACAAATGTAATATATTGTGAGTAAGAACAAAACAGACATAAGGACATAAGAACATAAGAAAGTTTACAAACGAGAGGAGGCCATTCGGCCCATCTTGCTCGTTTGGTTGTTAGTAGCTTATTGATCCCAAAATCTCATCAAGCAGCTGAAATTAATTTCTATATGCATCATATCATAAGCTACTTGACTTAAACTGGCACATTAAGGCAATGACTTCTGGTATAATGATCGCCCCCTATCTGGATGAGAGTTCAACTGAAATAAATGTATATAGGATAAACGTTGGTAAAACCACTCACTTTTTTTATTTTTTATTTTCGTACCAAAAAATAAAAATTTAGGTTTAGAATTTAGTTTTTATACTTACTGTCTGTCCTGTCTCCATTCCACTCTGACTGGCTAGGTGTTGCTGTCAATCATCTCATTGATCTGTTAGTATAGTTTCACTGTCACTGTCATTTCACCCAGTTCATTTCTGTGTTATTTTGTTATCTATAAGAATTAAGAGATTCCTTGTAATTGGAGTATTTGAAGCAAGAGTTCTCTTTTTATATGTAAGAAATAAAAAAAAAATGGTTTATTTTACACTGAATGTTGCACTTTCTTAACAGTTTTATTTGAATTTTATGTTCAGTGGCAATGACCTTCGAATACACTGGAATTAGAAATATTTAAAGAGCAAGCATTCCACCATGCTATAGCATCGCTAACTGTGTATTAGCCTCTTATGCACTTTGCACTTGCAAAAAAATAATTTGGCAGCCATTTAACATGTAATGGACATGAGATCCAAAGTATCGTGATAGTATCGAATATCATGATACTGTGCATGGTATCGTTTTGATGCTCCCTAAATTAGGTAACGCAGAACACTAGTCTGTTGTGTGTGCTTGGAAAGGGCAGACAATGTAGTGGTGGCTGAAGCTGACATTTTAGAGTAAAAAAGCTTCCCTTGGAATCCACCATACTGAGGAGGTGAACTTGTTCCAAAGCATTCCCAGTGCAGCTCACCCTTTAGTGCCATCTGTTTGGACTGGAAGAGAGATTTCAAAGGGAAGACTGTTGTCATGGTTTCAGAAAACTGCAGGCTAAAATAAAGAATTACCTGTGTAACAAACAAAACAAAAATTCTACGTCCTGTAGTACCTGGGCTTTTAAGGATATTCTTCATGTGCTTATAACCCATGATGAATGATTTTTCATTATAGGAACAGAATTTGCACAGAACAAGGGTAATTAAAAGCCAAGGCTACATCATATAATAAAACTATTAAAGCTAGCAACTTCAAATGTCTTTTCGTTTATTATTTACAGTATAAATCTTTACTGTATTGTTGCACAGTAATTGTGCAGTTTTCCCATGCTTTGGTACTCTGCATTGACCTTATTTTGACATGTTTTTAAATGTGTTTACCATACCTCTCTGGGCTTTACAATGCTTACCTGTGCTTAATCATACTTTTCACTATGCTTAATTACACTTTGCTATGCTGTTACTTTGGGCACTTGTATAAAGGAGATGCACCATCTTTAAGTTATAATGATTTTTCTTATTTTCTTTACCTGGCTTTGAACTTGTCTTCCAGTTCCATTTAAATCATAGCACAGGTGTCACAGGAAATAAGTTAGCTGGGAAATAAGTTAGCATTTGCCTTTTTGAACCTTTCTACACATGCGTGAATCTTAGACCTTAAAGGCAAGGTTAAGTCGTCACCATTTTCTGTCTATCAACTTTAATTCAGAACAGACTGTTATTGTAATCTTTCCAATGTGTCTAGTAAATTCTTTATTTCCTGTGACACCGGTATATAGTGACTATGCCTAGATAAGATACACAACATCGATTTATTACCTTTAAGCCTTGTTTGGAGTCAAAATTACATTAAAGATTAAAAAGAATGAACTGGCTAATTCCTCTCTACTGTTGTATATTGAATTCGAAAATATTCTCCAGCCCCCATAAATGGGAACAAGATAACCTTGGAAATTCGATTTTGCATATCTGAAGATTTCTCTTGTACCTTCTTGTACTGACTCCTCCGTACTTTCAAAATAAAATCAATAGAAAAGTAATACAGAGTCAGACTTGATTCCAAATTTTCGGTGGCTCGACTCAAGTCATTGTCTTCAAATGACCCGACTCAAGTCCCGGCCCAAAAATCTCCACTCGACTCCAGCATAAGTCTTTATGATAAAATAAATTACATGGTTAGTTTCATTTTCAATAACTGCAGCCCTTCTTGTGATGCGTACAAGCCCTGCCTCTTTATGAGGAACACGTGACAACATAAAGACTGAGAGAAGAACGTCAGCAGCATAGGTTTGTCGAGTTCACAAGAACTATGGAGTAGACAGGGAGAGAAATAAGCAGTCTGCATCCTGCCAGCACTGAGAAATGCCGAACTAAAATAAACTATGTCTAAAATAGTTGAAATAGTTTTTGGACTTTTGGTGGGTCAATCAATAGATTTTTTATTTAAGTAAGCTTAAAACTTAAACGTTGTAGAAAACAATAGGGGTATTGAGCTAAAGTTATACTGTGTTTAAAAAAAAAAATCTTTGTTTTAGAAAACAAAAAACAACTGGCAAAAAAGCTATATTTTGCTAAAAGTGTTAGTTGTTTTTAAATTCCAAACTACAACTTGCAAATCCAAACTTATGTACAAGCTTATAAACTTTAAATTTGTACACAAAATTTTATGTAATAATTCACTGTATAAGAAGTGAACACTCAAAACAACCCTCTGGAGCTTTAATAATTGTATTTATTTTTTTCCATCCCATAGCCTTGTACAACCACATTTTTTTTATCTGAAAATAACAAAAAGTAATTTTTACACATTATTATGCTAAACTCTTTTCAAGGTACATGTCATTCTGTAATATTAAGCAAATTAGGTTGAGTTTACTGATTTTGAACTGGAGCATATATGTGCAAGTATGCAATGGTTTTAAAAATAATTTCACCTCAGTTGCATTAATTGGATTGTTTTCCATTGTAACTTCTATGTTTTAAGGCCTAGATCTATATTATCTCAATATTAAATATCAAATTAAATGCCACAATTTCCTTTCATATGTATCTGAAAAAAAAAAACTATCCAGGCGTTTCACTTTTGAGAAAAAATTGTAAAATTGTAAATAAATTGTTAAATGCATTATTTTGTTTTGTGGTAAGCATTACTGTACATCCAACCCAATTGAGCATAGGTAAAAGGGATATCTGTGTTGTCAATAACAAAATATTCTTATAAATAGACAAAGGAATCACAAATTCACTGACATGGAGAGACAAAAGGCAAAAACCATGAATGTTAAATGGTGAACATCAGTGGTATCACCACATTCAATTTTGTATTTTTAATTTAAATCATCTTTTCATTTTACTTTTAGATTGCAAATCTCCTGTAAAAGAAATCTGATTAAATTGAACTGTCATAACTAATGGCTCGAATTGACTCAAGCAAACTCTGTGACTCGACTTGAGCTTGTCAAATTAGACTCGACTCGAGTCCCAATTTTTCCGACTCGATTACAACACTGATGTAGGGTAGCCTTGCACACTTATAACTGAGGCATGGAAGAAGTGGCTTGTAAAAGAATAGAAGATACATGTATGGATGCCAGCCTAAACTGTATTATCAACTCCAAATGGATGATATCATTGAAATGGTTTTAAATGTATTTAAAGCCAGATGTTAATGTAGTAATGTTTTGCAAATTAGATGTATTAGTTTCTAAATAGGTTAACATATATTTACAGCAAGTTAACAACATGTGTTAATTAGTAAGCTTAGTTAATAAACAAAGTGTTTTAAAATATCATGTGACCAAATTTGCATTATTATTATGACTTGCATTATGTTCTTATGTCAAATATGTACCCCAGTATGTCCGTTCACACTTGTAGAAAATGTAAAAAGAACTGGCTTAATCATTTTACTTTAAAATATATTGATCTATTGAAAATGTATCATGAACCATTAGGACTACCAGTTTTTATTATTTCTTAACTAAATGTTTTACCAAAATTTTAAATGGTACTATACAAAAACTAAAAAATACCATTTAAAGCAGTTCTAGATGCACATTTAAGAGTACCGCGTATTTACCCAATACCAATATCTTGTTTATTGTTCTCCACACTATTAGCAGCCAGGCATGCTGCTGAAAAACCATCTGCTTTTCACTCCTGGAAGGAAATCATTCACTTCACTTGGAATGTATCTTGCAGTCGTTCAAATTCGATGAGAGAATGACTGGGCAAATTGCACTTTTCCAAATATACTGTTGCTAAATAGATGCAGATATTTATATAAGGACTGCAGTTCTCCCGAATTTAAATTTAAAGTTACTCAATGAACATTGTGATGTGTTTATTTCACTCACAAGGATGGCTGCAAACAACCCCTGCATTTCTTCAGGGACCTCATTGGTTATACTGCCCTCTTCATTCGTGGAATACCTACAGTACTCTATGGCAAGCTATGCAGTTTCTTCTATGTAGTCAAAGAAGATATTCTGCTATATATATATATATATTATAATATATATATATATATATATATATATATATATATATATACACACAAACGGTCTCGAACCAAAGCACTAAAACATTATTAATAGATAGCTCAGGTGTCTGCAGCTTCACATTGTTATATTGCAGCTAGTGGCACCAGGAGAATGTGCTATTTCAATTGCTCGCCAAATTATGTTGATTCATGGAATTCCCATTGAGTGAAATTTAATTGAAACTCAATTATGTACAGGGGGGAGTATTTTCAAAGAAAGTGAAAGGGTTATGCTGAGGAGTAGCCAGGTGTTAATGGTAGATCTCAGTGTTTGCTGTGGAAACACCCTCACAGTAATCGATTGGATTAGTGCTTTGTGACTGTGCACTGTGTGGTGCTGGAGATTTACTTACTTTTTAGTACTGTACTATTTATAATTTGTTTTGTACAATACATGTTTCTTATAACAGAATGCACATTGATACAAAACTCAGATATACAGTATTAATATAATTTAAACAAAAAGTTTAAAATGTTTTTTGTGACAACAAATACATGACTAGTGTCTTATAAATAAGTAATAACATTAATATGTTAACAATACCAATGGAGTTGAAAACTCTAAAATAACTCTAATAAATAAAATAATGATATTTATTATTAAATATATAATGTTCTATGCAAATAAACTGCACACGTAGTACATATACATATTTGGTCACTATCAAAATTAAAATAAAACAGATATTAAATAACACAGAACTTGGCTTTTGTGTTTATGTTTATTTTCTTCCCCAGTTTGAAATGTATTTTTTTTGTTCCTTTTGTTTAACCAATGACCTCTTTGTTCATTTCACTGGTCTATGCCAGGCCTAGTCTGAGGCAGTATTAAGGAGTGTTGTCATGCAGTAAGTGTCAGAATGTTTAAAGACCGCCACCAAACTCAATGCGATTTTTCATTGGACGACAAGATACTTTCGCAGCGACGTGACCATACACACCAGAAGTTTAACATTACTTTGTATATAACACATGTGAAATATAGTTAGTACATATGCTTATAAATGAAAAACTTACAGTATTGTGCATATGCATGCAATTGTTTAAAAGACTAGACTTACCAATCTATGTTCTGTTATAGAGATACATGCAATATAACATACTAGCACAGGGGAAAAAAACCTTAAGGTAGTCTTCTGGAATGGTGCTAATGGATATTGACAGCTTGAATGCATTTTATTATCATGTCAAAGGTTTGTATCTGAAAATGCTGACACTGATTGTCATGACTGGTATCTTCGTGTATATATATATATATATATATATATATATATATATATATATATATATATATATATATATATATATTTATTACATGTGCATTCTCCCTTGCCAGCTTCTGAGCACTGGAGAGTCTGGTTAGCTATTTTCAAACCCTTTCATGATCTGAGAGACTTTGTGTTTTCTATATTTCCCAGCGTGTTCTAGACACATCCTGGCATCCTTCCTCCTTGCCTGCCTGAAACACTGACAATTACTTCAGAGAGCTTAAGATGTGATGGCTGTTGCTCAAAACATGCATTATTTCCCAGAGGATATTGTTTAGTTATCTTCCTAGTCCCTAGGGTCTTAATTTACAATGAGAGCATCTTTCAGTTACAATTGGATAGTGTCTGAAAAAGGGCAAGATGTTGACTAACAAGCCAATGATTTGTCTAAACAACAAGGCAGTCCCTTATGTTCCTTGTTATAAATGTAATAAAAGGTAAGGGAAAGTGGCACTAGCTGGAGGCAGGTGTTGTATGACTGGAGACCTCTGCAATGCAGACTTTCCTTGGATATCCAAAGACATGCTTTTAGTATCAAACCATTAGGCAAGCAGCTGATTGGGTGGGAAAAAATACCGAGTGGGTGTACAGAATTTCACATTGCTGAGGTGAAATGACGTAGGCAGTGCAATTTATGAACGAGAGGGGGACATTTGGTTCATCAGTGCTAGTTCTTATTTGTTGATTGATCCTCAAAACTGCCAAGTCGGGTCTTAAAAGATTCCAATGATTCAGCAGCAGCAACGCTACTCTGTGTCAAAATGTACTGTATCCCCTCTGTCAATTAATTACAGTTTGCTCTAGGTTAAATAGATTCATAGCTTTTTTTTTTCTTTGCAAGATAAATGTGCCGAATGCATGGGAGCATGTAAAATGAGTTTTAATGCAGGACGCTGTTTTTGTGTTTCTCAGCAGTAAGTTGAACTGTAGCAGGATTGTCTCATCTGCAGTAAAAGCGCATTGTAATGTGATTAGAAAATCATTATGAAAAGCCTTATGGTTATGGAGGGACAGGCTCTACTGCTTTTTCTCAAAGATGAATAAAATTTAGTGTCAGTCACCGAGCCTCTTGCAATGTCTCAATAGTACGATGACTGTGTATACTTGGCCTGTTTTAATTGTCCTTGAGGTAATACTCTGGTCTGGAGATTTGTTCTTTTTCATTGAACAAGTTATTAAATTAGAATAGGATATAAGGGCATGATCAGCATTTTTTCCCCAAAGGGCAACTACATATACAATAGACAACTGTATACATAAACTGTGTGCTTCATATCTTCTGTAAACAAAAAAAAAGATATGCTAGACAAGATTTGACAGGGTTTTTACTCCAAAATTAGTAATTTTATAAAACCAGCAGTAAGCTAAATAGTTCAATTAGATGATTAAAAAATATCCATAAGTGTTTGTAAAACACATTTTATTTGTGTTTATTTTTTTCAAGAAATGGTGCAAACTGTATTTTGAAGGCCTTGAAAAAATCAGTTCAATTTTAATGCGTGTCCCGTTTTAATATTTCACTCTTAACAGCGGCAGATACATCGCTTTTAACATCATTTAAAGATAGCCAAAGATATTGTTTTAATACATTTGGTGAAAAAAAAAACAACTTTGGTTTTAAATGTTCTTTTGTGATGTCTGTGCTGTGAAGACAGTTTTTTTGGGCCATCAATCTCGACTTTGATTGGCTTAGGTTTGCTTGTGTTTACTATAGCAATCATAGCTTTTGTTGATGACGTTTATCCACCATGCCATCAAAAACAGATTTTTCTGAACAGATTTTCTTATGAAATGCAAATGTTAAATGCAGCTAAGCAAAAACTATATTGATGTTGATAACAAAACAGGCACATTGAAATGTGAAAGGATACAGTTGAGGCGTACAGTATGAGGGAGTAGTTTTATTTAGGTCTCTTGGATTTCAAAAATATGAAAACCAACAACAGTGCATGGAAGTGTCTGTATGAGTGCGTTATGGAGCCTTATTGTAACGATTCAGTGCTGAGAATTTAGGCCATGCTTGACAAAATTGTCTGCAAATCTATTCAAATACAAATTCAACATATGTTATTCCTATTGCATTCTGTTAGAATTTAAATTTTTTGTTTTCAAAATTATTATTATTATTATTATTATTATTATTATTATTATTATTATTATTATTATTATATTACAGTAGAACCTAATTTTTCCACACCCTGTTCATCTGTGACTTCAATTATCCGCGGTCCCCTGAGTTTTATACTGAAACAGTACATTATACACGCGTGCGCACACACACATAAAGACGCATGTGTGTTAGTTGACCCCATGACATGTGCGCTACATATGCGAAATTCACGTTGTGGTATAAATAGCAGAAGGATTATGTAAAATTCGTTCTTCTGAGGCAGTTACTTAGTGAAGCCAAGCAAACATACTTTGCCTCACTGAAACAAAAGTTATGGTGGACTTTGTGAAGGTTCAGAAGAACGACTTGCAGCAGTGAATTGTTTAAAAAAGCTATTACAAAGAAAAAAAAAACTTCTGTTGGTACGTATTTTGTTGATGTAAGCCAAGTTAAATACACAGCAGCCTTATTTATTTAGTTTTAAAACAGATGGACTGTCCATTAATACGGTAACCAAAATTGTCCTTGTTATTGTCTTTAGTTATGTTGATAAGGTTCAGTAAATCACTTCAGAGGAGGTAAAAAAAAAATGGTCTGTTAAGAGTTAAAGAACAACAGTATTGAGAAATGATTTCAGATAGATCTCCTATTGTATTCTGTAACCATGTAAACTCTCATCTGCCATCAGTGTGAAGAAGACAACACAAAAATGTACCTTCTATGAAACCAAGTACGAAATTCCAATCAACATTCACCAGCACAGGAGGATCATTAACCTTTTTATTTGTGTCTTAATTGGCTCAAACAGCTGCAGGGGTTGTGTGTTTTAATTCAGGTCCCTGGTTGCAATTATTTCTTATACCAGGTAATTAATTTCAATTAGCTCCGGGAACACTAGTACCTCTGAAGGGCCTATACAAGATGCTGAGCCATTTGGTTTAGCTCACAAAGGATAGGTTTTAGTAAGGGGTGCAACTAGAGTTTGAAGTATTTAAACATGTGAAAATCCTAAACTTTGCTAAAGTTGTTGTGGTCAAAAATATTCAGGGTTTGATTAACCTTAGGGCCTCATTTACGAAGTGTTTATTGTACACAAAACATTTTCAGTTCTGCCCCTGTCCTATTTACTATTCCCATTTCAATGATGTTTGCGTAGGCAAAGCAGCATGTTAAGCATATATAATGAGCTACCGTACATTCATGAGATATTCACAAAGGTCTGGCAAGGATTTTATGCAGGCAAAAATGACCCCAAAATTCTGCTGCAAAGCGGAGAGCATAGGCAGCAGAAGCTGTGTACCGGTTTGAAATAGTAGGTAAGGTCCTGTATAGCCAGAATATGTTAATGAGACACTATGATTTATTGTGGGCTAAGTGTAAGTAGACTAATATAAAAATAAAATATGAAAGGAGAAAGCAGTCTGCAATGCAGTGCAATGTGAAGACTGGTGAAAGAAAGAATGATTCAACGAAGCGTAATGGCACAATGTTTATAGCTCAGATCACAGAAGCAGAGTTTCTGATTCCAGGGAAGTGGCGAGCCAACTTCCAGCAATATAAAATATTGCAGGGGAACTCCAGAAAACTCGAGTGAGATCTCTTTTGTACAGACTCAATCGCAGCAACTGGACAGGTTAGTACCTTACCTTACCGCAGTGAGAAGCAAAAGAGGAAGTGAGCTCCGTGGAGTGTTCCCTCAGAAGGTGGGGCCAAGGAAGTCTCCGGAGGGGGCCTATCGGCAGCTCTGATGTGAAATGCTCAACGAATAGCAGGCATTTCCCAAAAGTATTGTTGGGGTCGTCTTCGAATTGAAAGGGAACAAATGGCAACATTTATGTGTTCCATGAAAACCATGATCCCTGTGATATAATCGCATCCAACTCATGAATATTTAGGAAATTAAACAAAAATCAGCATCCCTAGATTTAGTATTAACTGGCCTGGGATCCTGGGTCATTCTATAAAAAACACTTCCCTTTCGAATGACATAAATATAAAAATAATCAATATTGCAACAAAGCTAGTTCCTGTAGAGTGTGAGTATTGGATTCTTCAGAATCAATGGCGTTTGTAAATCAGGATCTATTGATTTTGAGTCAGTTTTGCCTGGATGGATTTGAATGTGTGTGTTGAGCAGTGTTCCTGGAGGCCATGGGAGAGCATGCCCAGGTGATTGGACGTATCCATAAGCTCTCCCCATCTCCCCAGTTCATTATTTTAAGTGTGAGCTGAGAGATAATTAATCACCAGTGCTTTACAGTACAGTATACTCTGCTAGTTTAATCAATCACTGTTATAACAGCTCATTTAAAAGGTGTCTAAATTATTATATTCTCCCATGCCAAAAGAAATAAAAATTGGTGGTACTGGATTTTAAAGTTAATGCATATACACTAATCAACAACAGGACAAAGCAACAGAACGAACTGGCAACACTGCATGTGTGGTTCTAGAGTTTTTAACCCCTTATCTCATCCCACAGGCAGGTCCATAACTGCAATGCATTTCAAACACTCTTCACCTTTAACCTCTGCTATCTGCAGCAGCCAATCTATGATATCTGCGTTAGACTTCAATGTCATAATGCTATTATCAGTGTGTAACACACAGTATGTATTATTGATTTGGTGAAGTGTAAGTAGAAAACAAAGACCAGTCAAGGCATTTTTTGAGTAATACAGATTCTGATCAGTTATGATCCAACAATCATGAATCTGAACATGTTGTAATGTATCTCCTAGTGGCGGATCAGCCTAAGACTCATACTTGCTTCTTGACTATAGAGCTTGCTCTTTTGTTGAATGGTAAGATGTTTGTTTTTGAACTGTATGGTTTGTGTTTCATGTCCAGGTCTTGTGTATTGAGCAGTGCTGTGTTATACACTGCAGTTACGAATTCTGCCTCTTGTCTGTGAGATAAGATACGGTTAAAAGCTATAAAACCACAAATGCAGACCTGCTGTTTTGCATAGTGGCTAAAGAGTATACAACAGGTATCTGAAATATGTAGCGTTATTCGTCCCCACATGTTGCTACAACTGCTAAGTACCTGTATTTTTCTTTTCATTGTTAACATCCTGACAACTTTTCACACTTATAACTTTTAAGTCTGTTTCAAAGCTCTTTTCAAAATGGCCACTCTAGAGCACTGAGGGTTTGAGATCTGTCCTCTAAATCACACAAAGTTGTCAGGATGTTAACAATGAAAAGAAAAATGACAGGTACATTATTTAAAAAGTTGTAGTAACACATGGGGACGTGTAATGCTTTATTTTGACCCTTGCTTGTGGTGTGCAGTCATGTATTTGCGCCCAGCCTCCTCCTTGTTACAATTGTATTTGTATTAATAAGCAACTTCTTCTGGCTGTAAGAACATTGAATAACTAAATTCTGTTTGCAATGAAAGTCATTACAATGTCGAGTACACCTACTGGTGTTAGGTTAACAAATTAAAGGGTTAATTAGGGACATCAGTGCTGATAAATGTTTATCATAGTCATTTTTGCTGTTTTTCTGTGCTTTATCTTACATATCTGGGCTTTCCAATGCTTACCTATGCTTTAATGGTACACTTTTACA
Source organism: Polyodon spathula (assembly GCF_017654505.1). Lineage (NCBI taxonomy): Eukaryota > Metazoa > Chordata > Actinopteri > Acipenseriformes > Polyodontidae > Polyodon > Polyodon spathula. Next base: position 41,783,820 of record NC_054545.1, read on the forward strand.
AGATGGGTTTGGAAAGTACTGGAAAACTGCACTACCCCAGTACTTTGGGAACTCAGCAAATAGCTTCAGGCTGAAAAACTGCCTGTTAATACAAGCCCAGCGTGATAAGTCTCTGCACTGGGATACACGTATAGATGTATTATTCACTGATTTATTCTTCTATTTATTTTTCAGTCAAGACAAACTCCCGAAGGTGAATTCCTGCCTCTGGATCAATGTGAGCTCGACGTCGGCTTTGGGACTGGGGCGGACCAACTGTTCCTTGTCTCCCCCTTAACAATCTGCCACGAAATAAATCCCAAGAGCCCCTTCTTTGATCTCTCACAGAGATCTCTGGCGAGCGAGCAGTTTGAGATTGTCGTTATCCTGGAAGGCATTGTCGAGACCACGGGTAAGGCTTGATGCTTCCAAGTACTTATTTTTTGCCTGTGTAGTGGTAATAATGTCATTACTCACACAGACAGGTGGTGACACTGATCTCCATAAGGGCAGAAGCAGATGCATTAAAAAATCCCTTTCCATCATGTTCAGATTTACTCCTGTTTCCTTTGTAGTCTTAAAGTCAAGTGTTGTTACATGATTGTGGGTGAACCAGTTAGATATTAACTGCAGTAGCCATTCTTCTTTTGTGTTAAGGACAACTCTTTAACAAAGCTATGTGGGCATCAACCAAGGGTTTGGATGAACAAATAATGTAGTGGTCCTGGGGGGTAGCCCTCACTGAACGACATGACTGATTTTAGAGGTGATAAGTCACACTAGTCATTTATGGCCTGGTCTACAGAGGTACAGTGTAGTTTGTTGGACTTGCATAATTGAAAATATAACTAATGATTGAGTGAGCAGAGAATATGGTATTAATCGTAAGGTAGCATTTGTTGTTGTTTTTAAAGCTAGCAATTGCGCACACATGGGGTTTAGGACTGAAGCGACAGTGTAGGTATCGAGATGGGGTCTGTAACTTTCACTCCTGGTGGTTCAATAAAAGCACCACGACTGTGTGCTTCTCTGTAGGGTTATCAACAACAAGCCTTGGCCTAAACCTGTCGATTCCCTGGTTGAGATTTTAGTTTATTTCTCGGCTTGTGCTGGGCATCTAAATCTAAAATGCTATATTTCTCTGTCAAGACAGAACATCCCCCCCCCCATTTATCAACAGGAAATGTGGACCTTTATAATAAATCATTGCACATATTTCATAGCTAAATTGAATATGTAGACCTCTGGTATTGGCCCTCAAGATCCAGTCCAGGTTTTTACTCCAAGCAGGTTCTAATGTAGTTAATTGGAGCTGCTAAGAGGCAATTAACTAATTTAGGACCTGGTTGGAATAAAGACTAGGACTGGAATTGATCTTGAAGACCAGAGTTGCGTATTCATGTAGACTGTAAACATTTGACGTGGCGAATGAATTGGAAGGAAGCTTTTTGGTTTTGATTAGCAGTAATGGGTCTTCACAATAAGATGGATACATTTGATAAGAAATGCCTAATTAAACACTGACAACTGACAATTCTTTACTTATACATTATTTATAGCAGGGGTTCCAAATACTAGTCCTGGAGGACCCCTGTCTCTGCTGGTTTTTATTCCAACTGAGTGCTTAATTACTTAACTGATCCCTTAATTAAACTAGTAATTGGCTTTATTAGACATTTTTAATTGTTTTAAGCTCTGAAAAGTTAATTATTTTATAAGTAACTTGAAATCTTTAACTTTCTATGAACTGAGAACAAGCAAAAAGTTCTAATAAGCAAATTTTTAGTTAAATTACGGGTATAGTTTGATGATTGAGAGCTCGGCTGGAATGAAAAACAACAGACACAGGCTTGGGAACCCCTGTTTTGTAGATTATAACTTATGTGTGCATAGCTGATTCAAAATGCACGACAGCCTTAATCTAGAAGTGTTAGCCAGGAGCAATAACACATTTAATTGCACTGTGAAAGCCTGCAGGACAAAAGAAAAAATAATGAAAAATGTAAGCTAATGATTAAGCCCAAAGGAAAATTGTATTAATTTGTAACTATTACATACATAACTAATAGCCTTATTTTCTTCAGATATGTTATAGTTCTAAAGGTTTTAAAATCTACTTCCCATATCAGCTTCCATGCAATTTTCACCGCTCTCTTCATCATTGTGTATTTGAACATTCCCAATACATTTTCCGCTCCTGGTGATGATGTTGTAGGCAGTTTTATCAAACACTTTCAGACAGTGACTTTCAACTCTGTCACTTCCTACACATAGCGAGAGAGTGGATGGAGCCGGCAGAGTTGCGAGGTCATATTGTTACATGATGTGATTAGAATGTGGGAGCTGTTCAGTGTCAGCACTTAGGATTCTCCAGACAAGCTCAAAGGCAGATAATGGCAGATTTTGAGAAAAATTATAAGTCTGTATTTGTACATCTGAACTGAAGTGCATACATAATTAATGTTTGCAGGGGAACTAAAAAAGGCATAATAAAATGATGAATATGCATTATCTTTAAGTTTGTAAGAGATTGGATTAATTAGTTTATTTCCAATACATCATATAGGCTTCATGTTCTCTTCTCTATGACCCGTTCATACTACTGTGCTGGCCCAGTGCCACATATTTAGGTCTGAAACCCGGCTCATATTTCCAGTTTGAGGCGTCTTTGCGCGTTCACATGTGTGACTGAAAAGCAGGCCTAAAATTTGGTAAATTGTTTTTTTCCTGGAACGATAGCAGCTACCGGGATATATAATAATCCTTGATTTGAATCAGATGTTTCTTATTAATATATTAATATATTGTGGTATATATACCTGGAATAATTTTATATAAACATGAACTCTATTATTTAACATTGATTCAATTTACAATAAACATTCATATATTTCACATTAAATATGTTTCTTCTCATTTATATGTATGTGTTTAAGATGCATCAATACCATCTTTGTTTACAAACATGATCGTTAAACTATTCTACTGTTTACTTGTTATTATTGTCATTGGTGGAGTTTCCATGTGACATCACGCAAATTAATGCCAAAGGTGGGGGTTGATATGTAAGTTAGCTATGCGTAAAGTACTTGTGCTGTTTTTGAAGATTACTAGTGAAATTTTGTGAAAATGTGGTTTCCATGCGCAGAGAACTGTGCAGTGCGCAGTGAATCTAAGCTGCTGTAATAAAGCAAAATGCCTTGTGCCTGGTTGGTTAATAATGTGTTTTACTGCTCTTGTCCAAATTATAATTCGTTGTAATTCGAAGCGTCGTAAATCGATGCACATTTTCCCATTGGAACAATGTAATAAATTGGGGTAACATTCCCGATTCTTCAACCATATAATATAGTTTTACAAAAATGACCCATTATATTGTACTCATGCAAATATTTATTTAAGTCTTTACACTCCGCCCGGTGATTACGCGCATATTACTCAGACACCTATCTGGCTTGTTTAAAAGTACAGACTAGGGGCTTTCCAATGACGTATTCAGAGTGTGTATCTGGTACTCCTAGCAGGAAATACGATCGCCTGAAGTTAAGCCCCTCATCATGTGACAGAGTTCACAACTTAGGTTTCGTTTTGAGTCAATTGCTCTTATCAGACATTGTTAACGGCAAATACATGAAAAAAAAAAAAAAAAAAAAACAGTTACATGCACAAAAAAAAAAAAAGACGCTAGACTAAGTCAGAGTGACCACGACAGGTACTGCAGTTCGGACACCGAGAATACGCACATGACGCATGGCTCAGGTCTCGCCGTGTCATGTCGTAAAGTCGAAGCAGGTTAATAACGCAAAAGAGTTGTAAGTGCCGTGCGTCGTAAGTCGAGGATGGGTGTTAGAGTATGGGTGTTTATGCCAATTACAATCAGCGACTCAAAAACAAGCCCAATTCCACTTATTATAAGTGGGCTTGGAAACTGTGAAGGTTACCTCAGCCGTCAATTTCAATTGGACAGCAGCGACCTGAGGAGGCTCGTGCTGTCAGAGATTCTCTCCTTTCTTGTAAGGAGTGTTGGATTTACTATTGTTAAATATTAATGATGCAAACAAATAAAACACAATCAATACGTTAATTTGCAATTTTATTTGGTTAGTTCTGAGAGGGCGTCAACAACTTGTTGGTATATGTTGTTGTGCTGTTTTGGGCGATCGAGCTGGCTCATGTTATCCAGTTCACCAACTATATTTATTAACGTGGAGGGCGGACACGCGTTGTCTTTGGACATAGCTGGGATTAAAAAAAAAAAAAAAACTACAGGAATTAATTCAGTTACATTTAAGCAGATCACTTGCTCTTCGTATTTAACTTTAGCTTTTTATAGCAAGGGTATTCTCAAACAGCTGCTTTAATACTATAACAAGGGCATTAACACAGTTCATGATAAGTTTTATACAGAACTGTCAACCCACAAGAGATATACAACATGACAGGCCAGACACAGCAAAAAATTATAATAAAAAAGCCGACCGCATTATCATTAAGATGAACTACGCCACTGCTAACCATAAAACCACCCATCATCCGCTTATTTTCTGCTGTCTTGGAATCCACAGTAACACCCTATGATTTGTTATTATTATTCTCTAGTCCCTAACCATTATCAATAAAAACTGAACATTAGCATTACCCCTTCTTTTAGAAGATTACAGAACATATGGCTATAACAAAACCCTCATTATAACAAAACCTTCATTAAGGGAAGTGCCCTAATACAGCAATACATTGTCAGCAATATGCACGATACACAATAAACTACTGCTCTATCACCAGCAGAATAACATTAGCAATAATAATCACAATAACAGGCAATGACATATTACTGTGAAAATACAAATTGTTACACTTTCAAATTCTAAGCAAGTTACTAGCTTACCAGTGCCATTAATCAATAAAACAAACCAACTTACTTTTTAATTTTATTTTTATTTAATTTTTAATTATTATTTTTTTACTTCAAAAAGTTCCCAGATTGTCGTGTTATTCCGCTGCAAACGGATTCCTGTGGTCCCTGCTACTGAGCTAAATAATTAAATTGGTAATGTGATACGAAAAAGCTGCCCTAAGTCTGCTTTGAGTAGAGATATCAGACTAATATATATATATATATATTATATATATATATATATATATATATATATATATATATATATATATATATATATATATATATATCAAAACAGCGGCCTGGCCCTGGTCCTGCAATTTCAATTGCAGGCCCTGGGCCACATCAAAACAGTGGCCTAAATCTAGCTGCTTTTTCTTTTTTGGAGCATTCACATATGAGAAAAGGTGGCCCTGAGGCTGCCCAGGGCCGCCTTAAATCGCAAGTGTGAATGGGGTCTATGTTTCAAACCAAATCATGCAAAAGCAGTGTGAACTGATCAATTTCCCACTTTAATCAACACTTATCTACAACAAGCCTGTTCTTGTAAACTGTGGCAGGTCTCACCATTGTAGAGAAAATCCCAGCTTTAGAAATATATCCAGCCAATGACATCTGTGTTGTGGTGCTGTAAAGCTTATTGATTTAAAAGGTCAACAATACAGAGTAAAAGTTCAAGGAATTAATTGTCACTAAAAAAATCACTAAAGCCTGCCTGTGATGGGTTGTGTATTATTATTATTATTATTATTATTATTATTATTATTATTATTTAAAGGTATTGTTTGTTGTTTACCTTTCTACTGCTTTTTCTATTGTTTATAAAAATTTAAACTTTGATTTGCTGTGCTTAATGCTACGATACAACTATGTATCCCTTTTAGGGTAAAATTGATGTGTTATTTATAGTGGCGTGGTCAGGGCTGTATTAACCCACCAGTCCGACATAATTGCCCTAGGTCAAACATCCGTTTGTATCTGGGTCCCAGGGATTAGATATACTATTGTTGTTGTTATAACAATTCTATATATATATATATATATATATATATATATATATATATATATATAGCTTAACTCCACCAATTAGGTGGTTAATCGTTTAACATATTAAGAATTTGAATAATACATGTACCAAAACTAGTCTTATGACGTAAATTTCACGCAAGATCTGAGGGACTGGGAAAGTTTCACGCACTGCTCTGAACTGAACGACTGACTGAATCTGACAGAAACAGTTTTGTTGAAGGCGGTGTGCTAAATACATTTCAAAATAAATTCAGAAAAACCTGAAGCCTACTTTAAATCCCATTGCGCAGCTTGGTAATCATGATTTACTGAATAAAAATACAAGTGTTTTATAGACAAGAGTGCGATGTTGATTTTCCAATTTAAAAAAAAAATACAATACTTCCATGTAGGAGGGTGCTGTATGAAATTTTGGGGATATAGTCACAAAATATCTATATATATATATATATATATATATATATATATATATATATATATATAATATATATGGTTACTAGGGGTTTACCAGTCTATCATTTGTTTTAGTAAAACAAAAATGACTGCGTGGGGCTTTTTTTTTTTTTTTTTTTGAAATAAATTGAAACAATAAATAAAATACATTGAAAAATAAGCTAGTTTTGTGTACTTACATTTAAGTTTAGGTCTTATTTACTTCTTATGGTCATGAAGCTGGTGCTGTTTTTAACAGTAGTCTTGATAGTCAGAATTCTATTCATAATGTCTGGAGACAATTGATTTTACATAACAGTTAAGTTATAATAGAAATTGATAATATGTGTCCGGCGTGTCGTACTTTTAAAAGTAAATATCCAACAAAACACGTGCTCTTCACACTGCCTCTGAACTCTGCAAGTCCTCTGCCTGTATCTTTTTTATTTGGCAACTTATAAAGTTGGGTTAGGCATGGTTAGTAGACTGAAAACTAGTCTCAAGCTGTGATGTTAATTATTAAAAACATAATCAGAATTATTAAACAAGTAATCCATAATATTGTACATTTTATTTTTGAATAATAAATTACTCTAATGTTAACTTAGCACACTGCAACAGTTTTGTACTTTGTTGGCAACTTTTTTGGTAAAATGGGGGGGGGGGGGGGGGGGGGGGGGGCAGCGGTGGTTATGTGCCATTTGTTTGTAACACTTTAGCAGCCACATCTATCCCAGATATAATACACTCAGTTATATTGTTTACAGTCAGGAGTAGCTTACTTAAATGATGAGCTGATAATATCTCTTCAGCCAAAGAAGCACAGTAATTTAAAACGTTACCATACTAAAAAACAGTAAATGTGCATGAGATTTTTACTAAAACAGGGTCAGCTGCTGCAGGGAAAATTAAGTTTATTTCTCAAACCGACCATTTTAAGAATGCTGAAAAGAACACATAGAAACGTTTGGGACTGTAATTACTAAATGTACTGATGAGAAAAAAAAAAAAAAAAAACATTTAGGGAATTCCAAGTTAAATGTACTTCATCTCACTTGATTTCAGTATAAACCTGCCATTCACTAAATTGTGCTAATGAAAAAGAATGGTTTGGCATTATTGAAATACTGACCGACTGAGCCTCCCTGCTCAATCGGTTGCTTGGTATTGCTTACCCAGCGACATGCAGAGGAACACCTTATCACAGAGTCTTAAAATGTTTTGGTTTTTTTTTGCTTCTTTTATTATTATTTATTAATTTAGCAGACGCCTTTATCCAAGGCGACTTACAGAGAAAAAGGGAGAATTGTCCACAACCTTTTGATGAGGAAATATTAAAATAGAAACCACTGGAATTAGGTGTCAGTTTTTATTTTAATTTAGTTTTGTAACCTTTCTTTTAAGCCCACCACCACCACTACCACCCAAACAAAATTCCTAGGCATTGAGTTTTGTTTCTGCCAGTAGGGTGCTTTTGAACTTTGCCAGTATTGAACTAACCAAGATTTTTCCATTGAATAAAAATCCTGTAACATGAATTCAGAGTGTCTTTTGAAGAGGTTAATCAAGTTGACAAGTAAACATTCTAACTGAATATTCTATTAGTTGTTAATTCTATCATTTCATGGTCGCACGGGTTGCAGGGTGTGTCATATAGTCAGGGGAGCGCAGGTTCTTTGCTGGGGATTCCACAGAGAGCATCCCACTGATTTTGGCACCCCTGCTGGCTAGGCCCCTGGTAATCATAATTGAACACCTCCAGGGCTGGCCTTCGTCCTCCAGAGGCCGGTAGCTTGTCAACATCTGCTGTTTTGGCTGTGAGATTGGAGGACACCCACTGACCTTCAGTTGTTCTGATCTGTGCTGGGGAACTGGTGCGGTGAGGGAGCAGAATTTTGCATTCTTAATTGAGAAGAAAATCAAGGGTTAAAATAATAGGGCACTCCATCATTTAAATAAATAAATATGACTGTGCTGTTATAATATGTTTCTCATATTAAAAATACACTTAATGATATTCAAAAGCAGCAGCCTGTCACTTTTCTCAAGCTTTCATTTCTTCAAATGTGTAAATAGCGTTTGAAGTATGAAAATAAATAAATCTTTCATCATGTCAGCAATCTGCATTAAAGGTCTTGAAAGTCACATTGAATACTATTAAAAAAAAAAAAAGGTACAAACCAGTGCATAATGTGTTCTGTTTATAACTCTGACTTAATATTAATACTGCATTTGGCACATACCATGATTTAATTGTGGTGTATAAATATTTTATCAGATACTTTTAAAATACAGATTCATGAGTCACACCCAATCAAAAAAAAAAGAAAAATGGTGCTACCAGCGCATGTCTTAGGCAGCATCTGTCATGACAGCCAATCATGTTACTGCTTTTATTACTGTTAACGCCATAGACAAAAAAAAAAATATATAGCAGCAGTGCCCATAGTTATTTTTCCAGCTAACCCCTGACATTTTGCAACCCAGCATTTCAGGGTGTACTGTGATTCTATTGTTGTCACTTGAGACACCACCCCAGATAGATTCAATAAGATAGAACTTCTGTCTTTTGATTTTGATCTAGATTCAGCAGAGTAGAAAGTGCTGAGATAGTACGCCAGCTAAGTGTAAATCACTTTGTATTGAACTTGAGCCTCATGATTAGGGAGCTGACAAACTGTCTGCTGTGCAAAAGAGAGGTTCCATTAGCAGAGTGGGCAGACACATCTCTGTACTGAAATTACTATTCATCTCACTTAGCTGCTAATGACTGACATGCTTTGTACCTGCTTTCCTGTTTTAACCCTGAAGACACTTCTACGTTAAAATGACCTAGGTAAAGAAATAGAAACATCCTTAAAGTAAGTAAAGCACTCTGACTCCTTTCTTTAACCTAGCGCAGTACCAGACATGTGCAGGATTTTCAAAAGGTCATAAATGATTACTCCACTGTTGATTAAGAAATCGGTATGTAGCATTGATTTTGGCATTAAGTGTTCGTTATGCCTATTTCATTATTAAATAATTGTGTTAATATGATTTCCGAAATTGTTGATTTACGAAATAATGTGCTTCTTGTGACCTATTTCTTTGGTTTGTGTGGGAATTTAAAAGGAAATCCATGTTAATTGTCATAATTTATCAATAGTTAATTTGCACTTGGAAAAGGAGGGTTTTAATTAACGAAAGAGTATATAGCTCACCTTGAAACTGAAATTTAATAGACTGCAGCTGTGTCGCCGATGATACAGACAGAGAGTGTACAGGACCACAGTTAATTTATTACAGACTACGTAGATAATCCAATATTTGCAGTTTTTTAAATATTTTTTAGCTTTTTTTATACTGGTTATGAATCAGATTTAGTCACTTGTTTTAACCATTTGTTTAAACAGATTTGTAACAGCCTCCCCCCACACTTTATGTACAATGTACACTTTCACTGTCACATGTTTGTATGCATAGTAAATGTTCTTATAATACTGTAAACTCATGTTGAGTTTACTTATCGTGGAGCCAAAGAAAATGCATGATTAGAGGAGTTCACCAAACAATTAATTATAAACAAACAGTGTATTGAGTTAGGGAGTTCTATTGTCATTTAAAAAGCTTAATACATATATAATGAAGTGTTACATACATGGTATACATATATAATAACTATCAACTACAAACACAAATGGCACTTCAAACTTATTTATTTATAGCCTATAATAGTACATACTAAAATTCTTACAAAAGTAGATGTCAACATAAGAAAATAAATTCCAGCCAAGCCTATATAGATGGCTTACCCCTGCACCACCAAAAAAGATTTCAAAATGCACATTAAAAGAGTTTTTTACCCACACGCCAGATAATCGTAAATCAGCATTTTATATGTGAGATGTTCTAAATAAATGTACATTCTGCAAGACAAAATTTTAAAAGTTTCCAAATTATACACAAAATAAATATTTCTTTTTTTTTTCAAGTTCCACGGCGGGGTGCACATCTGTGTAAACAGGTGCAAAATCAAATGATGGAGGACTGGCATCATCGTAGGGATCAGTAATAAACATCCAGTCCCCTGCTTTCAGCATCACTGTCGCTGGTATCGAAATCCTCCGAGCCAACTTCAAAATCTTCATCACTCCTGTTGTCGCTCTCCACTTACGTTGCCATGTTTAGCTTTCTGTAAAAAACTACATGAACTACAACTAAACAAGTAAAACTAATAATACAAAAATTAAACACTATATATATACACTTGTAAAAGTTGAATGGCTTCCCGCAATGTATCTCAGTCTTCTAAAAGCCTACAGGTAGATTGGAATCGCTACATGACATGCAATTGGGTACAAATGTCACCTGCCCCTCCCCCGACATCCATTGCACATTCCACAGTACTAGCACTGCCTTAGAGAACGAAACCTGAAATGCTAGACTGAGAAACCATTCATAGAATGAAATGGGAAACTTGACTTACGCACGTACGGCATGCTACTGTAAGTGGGTTTTCATTTGACGTACGTGGTATGTCATGGCTTTGAAGTGGTTAACGGCCTGATTCACAGAATGTTTTGTTGGTGTGCATACTATTTCATACCATGTTCGTGCTTATACCCTTCTTTAACAAAGGATTCAACCCACAAAGGTTGAAACTACTGCCAGACCCAAATTGGAATCTACTGCCAGACAATTGCATACAATATTAGTTTAGGGTAAGGTTTTATCCGCAAATTTAAGTACTGTAACAGTGCTGCATTTTCTCTAATTTTATGGCATGTTTTAAGTGTCTGTTATTTCCTATTAATATTCTTATAATTATTAAAAATAATGCACCAAAATATTGCACATTCCTATTTAAGAATATCCAATAGTGTTACTTAATTGTATGCAATATTGATTTCCAAATAATGCCTCTCCTTGATTGGCTGTTGTTTTTGTTCCTTGAATTCCAAATATAATTGTACATTTATTAATAATCTTCAACTAAAAGCAGTTCAGTTGTAGCAGCATGCATGTTTAACCCTTTGCGGTCCTATGTCGGACCAGGTCCGACATTACAATTTTCCCTTTCCAGTCCAATGTCAGACCCTGGACGAAATTATCAAAAAGACGTAAAGCACAGGTCTCTAGTCATTTTTTCTCTGGAAAAACCCGAGAAAACCTTTCAATGGCCGAGTGAGACCGATAGGAGCTGAATGAAGCCGAAAAAATGGCATATCTGATAGCTCCATGCACCACAGAGATAACACGGACATAAACAAAGGAGACAGCTGCTTCTGAATCCAGCGCTCAAAGAATATTACGGACATTTGCAGAGCTTTATGAGATGTTATAGTAATACAATAATGACTTGGATCGCATTGGGAGTTTGATGATGAAACGAGTGATCAGGAGAGGATTTATCAGTATGCACGTCTATAAAGAGATATGTGAAAAATACAGTGAACAAGGGGAGGGCTTGGCTGGGAGATACAATGCTGAGTGTCCTTTTGCGATTCAGGACCGCAAAGGGTTAATAGGAGTGCTTGAAAGCTGGACCAAAATAAAACTGCACGGACAGGGCACTAAAACAAAGCAGAACTTCTTGAAAATGAATTCACACGATTACACTAGTTTATACATTAAAAAATAAGCATATTGTATGAGTTTTTTTAGTGCCCTAGTGGGGCAGTTTTATCTTGGTCCAACTTTCACCCAGGGTGAGAGTCCCACTATCATGTTAAAAAGGGTGTTATTAACTCAAATTAATTATTCATGAGAGCACATCAAACGGTGTAGAAAAACTGGCATTAGGATGTTCGTGAATTACAGCGGAAGCAAGGAGTAAAGTTTGGAGAAGTAATAATTACACACTTCCAGTCTTAAAACCTCCAGTTTTATCACTGGTAAGTGAATCGGGCCCTAAATGTCATACCTGTAGTGCTTGAATAGTTGTCCTCCAAGGCTAATTCTTAATAGCAACACAGTTAGGATAATATCACACTGTCTCATTCTTCTCCTTGTATTCTCACAGGAATGACGTGTCAAGCCAGGACTTCGTACACAGAAGATGAAGTCCTCTGGGGTCACCGATTCCTACCGGTCATGTCGCTGGAGGAGGGATTTTTTCGAGTGGACTACTCCCAATTTCACATCACCTTTGAGGTCCCCAGTCCTCCCTACAGTGTCAAGGAACAAGAAGAGAAGATGGCCCTCCCTTCACCGTTGACCACCCCTTCCCTTGGAAACTGCAAGAACCGGAGGGATCGGGTGTTCTCTGTAGACTGCATTGACACCATCGAGGAGCAGGCCAACAAGCTTCCCAGCAAGCTTCAGCGAATGAGTTCAGGGAAGGAGGATCTTCAGAAAAAGGTCCTTAGGATGAGCCCCCACAACTCTGAGAAGGCCTGCAGCACAGGAGACCTTCCTCTGAAACTGCAGAGGATAAGCTCTGTTCCGAATCACAGAGATGTGGAGGAAAGACTCCATCTTAAGGCGCTCCAAGGTAATTCAGAGCCCATGACTCAGTCAACTGGAGACCTGCAGCAGAAAATCCAGATCATTCAAAGCGTAGGGTCAAGACCAGAAGATAACTTGCCCCCCAAGCTTCGGAAAATGAATTCAGATCGTCTGACCTAAGCAAGGGCACAGTATTAATAATTGATAGACTGCATACTAGACTTGCAGCCTTACAGCTGTAGAAATAACTTCAGGAAACTGTGATTTATCTATGTAGTTGCTTAGCGAAATTCAAGGACCAAGGTGGTAGGGGTTGGGGTATGAGACACGGGGGAGCCTGTGTAAAACTCTTACAGCACTGTTGAACAGTTTCTCCATTTACTCCTTAATGTGCATGCTGGAGACATAGACGTGTTCATTTATGGGGAAACCTTTAGGCAAACGCACCTAATTAGCACCCAATTGAAGGGACCTTGCAGTAGAGTTTTTTTAATGGCTTTTCATTTTGTGTAACTTATTTAGAAATAAAGGCAGGCCTGCTGAGGCTTTCAGTTCTGTTTAGTTCAAGGCGAGATTAACTCACTTTGGTGGCTGTTGTGCAGCCTAAAAAGAACACTCCAAAAAATGGGTACCGAAAACAAAAAGTCTTGAGTTTTACAACATGTTTTTCAAAGCATGACAGTGGCATTGCACATCATAGACAGTAATTGTGTACATCTTTTGTAAACCTATTTGTGGTAGATATTTTGTGCTTGATTTATACACCTTATTCTGCAACCTTTTACCAACTCTGTTCATCAAAGGTCAATGTTGCATATTAACAAATAGGGGCTTCGCTAGTATTATTTTTATTTTTTAAAATGTATTAAATGTTAGAAAAAAGTGCCATATTTGACAGCTCCAGGTGATGACAAGAAACAAATACAATAATCATTTAAACCAATTTTGGGTTAACAACTAGAGTAAACACCTTATCAAGCAATACCTGCTAGATAATCAACCTAGTATCTTGACTTTGGTTATACTGTCACAGTGGCCAAATATCTTACAAGATACGCCGCCTTCTGACACTAGGCTTAAAAAGCAGTTAAAGAAGCAAAATTCACTTCCAGTTGCAAGTCCTAGACAATCCTTAAGTCCAAGTTTTTCAAGTCCATTCTCAAGATATTACTAAGAAAATTAAATGGTTAAATCATAACCTGGAGACCCATTCCTAAATGAAAAAAAAAACAATTTTCTTCTGGTTGAGAAACTTCGACTTATGACAAATGCTGTTTGATATTTATCACCCTCGACAGTGTTATTATCTGAGCACAGATGAGTTTGTAAAAAGGGTCAACTAATCACATATTCAATATTGATGGAAGTATTGACAGAAAAAAATCAACCAGCAGCATGCCCTTTTAGTTACTCAGTAGTCTGTGCAAGCAAGACTGCTTATATTAGTATTAAAAAGAGTACATCTCTTGGAAGTAATGCCTGCAATTATAATTAACTGTATTTGGTCAACTTTGGAGCAATGTTGAGTCTCTAATGCTGTGATCACTATTAATGCATGGTTTGGTTTTACATTTGACACTGTTTTATTATTGGACAATTATGAGTGAGTATTGTAGAAACATTGCCTGCTGTGTAGCTGTTGGTTGCAATTGACTTATGTGACCCACAATTGTATTCTTATAAAAGGCACAAGAACAGATGTTATATCTTCTAAACCTACAGGCAATCCTTAGAAAAAGCTCAGGTCCATCATCAAGTGAAAAGGTTTGAGACCACACTGTATGGATGCCCTGCCATTTGTGACCACTGTATTAAACTTCTAAAACACTTTTTGTGTGTCAAACTCATTGCACATGCACATCCACAAATGGCTGAGCTTGTAGGATCAATGGACAAATGCACCACCACTTTAAATAAATATGCATGGAATAGATGACTCCCATTCCCATTTTACATGTAACAACCAGTGTAGCAGTATAACATTTTCAACCACTGAAACGCAAATGAACAGGTATAGAGGATACTTCTTGTAAACTTGTTTGCAAGGAGTCTCCTCCCCTAACCAACACATCATCAGCAAGCTCATAAAGGCTCTGTGTGTTATTTTCCCAGGTCGCTTCTTTTGTTTCGGCCTCCACCTCCCCAGCCACCACCTTGCAGCGTGCCTCACCCCGCGGGGAGGTGGCCCATAGCCACTTCCTATCTGCGACACTGGGATGCATGTAACGTCATGTTTTTCCAGCCAGCCTCACACACGTATCTGTTGAGCACCAACCGATAAGGACTCTGGCCAAATTTATCTTTCACGGGCCCTGAGCGCCCGTCACATTTCATTAAATCACCTGTAATTGCAATCATTCATTCATTGCGGATTCTCCGAGCTGATCATGGAGCATTGTATTTATGTAGCAAGTGCAATATATGAAAAATAAAAGTATATTTAAAATTGTATTAAACAGCTTATTTCATAGAATTTCTTTCTTTAGATCAAGCTCTGCGTCTGCTTAGAAGTGCAACGTAATTTGGAACAGTTCAATTTTCCCACTCAGGAGCGTTGAATTCAAGTACGAAAAATATGAAATGGTATTTAATTGTCAGTATCAGATTCTCTTCAGACCATCATCATGCCTATTTGTAGAGCATGTTCTGTGACCATGATCATCAATCATGTCCACTTGTTTAACCATGACTATCCATCAACAGCCATTAATTGTAGTGGACCCATGGAATACAATTCTATTAGCAGACCAGCTGGAATCAGTTCAGGATTTACTATGGAAGAAGTTTACTCTTAACATACACCTCTGTGATCTGTTGATCAGACCAAAAGCATAAAAAGACACATTTTAAGTGGCCAAAAACATACAGGGCATAAAATGCTTGGTCTGGTCAAAGGAAATGTGTTTTTCTCACACTTCGCAGTAAACCTGGACTAGAATGTTGGAAGGGGAAATAAATACCATGACTCTAAAGTCCCCTAATGTGTGCTTCTTTTTTTAAGCAGTAATTTGAAACAAACATTGCAAACACCACAGCATTCACAATTCACAAAATGGTTTTCTTCACAGTTAGTGCTTTATATAACATTTGGAGATCGATGTGAAATTGGTGACATATAGAAAACAAAAGAAACCGTGAAAATGATAAAACACCCTAAACATTGCACAATGTGAAAAAAACATCAAAATGTAATTATTTCTTGCAGGATGCTAGCGTGTTCAATTATATAAAACGTTCAAATCAATCAAGAACAAAGCTAGAATGTTTCACACCTAAAACAAAGGCACTTCTGTTTCAAGCTGTTGCCTATTTCTTGACTGAGCTTTTGGATAAAGTGCAGCTTGACATGTTGTCAAGGTGATAAAGGCAGCATTCAGATTAACAATAAAACATCAAACATGAGAGGAACATAAAAGACAGTATACCTCCAGCTATATATCGCCAGCCCTTTATCACACACACACATACACACACACACACAAGCAGAATAAAGAGCGACATAAAGAAATTTGATATCTGCGTATATATGTATATATTAATCTAAAGAACACAAAATCATATGTTTTCTAAACATACAGAAATTTGTGTTTTTATGGGGTATTTAATAAACCCTACCAAGAATCTACATATCTTATTAAATATGAGTCAGCAAATGAAACAAAGTAAAAGGTAGAATTTAATCCAGTTATTTTTAATTAGATACCTTGATTATAAATGTCTGGTTCACTGAAATGCACAACTTGCTCTGCTTGTAAAACACAAGGATTCCCTACAGATGCAAATGTGCGGTCCTGGACTGTATTTCCACTTGATTAAAACCCCATTGAGCATGCTTAGGATGAATCAGGACAGTGGTCAGATATCCCTGTAAACCAAGAACAAGATTCCACAAACATTTTACCAACCATTGATTAGTTCTGCAATGTGTGAATTACAAAATGGCTATACTTGATACTGTTGGCTTAATGATTTTACATAACGTTATTTGAAGTTCCTACACAAATGTTATAGCTGTAAAATTGGTAGATATTTATATTTAAATTATACAGTCGTAGTAGCATAATTCTTTAATGTTGTTATATAAACTAGTGCTGTCTGATAGATTTAGAAGTGAGGTACCCCCTCTTTACAAGTGAAATCGATAGTCTTTGGCAGACATGAGTACAATCAAATGCAAACAAATTAATGTTGTGTTTAAACATGAAACACCTTAAATGAGCTCAAACACACTGAAGTATTTTGCAGTCTGGTTATGTCTCTTTAAAATGTTATTTAATGTTACAGTATGTATATATATATATATATATATATATATATATATAATATATATATATATATATATATATATATATATACACATATACACGCACACACACACACACACAGTGGAACTCCATTTATCCACGTACTTGGGGGACATAAGTCCACGGATGTGTGAAATCCGCAGATAAATCAGGTGTCATTGCGTGTGATTCGAATGCATGAGTAAAAACACAGAAACTAGTGCTTACTGGAGATGTATGCAATACAATATATTACAAAGACAGATTAATGTTTTAAAATTAGTTTACTTTGACAGTGTTACTCCTAGCGAAATCAAAATGCAATACACCCCCAACCCAGTTTCATTAGCTTCTTCTGTTACCAAATAATAATAATAATAATAATAATAATAATAATAAATAAATAAAAATAAAATACTACAAAGCTACAAGATCATAAGACATTTTATGATGGAAATAAGCTATTTAGCTCATCAGCGCTTATAATTTTCCTATAAACTAAGTTGTGTATGTCTAGCAGCTAGAACTATCACAAGTGTTGCTAGTTTTCTGGGATTTCAAACAGAAAATACAATTCTAGTTTGCTTTACTTTAAAACTAAATAAACAAGCCTGCTGTGTAATTTTAACTTTTCTTACATTTCAACAAAATACGTACCAATATAAGTTTTTTTTTTTTTCATAACAGCTTTTTTAAACAATTCACTGCTGCAAGTCATTCTTTTGAACCTTGATAAAGTGCATACTTGTCTTTTGTTTCATTGAAGCAAAATACGTTTGCTGAGATTAACAATGTAACTGCCTCAAGAAAATTAATTTTACAGAATTTGTGTGACTTTGGATAACGAGAACACCACCCTGTTTACAACAAAATACTGTTGTCCAGAGTTCCTGGTTCATGTCAGACTGTGTTCAAGACCTGAAAGAACAGTGACAAAACACCCCAGTCTGTCACAATATATATATATATATATATATATATATATATATATATATATATATATATATATATATATATATATATATATATATATATATAATATTATATATATAGTAAATTATATTATCATCGTTTCAAGTTCTTTTGCACCCTTTAAAATCAAACACAGGGACCGAGTTTGTGTCCGTGGCTTGTTTAAAAACTTTCGTGAAAGCACTTCGAAATAAAACATTGTCTTTATTTCCTAATAAAAGATAAATAAAAAAAATAAATAAAAAAAAAACACATGGAGTATTAAACTATACTTTTTTAAGTTTCTTACTAGATCAGACAGCTAAGCCGTTTACCAATTAAAAAAACAAAACTCTGTTATGCAAACAAAAAGGTTTCACACAGTACCTTTTTTTCCCAGGCTTCAAACACACAGACTTTGCTTCTACACCAATTTTCATACCCTGACAGCCTCTTGCCTTCACACAGACTGCCCTGAACAAACATTTTATCCACTTCATATACCTGACTGCCAATTACAGACAGGTGACAACGATTCAGCCAGGTGAACCTTTTCCTGGCTCACTCCCGTGGCTTTCTGGGGAATGTCTATATAAATACATAGCAACCAGCCACTGTTTTCTGTGGAGGTCAGTCGATCTGTTGCAACTCAATAATGGAAAAGATGACACTAATTAACAACACCTATTTTAAACCACTACTTCCTGATGAAACACTTCACAGGGAGCCCTGCTCCAAAAAGCTCACTTTTTCTGAAGACAACAATAATTATTTTAGACAAACAGAGGTAACTTTAAGTAACACTAAAAGGTTGTAGTATAATAGTGATAATGACCTCTGGTCTTGTGCTTTATTGACTTAGTTCCATTATTACCTGTAACATGCCACTGCAATACCCTTATATGTGAAATAAATAAAAACAGGATTATCAGCTGTATTACTTTTGCTGGTCAGTATATTTCTATGCAAACACACTGTGTTTGTGACATATTTGGCAGGTTAGATAAAAACTATATTTAGAGTGAATGCAAACATTGCTTACTGGCTGCATTTTCCTGCATATATCCTCCATACAGATATGTATATTAAGGATTGTTACCTTTTTTGTTCAAATGTACAGTATACAGTTAATCTCCTCACATTGCAAAGATCTTCTCACTATTATGTAGATATGAGGTATGGGTGAATGATTTCATTGTAATCTTTCCAGATTTCTGTATTTATTACCACTGTAGAATCAATCTATTAAAGGCAGCACACTTTAATAATACAGTAGTCCATCTATAACTGTATCTTTCTGCTCAGTGTCATTTGTTTTTTTTGTTTTTTTGGTTTTTTTTTAAACAAAAATAAATCAATTCCAAAGTATGTTTCCATTTCAGTTCATGAGTATGCAACAAAACTGAAAAAACATATTTGTTCAATATTGTGTGTGCAAACACAAAGACAGACCTGCAACTAAGTCTGACACTTTCACATCCAAGTGTATGTCCTTGTCAAGATCCCATAAAGAAAGGAATGTAGTATCAAAGCCAATTATAATTTTTTTTCAAAACTTGGAAAGTTAATTTTTAGTAAGAATAAGCACTGAACGGTCTTCCTCATTCCATTCAAATCATGTACCAGTAACAATATGACTTTTCAGCTATTGCGAGAGGGTGAGTAGGTGGGACCAGCCAAGTTGTCAGATGATCTGAATTTAATGAGGAAGTCTATTATATCCTAGGCAATTAGGATTCTCCAAACAAGCTCACAGTCAAGTAAAGACAGGTACAGAGAAAATGATATCAACTCAATATTGGATCAGCAGAACCCATGATCACTCATTATTGGAAACAAAAAGGTGAACTAATAAATAAAATTAATCTACTTGATCTTACTTAATATTTACCAGGCTTTAAAAATCCCCTTTTTGTTTAAATTTTGTTTTATATGTGATCTCACCCAGCTTTGACACAATGTTTTAATGGGCATTGCATTTTAATTTCTTTTTCCTTGATCAAGCAAAGTGTATTTCTTTTAACTTGCATGAACAATCAGTTGTGTGTGGTGTTGTTGTTTAAGCACCAGAGTGGGGACATATAATTCACCAATAAATGAATGAAATTCAGTACGTGAGTTTGAATAAAATTACAATTACAAGATATGAAAACATACAAATGTAACTTCTTTAGGTAACTGATATTCAACAATTTGGAGACATCAGAAAATAACTAGGTATTTTACCGCTATCAGGTAAAAATGATTATTGATTTATTTTTGTAGCCTTTTTCCTAGACATTACCAATCCATTGTTTATTTTTATTTACTGTAACAGATCACAGTAACACTGCTGACAGCACCCGCTGGAAGGCCGCAGGTTTAGTTAAAACAGAGGAGGAGTTTCAAAGACAAGAGAGGACAATTATTACTGACATGATAAATGTGTCTAAAATGACTTCTTGTCAGTGTTGTTGGTTGCTATGATGATTACAGATCAGTGGCAGTTGTTTCAAGATGGATGTTTTCACTTTATTTAATTATAGATCAAAGCATAAAACCCTTTACCTTCGTTTGAGTTGATAGCCACCTATGAAAGAGCTTTGATCTAGGAGTCAACAGCTGAGTTCTAATTGAGTTCCAAGCATCCATATGTACAATAGTTCAACAAAAGACTGCAACAAAGGACTTTGATATTAATGGTTATATTACTTGTAACTGTGAACCTTTTGATATTGCTTGCTAATTTTTATTTTGTCTACTAAGACCATGTTAATCATTGGAAAATATTATATATTATGGTTAAAAATGTTAAAACATTTCTAGTTTTCAAAATATTTTATGTGCTTTTTGTATTTTGAGTATTCCCCTTTAAAAAGAATGGAAAGTAACATTATCGATCCGAACAGCTAGCAATAAACAACTCCGTAGAAACATGAAAAGGAAAGGGCTTAAACAAAGCTAAATTCAATGAAATATACTCTATATACAAATATTGACATATGTATTTTGCAGAAACAATCTGGAAAAATAGAAACACAATCTTTTGAAACTCTTTATGAAATAAATCAAATTTAATAAATAAAGTTGCAGTTTAAGGAAAGGGCACAGCACTTGATTTTCTAAGGATGCAGCACCTGTCTAATCTAAAATAAAAAGCCTTGTGATTTAATGCACATTGTATTTTGTTACTCTCAGACGTGTGTTTGAAACTCTACATTTCACGGTCATTTGACGTCACATTAAATCCACAAGGGTTCGCTGTAAATGCCATTTCTTGTTTGCAATCATTCTGAGTGAAACTACTGCTGCTTTCATTTTATTTATTTTTTTAATTTAACCTGTTGCCATCAGTGTTTTGTTTTATGTTTCCTTGTCATGGTAAATCACACCATATTTTGACCATTCAACTCAGTTAACTCAAGCTGATTCTATACTTTAAAAGGTCCCAAGAGAACCATGAATAAGATTAATGACGAATTTGTTTGACATGGTGTGAATGTGCGGGTTGCAGTGCATAGGTGAAAGGATGATGCAGATGCTCCAGACAACGACAAACACAAAGTTCACGGTTCAAGTTCTGAATTTTCTTTTTCAGTCTCCTTGACCATTTTAAATAATAAATGCTGGCTCAACCCAACTATGGATATTGCAAGCGTATAAACCAAGAGGTTCCAGTCCCAAAATAATAATACAAAAACACAGACACACAACACAGATACAGACACGTCTCCAGACAATGCATGCTCTGGGTGCAGGTGGGGTGCTGGATTCTATACCGGTGCAGTGAAGTAGAAGCTCCTGGATACATATAGCAACCGTCTGGCAAAAATAAACACACACAGTTATTGAACAAAACACTTCACTCACTGTTTCTCCGTCCTCGTTTCCTAGCATTAACCACAACAAAGGAACAAATTACGGTATACCTACCCTCAGCCCAGCCCCCTCCAATAACTAGTTCAATCACGTCTCCTCCAATTCATGACTGAAACTTCGCTCACCGTACTAGGGCGATGACTCCTGGTACCGTGACGCCGCCCCCTTCCTGAATGGCCAGATTCTGACTGCCCCTGGAATGAACTGCCCAACCATTCAGTACGAGGCATGAGTTTTGGCCGCCTGCCTTCTTACCTAGGGTGCTAGAAATATGTTGGCTGCGGGATATTCTATCTTGCCAGATATTTCCTGTTTTTATATTTTGTAGGGAAAGTCCCTTTTGGTAAAAGAAGCAAAACACTTATAATTTATCTTTAAAATATTTGTGGTCGGTGTTTGTAGAAGTGAACAGCAATTTCTGCAGTGTACATGACAGCATACATATCTTCTTCATACCAACCAAATTGCTGTTTCAGCTGGCATACAGTATGAAAGATTATGAGTTTTACCTTTTTTCTTAAATAGTCTTTTATATATAATTAACAATTACAGTGACTATCTATCATGCAAACTAATGTTTGTTTTATCATTAACTTTCATGCAGTACTTGGGTTAGAATTCACATAATCTGGATTATTTGTTTAATAATTCTGATTATGTGTTTAGTAATTGATATTCTGTTTGTGTCAAATATTAATATAAGACAAATTTCCCTATATAATATATATATATATATATATATATATATATATATATATATATATATATATATATATATATATATATTGTGCCGAGTAAAATTTTTCTTGAAGTCTGTTGGTGAGTACGTTGGTAAAAAAATTGTAGATAATAGGAAGTACCATATTCCTTTGAATTTAGATGTACTTTTTAAACCATTTTTGCTTCTCAAAAATAGCCTGCATCTTAAATTCGAGTGCAGTATAGTGATGCATGTATTAAAATCACCAACAAAAGATGTGACTATACGTACACAAACAGCAACGTAACTGACTGCCAAGAAAAGACGCCTGCCCGAATACACAAGTAGCAACATGACTGACTGATGAGAAAAGACAAACCAAGCTTCCTGAGGAGTTCCAAGAGAAACGTTTACAATTTCAGCATTTCTAACAGCTTGGACAGACCGGAAATGTTGATCAGACCCCCGTATTTTTCGACATGCCAAGCAATATCACAGTTCAATGCTGTTGTGGTTGCTGGGTTAGATGTTGTCTGATTGTCAGTCTTGTTCTGGACTTTTTAGCCCTGCCCTCTTGTGTAAAAGAAGATACCAGCAGTGGAAGTTGTGGTCGGTGCCTATGTTCTTTATTCACAGATGTTAACAAAATAAACAAAACAAAACCTATCTCCACCTTGAAGTTCTAACTAAACTGTGAAGGTCCGCTGTCTAATAACCGGGCAGCTAAGCTGCTTACTGGCCGCTACAAAACAAACAAATATTTATACCGATTTGAAAATACAGTTGTTACCTTATACAAAAGGTTGGTGGGGGTCCTTTCAACACCTCAGCTTTAGCCTACTACAAAAAAGAGGTTATAGCCTTGCTTAAATACCGACCTTTAAATGCAGGTGAAAACAATTGCTCAACCCTGGGTAAGTGCACACTGGCCATTGTAATCGCAGGCATTCTGGGAAATGTAGTTTGGCTGGTGGGGTTTAACCAGCAGGACTGCATTTTTGCTATTTTTTTAAAATAGGCTGCGCATTATACACGGCCCTAATGATTTCCATTACATGAGAGTAAATGTTCCGAATTTCATGCTAATTTGAACTCGGCTCTCACCAAGATAAGCACCAACTAAGATGTAGCTTTACAGTAAATTAATATGATTCATCTGCATCTCCACCCATTTGCATTTCTTTCCATCTGTTGATGTAGATATCCTTCTGTCTGGTGTTGATGGCTGAAGTGTAATGCTGGCTCCAGGGATCAGCTTATTTTGCCTCCCCAGTGCATCAGCACACACAACGGCTGCGATGCTGGCTCCGGGGTTTGACCACAGTGCGGTCTCCCCAGCGCATCAGCATGACAACTGTCTGGATTGAGCTAAGTAGGGCACATCTCTGGAGTCTTCGAGTAGGCACCTTCCATCCTCTGTGTTTCGTCGACTAGCCCACAACACCAAGAGTGCTCGACAGTACTTCTGGCGTCCCAGCATCACCACTCAACTCAGCCCAGCTTACTTACCCGTACATCAGCATTGCTTTCTTTCCATTATGCTTGAGATCCCCAGCCAGAATCTTTCCATCTCAACCACAGCCAGTTGCTGCTCCTTTCTGCTGCTTCAGAGAAGTTCTTCACTGTGCGATGCAACTCTTGGCCACTGAACCCGACATCTGAGAAACTTGGTTATAGAGTGTGACAAATCCTCGGCAACCCACTTCCACTGGGTAAACCCAGACTCTCCATCCTCGGTATTCCTCTTCAGCAGCTAGTTGAGCATACTGGTGTTTACCGAATCTAAAAATGCAATTTCCAGTCGAACCTTGGCACACTTAAACTCCTCAGTTAGAGCAGAGACTGGTAACTGCAGTATTCCATTATGATAAAGTCCCACTCTGCTGAGGCAGCGTGGAACTCCCAACCATTTCCTGAGATATGAACTGGATTAAATCTTCCAGCTTCTCTGCAGTTGTCAAGGAAACCTCATATACAAGGTTACACACAGGTTACGGACACCCAAACACCCTTCATCACATAAAGGATTTATCCTCCTTTTATACAAGTGGCCATACTGTAATGAGCACTCAATTACTTATAATAATGTTCAAATAACTGTTAACTTTGTAAGATTCCATACCAGTTTGTCTGTGATACTAATTTGCTTAAACTGTTTCAATTTTTCAAATATCTTCTCTGTCTACGTTTTTTGGTCTTTTGCACATCATGAGTTGGATCCAACATGATCACGATAAAGATCAGTAATACAAGCAGGAAAATTAATATATTAAATTATGTCAATGATAGTTAGTAATATATTATTTACTATAAGAATATAACTGTCTATCAATTTTAATTTGTTAATAAAGTATTAATTAAAGTAAGCTTAAAGTACATATAATGTATCCAAAATACAGAAATCATAATACTTTAAACCACCTTTATATGCAACGCTATTATACTTTCAATCTTCAGTCGTAATTGTTTTTCTTTTTGACACTTGAGCATCATTGATTACACTGTGTAACACAATTTTTGTTCCTGGGTAGTAAGTGTTATTTCCTAATTGCTTATGCCTCAAAAGTATAGAAAATGGCTATTATTCCCCACAAACTTTGCTTTTGTGACCAGGACAGTGATATTTTAAAATATCGCTATTTCCAATGGGAAAACGGGCAAATGTGTGTCTTTTCATTCACATAAAGTCAGAAAAAAACAACATATGAATCCAAATTAACATGTATTTATACTAAAGTAATACAAAGATGATTACAAAAGATTTAGAAGTGAGTAGTTTTTCGAGATTTACAATTATACTGTATTTACAATACAAAATAAGAAATAGGTCGCAATATTTTTAAGGGTGGATACATGACACATTTTATTTCAGCCCTTTGAAAGCCATACGTTTATTGACCCAAATCAAGTTTTAAAAATCACTTTATTTCTAAACAGCTAGACAAACACATTAGTGAAGATAATTGATATTTCTTTCCCATACTAAATTGATCTTTAATGCTATTGAGTCCCACAATCATGTTATATTTATTTATACTATTATAACTTCTTTGTTACCTCCATAGTTTACCTGTAAAAGATTTGGATATTCTTCACTAGCCTACCTGTAAAAGATTAGGATATTCTTTAAATTAAAACAATTGTCATTGTTTAAATAATTCTAAAATAATATATACCCTGTAGTGATTGTAAGTCTTTTAAGTGTATTTTTTTATTAAAAACAAATGTAAAATTATTGATTTGGTCCTAATTTAACAGTTAAACCGTGGCAGTATTTACATCTGCCGCTGTTTAGAACAATTGATTATGTGTTAGTCTGAGACCGCTGTCAACATGTAAGATGATATGAAAATTCTTTTTTTTTTTTTTTTTTTTTTAATAATGTTTCTTTCCTGTGGCATGTCAGCCTGTATATATTATATTAAACAAACTCCATCTGAAGTTAATGTAGTGATTTGATGTTAGATGACAGGAAATTGTATGAACAAAGAGTATAACCTTTCAAGGCTTAGTCACCTAAAAAAACCTACTTGGTTAAAATAATTTGAGAGTAATCAAAACAGACAGATACAATGGAGTCTTGCCGTTAACAACAACTTTCAAAAGTAATACACTGTTTAAATTGAAAGTAAATGAAGATCATGAAGGATAAAGCTGATTTGATTATATAATCTGCTTCTGGAAGAGGGCTAGCAGTGGACTATAGTCATCTAGTCTGAAACAATTGCAAAAATCATGAAAGCAGTCAAAATCATTAGATCTTAGCAAAACTACACATCTATGTGGCACAGTGGTTGCAGAGCGCAGGTGAGTGGTGACATGACAGACCAGGAAGAAGTGCAAAACAAACAAGTACGGGGAAAACTGCTGTAGCAGTACTTTTATTAAATAATAATAATAAAAAAAACAGTTCAAAACAAAAGGGCATATGGGCAAAAACAAAACAGAGAGTACCTTTGACTTTCACAGTTTTGTGTAGCATTCACTCTCATTCTATATAGCTCTCTCCTAATTACCTATTAATAAATGACCCCATCCAGGTCAGCTACATTGTATGAGACTCAAACAACAACGACAGATGAAACCGCATAGAAGTACAATAATAATAATACAAATAATACATAAATATGCACAAGGGGAAGGGACCCTGTCACAATGTAATATTGCAATACTGCTTCTATATGTGTAGTATGTTGGCTGTTGTCTTTATAGTATCTCTAAGGTGATTTGTGTTGGGAGGAGGGCTGTGGAAATCTGGGTTTATAGCTTAGATAAAACAGGACATTCATATTTTGTTCATAGGTTTGTTCTGTAACACTTTTTACCTGATGAACTGGCATCAGACTTAACCACACACAAGTCCAGTCACTCTGTTTCAATACTCTGTATTTAACAATGACAGGGTAATGCAGGTGGAAACCTCACACGTGCATTCAGTGTTAAAAATATATTTACAAGCACAATAAACATATACACAAATACATGCTCATCAGGGCTCCCACTCGCTCACCGGCACTGTTGTGTGTATGGGATGCCTCTGTCTCTCAGCCTTCCCCATTCCACCATGTCTCCGTCTCACCCTGTAGTGCAGTTGCCATCCCAGAGATAAAAGCAACACATTACCCTGGAGCCTGTATATTTTGTTTTTGGTTTCTGTTTCATCCTGTCTCTGCCTAGACTTAAGTCTTCCTCCTTTCAGCCCCCCTGCTATTCCACACAGACCCCTTATGTACCCCAGGTCCTGCCCCTATCAATCTGCCACAGCCAATAGCTATTCAATTACACTTCTGACCTTATCTGGCTTTGATATCAGTGCAACTTGGACCAACTGTGCTTCTACCCTTCCCAAGATGGCCATCACAACCGGACTTTATGCTTAAGTCATGTTCCATCTTGGTTAGGTCCTCCAGGGGACTTCCTCAAGGGTTTCCACCTGTCAGAAGGCCAGATTTCACTAATTGTACCTCTCATCACCCTTCTAAAACTTACCTTCAGTTCTTGCTATAAAACTCTGGCCTATAGAGATCATTTCAAACACTGAGAGAAAAAATTAATTGACAAGGGCTTTAACAATGGATACTGACAGGTCGAATGGGCTTGGAACGTTAAAGTGTCAAAGATATATATTATTTTTGTTTTGATGGTATGCTTGTGTTGTGTTGCACTAATAGACTCTCGACTCATTATATTTTCCTCACTGAAAGGAAATATTTTTAAATCTTGTGCTGACAAAGCTGCACTGTCAGATTCCGTTTTGCTCTGCATCCCAATCTAATGTGCTGAGCGAATGAATAAAAATCAATTTCCTTTGGCAGAATCAGAAATAAAAAACACCACAATTTCCAGTGTCTTAAGCGCTCATCATTTCACAGAGGAAGAAATGGACCATCTTGACAAACAACATAAACATGAGCTGCTGCTAGGAGTATTTACATCATGTGCACAACATTAAAAACCCCTTGATAAATATATATTACACGTGTGGGCACACAGTACAAAATAACTAAAACCATATACAACATATTTTAAAATCTCTTTGGTAGATCCCTGGAGCCAGCATTGCTGCCGTTGTGTCAGGAAGGCCACAAATTGGCTTATCCCCAGAATTAGACATCAGACATCAACACTGAAATCCATGTTACCTGACAGAGGAAAAGCACTGGAGGTTCATATCTTACTTCAGTGTTGTAGTGATGCTATGTTTTGGTTGGTCCCCACCACTACTATCTAGTTTAGTTTTTTCCAAAGCTGAGTGCAATATTAGCATGAAGTAAATAACAGCTACTCTAATGTAATAAAAAATCTGCGATCAGTGTTTTAGAAAAAATGTCACTAAGTCAGTCAATTATAAGGCAGTTGTAATGAGTCAATCTAAGAGCTTCAAAGGGGTGTTGCCCACAAATGCATTACAATACAAACACACCGCACCAGATTTTAAACTTCCATTGAACAAAGAGGAAAGTTGCTTTTTCAAACTTTTCTGCAATGAGAACCTTGCCTGCCACTGTATATTATGCCACAAATGATGAGGAATCACCTAATAACTTCTGAATATAGTCCAATATGATAGTTTGGTAATCTTCATAATTGCTGAAAACAAAAAACTGTGGCACCCTATAGCTGGCACCTTGTTCTAATTATGCACGACCTTTAACCCTCCTTCAGAACTGTACTAAACTTTCATCTGACTTTCCATGGAGTTATTGATCTCATTATTCTATTTCATAATTAATAATTAGTATTATTGTTGTTATTATTTTCACATATACTAGATTCCATTAGTTATATTTGATTATGATGTCAGAAGTATTATTTTTGAGGTTTGGTAAGTGTATAAGCTTGGGCCGGACAAAAATTACTACCAAGACAGGATCTATCTAATTACAGAGCAGTTCTTTGGGTTTTACAAATGTTAAGATTTATAACAAAGAACATCCAATCTAAATGGACAAATTGTCCTTGTCTAGGATTTGTGACTTTAAAAAAAAAAGCCCATCACTCATAACGTACTTCTTTTTATAAGACATGTTCATGTATTTTAGTTTTATAACAGTCATATTGGTAACCTTTTCCTTTATTGTACACCCTAGGGAATTACACCTCTTTACAATAATTAGAAAACGACTGAGTGCGAACAGCCTATCAGCTTCTAGATCAACTCTGAAGTGCTTAACTCTGAATTCAATTTTAAATCAATCCGTGCATAAATAATGTCTTTTCCCCTTAACATTCTTATCTACAACTAATCTGATAACATAAAAAGCTACTTAAACATTAATACTTTCTGACGCTGGTCTAGAGGCAAGGGAAATCATGTCTACTGGACAGCAAATCAACAGGAAATACATGCTTGGTCCACAATTCTGTCATCAGCTGGATCCAAACAATACCCTCCCTCAAAACCAGCCAATCAAACTCCCAACCCTGTTTCAGCTCTTTCCGCACCAGCCAATCCACTGCCTGCGAGTCTGACTCTATACTACATGGACTATTCAACAGTTGTACAGTTAATTTATCTGGCAATGTCCAGATAAATTCTAATAAGAAAGAGTAAGACCCCAATAAATAAATATGTTATCCAAATAATAATAATAATAAAAAACGTTTTCTCTCCTTGTATGCCATTTTTCTGTTCTTATTGTGTCAGGGACTATTTTCCTCAGCGGAAGGTTACCTGGCAAAAAATTAGAAGTTCAAGGTAAATATAGGTTTTAAAGGTTTTTTTAAAGAGAAAATAAGAAATAAATCATTTTTTAATAACGATAGAACCCTCTCGATGTATGCTCTACTGTGTGGTAGATGACCTTGCCTTTCGTTCGCTTGTTTACGACTCAGGACGTATAACTCCAGTTGCGGTCATCTACCACACGGTAGAGCCTGTATCGATGGGCTGTATTGCTTAAATATCTCAATGTGGTAGAGCTGAGGTCCTGCACATGTCAAGAAGTTTTGTATTTTTGTTTCTTTTATATTTTGTAAATAAAGTTTGTTGAAATGTATAAGTTTGTGTTGAATGTGGCAGGGCTGAGGTTAGAATCCCCTACCTAATTAGACAGGTGTTAAATGTGGTCAGGCGTTAATTGATTTATTGATTCTCATTTAACCCTGGCCACATGCTATGAAAGCGGAACTGGGAAACCAGTTCCTTGTTCTACAAGCCTGGAGGCAGACCAGTTGCAAACGAGTCTGAAGTCTAGGGTGAAATGTACTAAACAAATGCAATGTTATTAGTGATTTTTTAGGGAAAGCTTTACAGCAGCAGTTTTTCTTTGCAGTTCAACCTTAGATGAATATGTAAATACGGATGTTCTTGCATAAATTCACAAAAATGGGTGGAGATGAGGGGTCTCAAATATTATAATGAGATGTACTAAAGCTGACGGCAGTTGTTGCTGGCATTTAACCATCCACTTTTTCTCATGCATTGCCAGTTGTGCTCAATGCATTTTTGAGGCGAACAAATATCACATTTTCACTGAAGGCTGGGTGTACTTAAGAGCCTTGTAAACAAATTTCTATGACATTTATGGTTTCCCCAATGTGTTGGGAGCAATAGACTGCCGCTAACCCCTCCAGCTCATTCTGAGCATCTGTATAGGTCTATGATCTATTTTGAGTTAATTGTTGTCTAGGCTACTAAGTAGGCCAAGTTAAAAATAATAATAATTTTAAAAAAAAATCATTTAATTTCAATTTAAAATAATCTTTTATTTGCATTGTAGCAGCAAGATTTAATTAGTGTTACTGGTAGCCTACAGGCTAAAGTAAAAAGAAAGTGCCCTAAGCATTAATTACATTTTACTACTTTACAATTGTGCGCCTCCCCCTAGGAGCTCCTGTCCACGGTTAGCAGGTGAATAGCCTGGATTCAAACTAGTGACATTCTGGCTATAGGGCACATCCTGCACTCCATGCTGTGCGCCTTTACCAGATGCACCACTCGGGAGCCTCTTATGAAAAGCTTTTTGTGGGTGAAGGTGGGGGCCCCACTATAAAATCTGATGGGATTAAATTATTACAGATATAACCCTGGTTCCCTGAAAGAGAAGACAACCAACTTTTAGGATATGCCTGCCAGAGGTCAGGTATTTACTGAGCATTTTATATCAAAGCTGCCAATGGGCCCCTCCAGGGAGTGACGTCCTCAATCACGAAACTAGGTTGGCCCTGGCAAAACTAGATTCGTTAGACCACCGTTTTTGCCCTTAACATATACTCCAATCTGTACAGGGGTACCAATTCTATGTAAATGCATATCATTATCATTATGACAAATGTCATAATGATAATTATAACAAAACCAATTGCAATACATCTAAATGGAAGCCTACTTATTTTAAAACACAGTCCTTTCAGCTATGTATTTTTGACATTGTATTTTTTCTGACAAGGGTTGGAACAGGCCAAAATGAAATAATCAGATATGCGTCACACTTGCTTAACTGAAGTCATTGAAGTCACTGAAGTCAAAATGTTATAGGTTCGGATATGTGAGTGCTGACTGTATTGAGTATAAAGACACTTAGGCTGATCTAGACAATGTTACATGTATCTGTTCCAGACAACTAGAAATGAAGAGCAACCCCTGAACTCAGCTGAACATACCTTAAGACAAATGTATAAAAAATAAGTAACTACTTCAGTAATTGTAGTTTAATCCCAGGCATCGTATTTGCTGTATTTTGAAATGTCAACCAACCAAAAAATGAAAAAAAAAATTCTCAGCACAATAAATGAAAACCAGTAATAATGTTAATAAATCTAATAATTAAATTCAAAATATTGGTTGACTCTCGAAAATCACCTTCTCAGGAGTAGAACCCCCCCCCCCCCCCCCCCCCCCCCCGATGCCTTGCCTTATGAAGTACTCGTTTAACTTTCGGGAATACTATTCATATGCAGCAAATTGAAAATGACACTAGTACCAGTTGGTCTTGTTGCCCTGGAGATTTGTACAACACTTTATAATGAAGGAAAATGACAGACCTACAGCTAAGAGAAAACCAATCCTGATAACTGACAAACCCCCAGGCACCCACTAAACTCCAGAATACCCAACACATTTACAAGTATGGGATACTATTACCTGCCACAGAAATAAATATAAAATTGTATCTACCTGGATCATAAAAAAATTAATAAAAATGGACTTACACATAGTTTCCTGCATACTATATTCCCAGTCCTATTGTAACTCCTACCTTGAGTTTCTTATGGAAGCTTGCCCAGATTAGTTTGGAGCTGCTTTGGCCCTGTTGGATTATCTATTCCTGCAACTAGCTTTATTTTGGAAGGAAGTCTGGATTCCTTGGAGCTGCTTTGGTTATGAAATCATAAAGGACATTATTGTTTTTGAACTGGAATGTAATGTGCCCTGGACTGTGTTAAAGGCTGCAAAACTAAAGTAACCTTGATGCACATTTCAATCTTACTGAATTAGTTGTGTTATTTAAAATAAGCAAACACCATGCTGCCTTATTCTGTGGGATTTTGAAGAGAGGATTGGAAGTTTTCTTTATATTTTTTTTTAATGCCTTTCTAGAATGAATTTGTCCATCATTGTACCATATTGTTCTAGATTTTAAAAATGCAAATTCCAAATATGGACCACCTGGAGGGGGTAGACCAGTTCAAGTGCATTGTATCTTGCATTAAATTGCGACACGTTGAAGGAACATAGTCTTACTGAGACTGAAATAAACTTTCTGATCTGCTGCAAATCGAACTGAATTGAACTGAATGGAAAGGCAAGAGCTGGTTGTTAACCGCAAACCATGGAGTTCAAAGATGAACATCTTACCATTTAACTAAAAAGAAAGCCCTCTTGTCGAGAGATAAGTATGGGTCTTATGCTGATGTCAGTGCACATCCTTTTTGACTCAGGGACTCAATTACATGCATTGTAAGCAGACATGCTATAGCTTACATTAATACAAAGAACATAGACATTAATATACATGTTGACTCATCAGCTACTAGAAGAAAATACATTATGCGTCGCATTGCCATTTTATTTTTTATTTCATTTCAGCTGATTTTGAGATGTGTCCATAGGGGGTAAAACAGATACCCAGAAACTAATTACACATGCATAGGTCAAACATAAAACACGAAAGGCCAACTACTTTCACCATTCAGAAACCAGGGAATAATGTTACTATAATTACAGGACACTGCAGCTTTAAGAAACAGAAGTAGGTTTTGCAATTGCTGTGGTAAAGGTACATTATCATAATGGGCAACATCCCCATACAGACTTTTTGTTTCCATGACGATTAAGAGAACAAAAGCAAAGAGCATTGAAGAGCAATCCATTATTCAGGTCCTAATAGCTATATTGCTATAGAAGAGCTAGAGTTCTGTCTGTAAATATTGTGGTGTTTTGTATGTTTGGTGGTGGGCAAGGATGGGTTTAATTCCTGATCCTGCAAAAAACATGTGAGAATGCGGCTCCTCCTTCTTTTGGCAGGGAATAATTGGAGCTAATTGGGAGCAGCCACATCATATAAAAGGAAAGCCCAAGGCTCCGTTTGGGGAGAGGAGCGTTGGTCTGTGTTGTTTCGTGTTTTCGTGCATTCTGTGTTTTGTTTGTGAAGGTGAATGCCCAGCCTACATTTTGTATTTTGTTAAACGTGTTTATTTTGGCATGTGTGCCTGTTTATTTGCAACTTTGTTCCTGTGTTTGTATTTGTGTTTTATTTTGGTTATTAAAGTGCACTTCTTTGCCTCTTTCCTGCTGCTATCCTGTTGAAATTGCATTTAACCACATTTCTGCCAAATGGAAATAGTGAATCCAAAGCTGCAATTAGATTTCTGATCATAGTTACTTTTTTTAGTGGATTATGTTTTAGTATACTATTTAATTTAATGTTAAATGTGAATGTCTTACCCTTTCCATTTGAAGTTATAGAAAAGGTTATATAACAAGTTAATGTCTTTTTGTATACTTACAAATGGAAACAGGTTGTATTTTATAACAGGAAGGGGTGAGAAGGAGGATAGATTAGTATGGGTTGCAGAGGGCAATGGGGAGTGAGCAGAGGACAGGGGTTGGTGGGGAAGGAGGATAGGTATTGAAGAGTTTGCGGATGTCAGTGATTTTGAAGGCAAAAGTCATCAGCCGAGATAGAGGAAGGTGGATAAGGGGGGGAGGGATAAGGAGGAAGGAGACGGTAGATAAAACTTTACTGGGATTGTTAGTAGAAGACTGAATGGTGTAGAAGAGTTCGAACGTGCTGAGTTATTAGACATTAATTGGATGATTTAAACTAGCCTGTAGTGATTGAAATAATAAGATATACTCTGTCAATAATCATAATAATACTGTATGTACTCTGTTTCAAATAGACCTGCATACTTGGTAGAAAATATTAAGTAGCTGTTATGTACAGTCTGTGAAAAAGCATGCAGAGAAAGGTCGGGCTGACCAGCTTTTGGCAGACCTTTATCAGAAGTAGGAAACTCTTTCATTTAGGTGGCAGACCTTGGCAGCTAACTTGCTGGAGAAAGCTGCTGAGCTGAGTAAAAAAGGAACAACATACTTTGAAATAAATATATACATGTTCTGTTAGTGTAGATGTTTAAAGTAAAAAAATAATAAAAATCTTGTAATGGAAAAACTAAAAAGACTTAGAAAATTAGTGTAGAGGGTAACCGGTTAAAAGAGCAGGCTTATAGTCAAGCCTCTTATTTAAAGAAAGGAGTGAGTCCGATTTAAAGACAGTCTCTGATTTAAAAGCAAGTATTCTAAAGTAATGAAAACAGAATAATTGAATCAACAATTTAAAGTCTTAGAACTGCGGTTATATTTCTGGGAGCTAAACCATTGTATAGTTTAAACGGTTGGGCAGTCATGTATCTTATTTGAAATAATTACAATTTGATCTAAAAGGAGCCCCTGAGTTAGAAGTAAATCTTTTATTTGGTTACAATAATACAGCTATTAGAATGTTTTATTTAAAAGAAGCAAGAAAATAGAATAAAAACAGTATAAACTGTAACTCTAACAGTAAATTTACTAAAGGAATACAAACTAATGTTGTAACCTTGATTCTCACCTGCTTGTGGTACAGGCATTGTTGAAAATGACTCATTGGTTTTGATCAATGAAGCGGGGATTTTTGATGGTCAGCGATTTAAAAGCCAAGATCCTCTCTATAATGAGCGATCTCATTAACATTAACAAACAGAAATACCTTTCGGATAACAGAAGATAGGAGTTTATCTTACAATAATCATTTTCTATATATAACAGAAATTAATTAGAACCTGGCAGGAAGAGATGGGAATGGAAAGCGTAGGACGTGTTAATATATTAAGTTAGATATTGGTTTGAAAAATGAGTATTGAAAAATGTTTATGATAATGTTTCATATTAATCAATCTTAAAACTGGCAAAAAGCAAAGGTTTTCTTAAAAACCTGCTTTGACTGGATTTTGTATGAACAGTGAAGGTCAGACTTCAGTCACTATAACATTATACCATTCTAATATGTTAACAATAGCCTGTATTTAGATATAAATAACTGGACCTTCCATTCAAAACTTAAAAGATTTATCAATGGAGTAAAATAACATTACCATTTCTAGGAGCAACTGTTCTACTGAAATAACTTAATTAGAATAGATCTTATAATACCATTTATAGTTAAACTGTTGAAACAAAATAGTTAAAGTTTATTATAACAGAAGCATGGCATTGGCAATATTGTAAATACATTGTTAAGACACATTTGAAATAATGTTAATTTAATTAAATCAATTTAAAAATTAGTTAAATTTCTCCAACTAAACAAAAAGTGTCTTTTAGAAATTACAATATCAATTAAACCAAAGAATATACATGTTTAGTTTATATAAAGATTTTACTGCAGTAATAAACAGAGGTAATTTGCAGAAAAAGATTTGCCAAACTTGAATGCTAATCAACGGAAGGTGCTTTAAGAAAGACAGGAATATGTTATAAGAAAATAATGAAAGCTTAGTTATAAAAATTAATATGTACGCTTTTTTGTATTATTTGAAAAGATAGCAGTGAGGTGTCTCTTGAATCGGCCAAAAAATTACTTAAATTATGTGGTGAATTTGGAAAACTGCTTACAGTGGAGTTTCATATTAATTAAAACACTGGCCTTGGCAAGTAAACAAGGTGTGTGAAATCTTGCTTGTTCACATGAATTTTTAGAAACCGAGAGAGAGGTCAAGCTTAGTTCAAGCATGGTACAAGTTAACATAAGGCTATTATTTTTAACATGTTTCACTATAGCTTAAATTTAAATGGAAATAACCGAACTGACCACTGTATGCTAATTCAAAGGCTTGTGATAAACCCCTGCAATCTTTTTGCTCCATATTTTGTTAACATATCTGTATATGAAAGTAAATCAATCTGAAAAGGTGATGAGATATGTTAATATAATCACACAGAAAGCTGATGTTAAATATATAAAACAGCATCTCTTTTTATATACATATAAACTTGTATCGTATTGCATTATATTGTAGCAGGGATCCTGTGAACTTTGTTTCACCTAACTTTTTGGAGAAAGTAGGGGTTAGGAAGAAGTGAGTGATGAAATCATGTTTCAATATTTTTGGAAAGAAGTTATCTCCAATTGGGTTTAAAAGGAGTTGACCTGATCCTTCTATGATTTCCATTACATGAGAGTAGATGTTAAAACTTCATGCTGATTTGAACACCAAGATAAGCACCAACTAAGACGTAGCTTTACAGTAAACTAATGTGATCCATCTGCATCTCCATCCATTTGTGTTTTTTTCCATCTGTTAATGTAGATATCCTTCTGCCTGGTGTTGATGGCTGAAGTGTAATGCTGGCTACAGGGATCATTTTATTTTGCCTATCGAGCGCATCAGCACAAACAACGGCTGCGATGCTGTCTCCAGGGATCAACCACAGTGCGGTCTCCCCAGCGCATCAGCATGGCAGCTGCCTGGATTGAGCAAAGTAGAGTATATCTCTGGGGTCTTCAAGTGGGCACCTTCTGTCCTCTGTTAGTCTTCGACTAGCCCACGACACCTCAAGAGGGCTCAACAGTGATTCTGGCGTCCCAGCATCACCCACCCACTCAGCTCAACCCTGCTTACTTACCTGTACATCAGTGTTGCTTTCTTTCTATTGTGCTTGAGATGCTAGGTTTTCTGAAACAATAGTGTCCGCACTCCCTGGTGCTCCCCTAGTGGTCACTGAGAGGACTACAGTGTTAAAGGTGGCTTTGGAAGACATGTTTCAACTTTATAATAACAATCTGTCTATCATTTTCAATAATACTGCCCCTGAAAAAACTTGAACTGTGTCCGATACTCTCTGCTTGCTCGACTTAGTGCTGCTTTTGACACTGTGAACCATAATACTCTCCTTCCACGGCTGGAGAATATGCTTGGCATATCTGGTACAGCCCTAGGCTGGTTTAATCCCTACCTCTATGAGAGAAAGCATTTTGAAAGCATTTTGTCTCTTTGGGTTTCAGATCTATTGTGTTGTTTTTTTCTGGTGTTCTTCAGGGCTCCACATTGGGACTATTTGAATTCAATGTAAATTTTCACATTTATGCCAATGATACCGAGATTTATTTGCAAGCCACACCTGATATTGCCCTGGCTGTTTCTGTGCTCACTTATTGTATTGCTGACATCAAGCTTTGGATGCAACAAACGTTCTGCAGTTAAACAGTGACAAGACTGAAGTTAAGATATTAGATACTCCGCATCAACTGCGTGAATCCAGTTGTCAAAACATGACTATTGATGGGGTACTAACTGAGTTTTGTTCCAAAATGAAAAACTTGGGGGTCATTTTTGACCGTAGTCTAACTTCTGAGCTGCACGCTCTGAATATTATCAAGTTGTCTTTTTTCATCTTTGGAATATTGTTCGACTACGCTCTGTCTTGTCAATGTCTGCTGTAGAAAAGCTGGAACATGCTTTTGTTTCCTCCATACTTGATTATTGCAATGCCCTACTTGCTGGGGTGTCAAAGAATACTGTTCAATAACTCCAGTATGTCCAAAATTCAGCAGCTAGGGTGTTAACCAGATCTCGCTGCAGTGAACATATAACCTCTGTATTAAAATCTCTACACCGGTTGCCGGTCAAAATTTCATATTGAATATAAGATGTTATTGTTGACTTTCAAGGCCAACAGGGGAATTTTTCCCTCTTATAAATCTGACCTGCTGTCAAAATACATTCCTGGTCACGCTCTACGGTCCGCCAATGCTGGTTTTTTAACTGTTCCCTTAACCTAGCAGTGAACAATGGGGGATAGGGCTTTTTCGTCCTACACATCAAGGCTGTGGAACTCTTTCCCACTCGAGATTCGATTTTCTGAGTCCCTGTCTGTTTTTATATCTTGCCTTAAAACACATTTATTTAAATTGACATTCTTTTAGATTATTTGATTTTTTAATGTTCTTAGTAGTAAGTTTCCAGTTCTGTTTATGTCAGGAGTTTTGTTTTATTGCTATTTTTCTTCCCTTTCTTTGTTAAGCGTGTTGTGATAATTCTTTGTGAAAGGCGCTATATAAAATAAAGATTATTATTATTACATTATTATTACTTCTCTTGCAATGGGAAATGGCAGCTTTTATATTAGGTCTTGCGATTAACTCCTGATGGTTGAGGTGGTTCTCAAGTGAGGAGAATGCTGCATATACAAGTTTATTTTATTAATTCAGAACAGGCCACTTTACCAGCTGAGGTGAACAGAGCTAAACAATGAGGAGTTATCCCACTCAATTACCTCTGGACAACTGCTCTGTTAATGGCAGCAGGTGTAATTGGTTATTGATGAACAGCGAATGAGGACAGGGGTTAACCTGTTTTGGATACAGGAGATTAATTAGGCTTTCGTTACATTTCTGTTCATATATAAAGATGGTTGAATACATTTAACTTTATTACAACTATTGCACTAGTATTAAATTATTCAAAAATACTATTGGATTTATGGAAAAGTTATTTCAATGTTTTCAAATAATATTTACTTTCCGCAAATTATACTTAATTATTTCCCATTATTAGTTACATTGCGTGGAGATATTTAACTATTTCAGCTATTTGAATGAGTTGATATTTTCAAATTAAATACAGAATATAACTATATTTGTCCCAGGTCTGGATAGTTACGTATACAGTAGTTAAATATAGGCAAGATTTGCAGTTTGTACATTTGTGGTTTTGTTGGTTTGTGTATCCTTGGTTGAAATTGTGCTTGGTTTATTGGATATATTTTGAACTGTTAAAGTATTATTATATTTTTTGTCTCCTCTTTTACATTTATTAGTATAGGTAATATTTGCTCGTGTTTTCTGTACCAGTACGGTCCACTGCAGCACACTACCACACTGCTGTATTTCTTGAAATTTCTGCTGATTATTTGTAGTAATTAGCCGATTTTATATAAAATTTACTATCCTACTTGTATTGACCCTCTTACACTGTGTCTATGTCCCTCATAAACATTTTATGACTTTTTATTCTTGTCTGTGTGCCTTTTCTCATCTGATTATATCCTAGTTGTGTACCAATGCCCTATAAAATGAACCTGTGAAAAATTATAAGGGACTTCACAACCTGTGAATTATAACGGACTTAATTGAATATGTTAACCATAATGATTGAAATTCTGAGGGTGCTATTCTATTAGTGGCGTAGCTGGACTACTGATTTTGATCCTGTGCCATTTACTTTAGGTGCTTTCTCCTGTCTCGGCTCCCGAGGAGGCGTTACATTATCCACAACTATAAAACACTGAATAGCAGCATATAACAATACTAAAAGAAGTTCCAGTGAAAAATGTTTCGATTAAAAGTCTTTTTCAAGGTCTTCCGCAATGTCACTGGACTTGAAAAATGCTTCTTTCAGTCTTACTACATATGCTGTATATGAAACGACCATCTGCATCTCCTCTGGAATGACTAAACATGTGAGAGGTTTTTCCAGGTTTTAAATAACATACAGTATCTCGGTTTTTCATCACTGGGCCTTAAAACATTTTTTAATCGGACACTAATTTGACCGTATAACCCTTTCACCACAGTAGGAAGGGAACAAGCCGAAGGTTACTCCTAAAGTCTAAAGTCATACCCATTTGCTCCTGTGTATTTCACTTCAATGTAGGAGGCTTTAGTTGGTCAATTAAATCAAATATTATAGTGCGGCTTCCTAAGACGATGCAGGCCCAAATAATTAAACGGCCTTGTGAATGGGATAGAATGTATCTGAGCTGAAACTCTACCTCCCGACCAGGAAGGGCGCTAAGTAAGGTTGGTCGTATGCCTTCACAGGGATGGGCCAACTCGATGGTAGGATGGAACCAGAAGTTGGCGATCTTGGTGAAAGGGTGTAGCCGTAAGACTGCTAAACTCTATTGTGATCAGCTGTGTGGTACGCAGTGATTGGATAGAGAGTGGAGCCATGCTGATCACAGTGAGGAGTTTGGCAGTGCAAAGGGGACGCAGCTATGTGAGTACAGCCCCTTGTGCTGAAACAAGTTAACAAGCCGGAGTGTTGCTGTTTGTTTTGTTTTGTATCTTTGTGTAGATGGCGCGTGAATGGAAGCTAAAGCTACTACAGCCAGCAGAACCACCCCAGAAATCACCACAACCACAACATTACACGGAGCACTGTGCACTTGGAGCACCTGCCATTTTCTCCTTGCATGTTGGATTATTGTGTGTGTGTGTGTTTTTGTTTAATAAAGGTTGTAAATAGACTCTCAACTTGGACTTCCCTTCATTCTTGCACCACTCACTTCCTGACAGGCCTAAACTAAAATTCATTTTACTACTGAATGCTGCTCCTATGAAGATCAAGGACTATTTGACCAGGTGCGACATTACAATTTTACCTTTCCAGTCCAATGTCGGACCTTGTCTGACATCATCAAAAAGACGTAAAGCACTGGTCTCTAGTTGATTTTTCTCCGGAAAAAGCAGAGAAAACCTTTCAATAGCCAAGTGAGACCGATAGGAGATGAATGAAGCCAAAAAAATAAGGGGCGTACCTGAGCAATACAGATAGCCCCATGCACTACAGAGATAACACAGACACAAAGAAAGGAGATAGCTGCCTCCGCATCCAGCACT
Organism: Polyodon spathula; assembly: GCF_017654505.1. NCBI lineage: Eukaryota > Metazoa > Chordata > Actinopteri > Acipenseriformes > Polyodontidae > Polyodon > Polyodon spathula. The sequence goes on from NC_054545.1 coordinate 41,824,983, forward strand.
CAAAGAATATCACAGACATTTGCAGAGCTTTTTGAGATGTTATAGTAATAGAATAATAATTTGGATCGCATTATTGAAGTGTTTGGTGAATGATGAATGATAACCCAGATTATTCACATTAATTTTAATCAGGACTAAAGGTTCTACAGGCAGAGATTCTGGAAAGATCTATCTATTGCGACAAGTCTCCTTGGCATTCTAAAGGGTACATTTAGTTTAATTTATTTGATCAGTTTTCTACAGATGACAGTTTTCTGACGGGCGGATACACGATGCATTATTGTATTATCAGTACTTTGTGTTGCTCTGTAACACATGGTCTTGCATGACAATGGTATGGTTCTGCTGTAAGTGGCAATGGTAGCACAAATACAGCTATAAGGTTTTTATATGATAACATAGGAACATAAGTAGTGTTACAAATGAGAGGAAGCCATGTTTATGTGGTATGATCCAATACACATTGCAGTACAATGCTACTAAACAATGTGCTACTGCCTCAGGACAACAGTGCAGTATCTGTTCCAATTCAATTATTTCCATTTCTGCTAATGGTCTGCTATTTCTCTTGCTACAGTTTTGATTTTATAACGGAATGCCAATGGCATTTTTCAAACATTTCTGCTAAGCCTGACTTAGGTTGACACTATGCCTATGTGAAAGACTACAAGAAATGTACAGTGAAAATAAATCCTCCCTAAGACCTCAAGCACCATTTTACTTATTTCGTTGTTTTTCTTTCACATTGTCATATTAATTGTTGTACTCAGGCAGCATTTATTGGAGAGAAACAATCGGGTTTCCACCTTTCCTCCTATATTTCATTTATCTCAATGGAAATCAATGCTTTGTACTAACTCTTTAACATGCTTTTGAAATGTATTTGTTTCTTCTTTGGTGTGAAGAAACTAATTGTTACCTCAATACACACTGAAAATTGATCACTGAAGATGCAGGACAGCAAAGCAGTGTTTGGAATTACTGCAAATTTTACCTGGTGCAGCAGAGACGGACAATGTCGAATCTGGTTCTGAAGCAGACTGGGTTTGCTAAAATGAATTCCAGCTGTAGTGACACGGAGGGCACAGGAGATCACGTGGGAGAAGAAGCAATCCCGTGGCAGCCCCTTCACTGCACTAGTACATACCCGTGGGGCATTTGGTGCTAGAATCCTGGGTTATGTTGATAGCTGTGCTAAATGCGCAAAGACAATGAAAGTGCGGTAAGAACACTGCATATTTTCAAAAGCGCAGGATCTATATGATTTGTGCTAGCACTTAGACTTTGTAAATGAAGCCCATTCTCTTCAAATGTTTATTTAGTCATATCATTTTGATTATAGTATGTCTGTGTATAAATGCATAGTTTTGGTTGCGTATATACACTTTATTATTATTATTATTATTATTATTATTATTATTATTATTATTATTATTATTATTATTATTCGCTTTGTTATGTAGGCAGTATAAACCCATTTATTAAAAAAAAAAATACTTATTTACATCATTTCAGTTGTACAGTTTTGTGTGTACATGATATACATGTTGTAACGGAGCCTGAGCGTCTCTAAGTTCTTTTCTGCACACAAACTAACCAAACACACAGGAAGTGGAAATGCATGGTTGCGCTATTTATTTATGCACATAAATAAATAAAACAAACACAAACTTTGTCCAGTTTTAAAGAACTGAACTAAAACTGTACAATCGGATGATTCACGATTAAAACACAAAACACGTTTTACACACAGTTATAACTGAAACAAACAGTACACACAGTACCGGTTTACGTTACGACATATAGTAGGGGCTCATCACAGAGGAGAGACCCCGAACAGACTGGCTCGTCTCTCTTTATACTTTGGCAGCTGGTTTTATTTTACAATTTCCCAGCTGCAACTAATAATTATCAATTAACAAAATAACAATTACATTTGGCAGGATGATTTTAACCCCTTCCCTGCCAAAAACACACATTCTGCGTTACACTGTATGTACAGAAATCTATTACATTTTTTTTTTTTTTTTTTTTTTTTACCTTTTTTTGAGATTGCGCTTTATGTAATATGTCTGTATATAAGCACATTTCTGTTCAAATGTCCGTTTATTTACAATGTTTCGGTTGTGTAGATGCTTTATATGACGTTCCTGAATAGAACTATGACTATAATATTTATGTTATTTTTAATACGGCGGTCAAATTGACAACCATGCTTGTTCTAGGTATGCCTATAAACACAGCCGTTCTAGTGTTAATTTGGTTCTTTCATTTCTAGGCATCACAAGGTAATGAAGATACCATATGATAAAGCACAACTCCTATCTAGTCTAATAGTAACAATAATAAGAACAGTTGCCTAATAGCAATGCATGTATTCCCAAAACCTCCAGGTGTGCCTTGCATTTCAGCCATTTAACCACCTCCATGCCAGCCTGAATAATTAACTATCTGCTGCATACTAATCCCTCAGACAGGATGTCCTCAGCAGTATAAACACACCCGTCCTTTAATTTATACCAGATTGCCTTGTACAATAGACTGCCAATGCATGCAGTTTTCACGCACCATTTCCCCTAGAGTGTTACTAGAGCTGACTGGCAATTTAGAGGCGTCAATGATAACTGATTTCTACATTCTAGACATGCCTTTGCAGGGATGGAAATTATAATAATACCGCACTGCTTCAAGAGAATCCCAGCATGTGGTCCCCCAACTGTGGTGTGAACTGCATTGGAAAGGTATTAATTCATAACATGTTTATATCCCTAATGGCAAGTTGTCCTAAGCTTACTGGAAATACTTAACACTGGAATTACCGGAGCAGACTTTTTGGCGCATCACGTTTTTTAAACGCATTTGGCATCTAGGCATCTGTGGTTTTTTAACTTATATATATATATATATATATATATATATATATATATTACCTCTCAAACCATCAGTAGACCCAGGGTTGCAGAAACTTATAGATATATAATACGTTATACCTAGAACTACCGCAGCTGTCATTTTGACTGTCATAGTAAAAACAGTGGGCTTGTCTTAGTGCTGCTGAACTTGAGAGCTTCACACTTGTTTTGAATAGCTACAGGAGGCATTTTCTGTAAAATACTTATTTTCTATTTTAAAATACTTATTTTCTAGTTAAAATGAATAGACCAATACAACGCCGGACTGCACCGCGAGTCTTTGGCATGATTATGTTGAAAAAAAAAAAAAAGTTACTGAATAATAGGGTACCAAATCAGTTATAGTGGAGATAGAAATGACCGTTGAACAGCTAACTCAGGCACAAAATAAAAAGGCAAACAGAAAACACTTGCAGAAAACAGGCAAACAAACAAATCTCGGGCACTATTCTCTATTGCTTCACAGAGTGTCGTAAGCTCCCACTGCATGTCCAGAGTCGTCTCTGAGCTGCTAAACCACTTTGTTTTATAGACCAGCATTTACAGTCATAAGTTCTCTTCCAACACCACCCCCAAATCTCGTGTCAGTGCTCGTGCTGTAACAAGCAGGCTGCAAAAACTGTGTCACAGACAATATCCTGAAGGAAAACAAACAATAACATCAAAACATCTGATTTGCAAAGAAATTATGGGAAAATACAAATGAGGAAATCGGAATTAAAGGTAAGCACTATGTTTGGTATCTTAAAATAAACAGGCTGTTTTGACTACATTTAACACAGAACAGTTTAATAGCGTGCAAAGCTGCAGTAGTTTTATACTTATTTTAATATAACATAAAAAAGACAGCTGCAGTAGTTGTAGGTATGTATATACATCCTGTAGTTCTATTGTTAATAGAGACACTTAACTAGGATCTGTACCTAATTGTCTGGGTTGGGCCAATGTTTACCCCGATCTCATCTTGACATGACTTGGCACTGACTTCCCCAAGGTGCTGGAAGGTACCTGCACTTTGTAAGGAGTTATAATCTAGTTATACATTTGGCTATATTGATTTATGAACAAGGTTTTTACATTTGACCGAAGATTCAGCAATGAAGGTACAGCCATCATATAAAATAAATGAATAATAATAATAAATAATAATAATAATAACTCGGACTACTTGGATGAGTCAGATGGTAAAATCAGGACAGTGAACAATAATGTCTGGTATCAAGTTCAATAGTAACTGAGCAGTGTAATCAGTCTGGTATTCATCTAATAATGGACAAGCAGGTAATGCTTTATATATATAATTAATCTCTTATCAGACATTTATATTATTTATTATTATTATTATTATTATTATAATAATAATATAATTATAACTAAATAATAATAATACTAATAATAATAATATAATAATAATAAAATAACTGCGAGCATCCCAGTGTGTGTGCGATCTAAAATGGTTTAGTAAATTTTGGTTTTATGGTAGCAGTTTCAAGGTAATTAGTTCTTGTACCCCATCTCACAATGACTGTAGATGATTAGAAGCTAATTTCATTTACCTTTAAGTTTTCAGTAAAAACAACTAGTTGTATACCCACAGTCTGGCAAGAATTGGAATTGCAGGACATATTCCTATATTAGCATCAATCTGTAACACCGGCGACTTTTGAAAGGTTTTTAAAGAAATGCGTCAGGTGGCTATATTGGTTTATGCACAAACACCATTTTTGAAAAAGTAAATTGTATTGACTTATTTGAATTCCATGGATCTAGGATGATGTCTACCAAGTTAAGAGTTAGTTGGTTAAACGGTTTGCAAATAGAATCAGTTTGAATTTTGGGGCGCGTTTTGATAGTAAAATTTATCACAGCAGTTTCAGCTTCACTTGAAGTGGGTTTGGCAGCACAAACACCATTTTTGAAAAAGTCAGATTAGTAACCCCATGTTTATGATTCCTTTTCCACACATCACCCCAATTTTAAATAACTTTTTGTCCTGTAATATCGGGGAAAGGAATAATAATATGATTTTCATTGGCAGATGGGAACAGATCTTGACCGACGTGGCAGTATCGCTTTTCCACCAGCAGCTGTCATATTGATTAGATACTGTACATCTCCATAAGACAGGATGAGACAGCTGCTTTGTGTTACCGTAGTAACATAACCAGACTGGAAAATTAAATCGAGTGAATATTGATTGGCATCATGATTGGAAGAATAAAAACTGTAAGACTTCCATCATTCAGGCTCTGCTGAGCCTCCACAAGAAATGTTTCATCAAGGGATAATTAAATGCTTGAGGGAGAAGGGACAAGGGCCTAGCATTGATCAGTACTTTTTATGAAGTCAGTCAAGTCCAGTAGAATGAAATCCAGTGACAGGAAGCAAACGTACAGTTCACATGACATCAGCACCCATGTCATAGATGAGAGGAGGACTTGCATAAACACAACTAGCGATGAACCCAATGATCCTTGTAAACCGGTCAGGTGAACCAGCGTAAGAGAGGAAAGAACCTCAACAGGCACAAGCCTGGAGTTAAATGGCCAAGAGCTTCTGAGAAAACAGCGTGGGATACAGTAAACATGGGTCTCACATTAGTTTACAGTAAAATAAGCTATGTCTTAGTTGGTGCTTATCTTGATAAGAGTTAAGTTCAATATAGCATGAGGTTAACACCTGTTCTCATGTAATGGAAATCATGGGCCCTGCATTCATTCAAAACTAAGCCATTTAAAGTACAGCTATGGCGGTACCATAATTTTTAGTTCAGAGCTGTGAGGTAAGACCCTGCACAGGATTTGGATCTTCAATCACCCACTTAACTAATGAAACCCATCCCTGTATAAAAAGAGGATGATTACTCTGAGGAGAAGGGAGAAGATGAAGGGGCGCATAGAAATGGGAAGGGGGGATGCTTGAGTCGGAGCTGAGCTGGAGCTGGGTCACTGGAGTGCTCCTTAGCATGGAGCCAGAGCTGAGGTTCCAGAGCAGGGCCACTATTTCCTGCCTTTCACAGTTTAAAAAATCCTTTCTGAATTATTCACTTCAAACATTTGGATTAACAAAATAAATTAGTAAGGTACATAAAATACCTAAATGCAAATTGAGAAGTACTTTATAGTACATAATATTTCTGTTGATATGAGAGATCATCCAAAATTAACAACTAGAATCATGTATTCCGGGATCTACAGTCATTACTTGTTATGAACACCAGTGCAGGCACATAGAGAGGGTCCTCCTAATTGCATAGTAAGAGGACAGGGAGTAAGAGATGCAATGTGAGACATATAGGAGGCTAGGATTGAATATACAAAAAAAAAAAAAACAACTTGGTGAATATTGGTGCAAAAAAGGCAGTTATGCTCACAATGTAGTGTGTGACAGACAGACAGTTAAATTAAAGACATATTAGATACTGTATTTTATAGAACACTGATTCTATCCATGCAACATATATTTATTATACTGCTGAACGAACATGGTATTTTGATGTTCAGATATCTGTTCAGGATTCAGATGTATCTGAATATTTGTTCATTTGCAAAATGATATATGTAACACTATTACAATTAAAAAATATCCTAGATGTAAGAAAGGCCTGACTTTACCCTTGTGAATGAATTACAAAACAAAGGATGCCATACAGTAGTTACTGTTAAAAAAAAAAAAAAAAACTTATGTGCATTTCAGGTAAAAACATAAAGTAGATGGCACAAGTGATTAATTTAGAGTGTGGGTGGTACATCATTTGCAATTATTGTATGTAGTTATATGTAATTTTGTATAAATTGTTATTATTTATTTAAGATATAGTTAGAATTTTGTGGTGTGATTTATTTTCATCAATGTATTGTTTTGAATATGTGTGCATATTGTTTCTTTTTTGTTTGTTTGTTTCACTAATTAATAATTGAGCACAATTAGTCACGTACCTTTCTTAGGACCCAGACTTTAATTGCCACAGGTGCGTACCATTTGAGTTGGGCAGGAACGAGAATGAGAACGTTTTTTAGATTCCATGTTTTGGTCGTTTTCAATAGTTTTCTCTACCAACCTAGAGTTGAACGACCGTATATCCTCAGTAATGTGCTTTCTTACTGTCTTGTAGAGCTTAATGTATTAAATCTTTGACTTCAGAGATGCTGTTTGTTTCATTTCCCTTCTTTTCTTCATGAGGTCTTTTGTCTCTTGTGTGATCTTCTGGTCACATTTTGTATTCTGTGTTCCAGCAATGTTTTTTGTTGTTTCTGCAGTTACTTGCATCACTTCCTCATAGATTTTGTTTACCTTGATTGCTTCATCTTTTTGCAGATCTTGAAGAGCACTGAATCTATTCTTCAGTTCCAGTTGAAACACCAGGCTTTGCTTCTGGAGCATTTCTACACTGATTGTGTTGGATTTCATCATCACAAGTTTCGCTCTTTCTAGTGCTGTGTTTAGGTGTATTTTGCATCTTACAAGTATGTGGCCATTTCCTGTGTTAAAATTGTTTAGTACTGAGGCCAGGCCATCTGTCTGTGGATGGTACACAGAGGTCCTTATGAGATGGATTTTCAAAATTTTGTACACTTCTTTGAGGGTATTGGACATGAAGTTGGTTCCCTGATCTGTCAGAATCTCTTTGGGCACCCCTACTCCAGCAATAATCTTAACTAGTTCTTCAGCAATGGCGACGGCACTAGTGGAGTGCAGTAGCACCACCTCTGGATAATCCACCATTACTAAAATGTGTGTATATCCAGAGTCGGCGGGATGCACTGGGCCCACTATGTCCATTGCTATGTGGTTGAAACGAGTACAAACTAGGGTCAGTGTGACCAGCAATCGGGGCCATAGGAGGAAGCAGCCTTTCCACTGCTGGTGTTTGCCACACTGCTATCAGCATTGCTAGTAGCAGTTTTTCTGCTGCCAGGACTGCCCCGGCTGGAGAAACTAGCATGTAAGCTGTCAGCATTAGCGCTGACAGTATTGCCATTGCTGGCATTGCTACTGGCAACATTGCCGCCTATGAGCCCCTTGAAGTCTCTGTTCCTGGCCTGAGACTTTGAGTGAGACTTTGGGGATTTTAAGTGGGGACGTGGCTGTTGAGGCCATGTGTGCTGCACACAAGGGGGGAGATATGTGGCAGTGTTCCCTGCCCCAGTGTTTGTGTTCTATGTTGTGTGTGGTGTGTTAATGTTGGTGTATAGGTATTGGTGCAGGGACATATTGGTGCAGGCTATGTGGAGTACGAGTGATTTAACCCTCAGCAATCCATTTATTCAGCTCTTGTCAGACGCATCAGGTACAATTCATTTTCACATGTGCTGTTATTTTTACACGCGCTTTTTAAAATATTTTTTTCAGAGTAAAACAGGTTAAATAAAAGCCATTACATTGCAAAAGAACACTCAGTACTGCATCTCCAGCCAAGCCCCAGCCCTTGTTCACTGTATTTTTCACATACCTCTTTATAGACGTGCATACTGATAAATCCTCTCTTGATCACTCGTTTTATCACCAAACTCCTTAATAATGCAATCAAAGTCATTATTTTATTACTATAATATCTCAGAGCTACACAGATGTCAGTGATATTCTTTGAATGCTGGGTGCAGAAGCAGCTATCTCCTTTTTTTTGGAGTCCACCTTATCTCTGTGGTGCTGCTAGCTCTATCCCGTTTTTCGGCATCCTTCGGCTCCTATCAGTCTCATTCGGTCATTGAAAGGTTTTCTCGGCTTTTCCGGAGAAAAAAAGACTAGAGCCCTGTGCTTTATGTCTTTTTTATGATGGTGGACAGGGTCTGACATCGGACTGGAAAAGAAAAATTGTGATGTCGGACCTGATCCGACATAGGACCGCAAAGGGTTAAAATGTGTATTTGTAATATGTATGTAGGCACGGGGATTGCACAAATACTTCATATGCAGATAAAATGTGTATGAGTATGTGAGAATGGGGAATGCATAAATTAGTTCACATGCTGGGATTTAAGTGAATAATTAATTAGTGTTTGGCCATTGTGCCCATTATTTTGAGTGGTTTGTTTGTTCAAACCATTTATTTTATTTGTGTGTTATTAAAAAGTGCTGCAGCACCTTTGCACCCAGCCTTGTTTCTGGTATGACTTCAGCCATACAGCCAGCCTGTCCACACAGGTGAATTGGAGGGAGGAAGAGGGAGGGAGAAAGAAAGGGAAAGGAAGGGATGAAGGGGAAGGGGTGAAGGTAGAGGGCGATGTTGATAGATATACTTACTATTGTACCTGGCATGTTCCCCAGATAATTGGATTTTCATCTAATTCAGAAAACACTGAACACAGCAATTTTGCGCACTGGGAATCATACAGGAGCAATGCTGATTCCCTGAAATCCACGGTCTACACAAAGCAGGCTTTCTAGGCTGAAATAATTTAAAATCCTTTTGATACAGAGGTAGATGAATGTTACATGTGAATCATTTTTAACAGCTCCCAGGGTACACAAATATCGTTGTAGCTCTTAAACGGCACTAATTCATTATAATGAAGATTGGGAATGCAAAGAATATTGATGACTGTCGACATGCTTTTAGCAATGTTTCTGCTTGATTTTCAAATAGAAACACTGAATATTTAATTCTCAGATCTAGACACTCACATCAGTTTTCAGCTGTAGTTAATTTCATTCTCATTCCATATGCCTGCTTTCTCTAAATGTCCTTCTCTTTCTCCATTTCTACTCTCGCGCTCCGCACCCTCCTACACAACATTTCAAAACAAACATTTCTTCAGCCTTTTATACCATGTAGCTAGGGAGTTGATTGCTTCAATCACCACCTGGCTACATTCCACACTTTTTCAATCATACCATTAATTAAACAATCACTCAATTAAACTAGGTAGCTGTGCAAACAGTGGCCATCTTGGTTGCAGGCTGACCCTTCACTAAGATGGCCAGCAGCCACCAAACCGTTACCCACACACACACACACACACACACGTACATCCATGTGCACAGCCTATGCTCTGTCAAACCTGATAAACTGGAACATAAGTTCCAAAAAATACATTTTCTACATATTTATTTACAAAGCTGCTTTGCCGGCAGTGTTTTTGTTTTGTTCAACCTTTTATTTTCACCCCCATTTCACCCTCAGTATTGGGCGTTCTTCCGGGTCTGATGTCGCCACCAGCCAGCCTGTTTGCAATTTCTCAGTATTCTTACATATAGATGTTCAATTCCCTTTGAAGCTTGTGCATCTACTGCAACAATAATGAATGGCTCTCAAAGTGGGGCTCGCTCTGCAGCTCATACCAGCTTCATGCTCAATGTTCGAGGACCTTATCATGTACAAATCAAACATCTATTTCAGAGACACACATTTGTGATTCAGTGTCTAACCTAATGGCTAATTCATTTTCCAAAGCATCAAGCATCCTATAATACAGGGTGGCAATTGATATCAGATTTTGTGCTCAATCATACTGAAAATTATATGAATATAACCTTCTCTACTCTCAGTTAATCCCCCCCCCCTTTGACTCATTATCTCCGATACAAACGTTGTTGCAGGATATTCAAAGATCTGCTCCCCACCTTCACCTTGCAAACCGCCTATCACAAAGGAGACCTGGAGTGCCTCGTCAACACTCTGCGCTCCGGATGCTTCTTCCCATTCAAGGATGTCCTTCTGGAAGTGACGGTCTACTCTGCTGCTGTGGTTTCTTCCAGTGTGGCCAAATCACCTCCCAAAACCAGTCCTTTGATCCACCCTCAGATATCCACATTGGAGACCTAAAAGTTCTGAGAGGTCTGAATGGTCCATGGGAAGCCATCTTGAGACAGGAAATGCAATTTCAAAGTTTTAAAAAGTTGTCAAAATGTAAATAAATAAATAAATAAATAAATAATACACACACCTTACATAAACAGTTGTAACAACACATGGGAACATGTAACACAATAAAATAAAAAAGCCCTTATGTGCCCTTTAAAACAGAAAACCTCTGAAGGCATTGATTCTGTAACAAGGAACACAGATTAGGAACAGAAAGATCTGTACTTTGCTGCAAACTTCCCAACTGGCCTCTGTGCCAGGATAGCTTGGGTGATGACTGCAGGCCAGGAAATGAAACCACAAGACAGCCAAGTATACAGGGCGAGATGCAATGTGCTCATTTCTTTTATTAAATAAAAGATTTAAACAAAAACAAAACAGTCAAACTAAACAGCACATGGGCCAAAACAAGCAGATAAACAAATAATAATTACAACAAGTATTGCGCTGGTGGTGAACCAGCACGCGTCGCAATTGTTTCCTTATTTCTTTTGTTTAACTTCTCTCTATTACTCCCATTGTTCACTCCTGAACTCTGTGCAGCCAAAGCTGCAGGTTTTGTATATTATGGCCAAGGAATTGACTGGCTATTAAAATCTTATTAACCCCTCGGCCATATTTTGCACAAGTTTAATAATAAATTTTAATAAATTAATAAGTTTAATAAGTTTAATAATAAAGTTTAATAAATCTGCGTGACTGTCAGCTAATTCAACAATCGTAGCTGATCAGTCACACATTCTCACAAGAGGAAATACAAAAATACAAACAATAACAGCTTTTCAGCCGCCCTGCATTTTAAATAATAATAATACAAATACTTAATAATACAAAACAAAACTTGCACAGGGGCGGGGTCTACCTCATCACAGCCTCTAATGTGATTTAATGAAGGGTGACAATAAATACCGGGAAGTTAGCCAGTTAAAAGTGCTAGTGAATAGGCATAATAAATTACAAGAAATCTGTGCTGTTCAGTTTTACATTATAAATTACAATTTTTTTTATAATAACAGTTTGTATGGACATATTCAAAAAGCATTCACTACTGTGCATTACTAGTTTAATTTTTCTAAATTATCTCTGCTCGCATTGTCTATTTGGAGAATTTCCCCAGTATGCTAAATACTGTAAAAGGGACTTTTGGTACTCGACACACTATACCGAACATAATGTGGATGATGCTGAATGTAAGTTTTTATGCTGTATGTTAGTTCACTTATGAGAAATCAACCAATCACCATTAAGAATTTAACGTCTTATCCTGTGCAAAGAACATATGAAACAGATCATAAGATTTTTTTTGTTATGTTTAATAGTAGTTACTGAGTACAATCATGTTTTTTGTGATTTTTAATATGTTGTCTATAGGATGTCTTGTTATATTTTGCAGTTTGAACAACAACTGTATGAGAATGCATCTCTTATAACAAGAGACTGTTTACAAATAGCATAATAACTTACATATAAATTACACACTCGTGTGCAAATACTTATTGGAATTTAAAATGCAGGTAAATGTGCACATTAAAAACCATTTGTGTACTATCTAACAGTTGTATCATTGAGTTGTGCTTTCTTTTTTTAAACAGCATATTCATTAGTGAAGGCTGACTAAGAAAAGTATTAAACTCAGGACTTTCATTACCCCAGAGATGTTCTGTGTGCTGTATTTGTTCCTGATACAGCTACTAATTGGAGCTATATTGTTTTTTAACTGTCAGTAATTAAAAGGGGGATAATATGCTGGTTCCTAAAAAAAATGTCTTTCCTTCAAGAGCTTTAATGTGCTTGAGCAGACGTTTATCCCGATGTTACCATGGTTTCAAACAGTGCCCCTTATTGCAGTTCCTGCTCTCTTCAATTCAATATCCTTTCTGCAAGTGTTTCTTTTTTTTTAAGCCACTAAACTTCTGTTATGTGCGCCACTGCAATTATTCAGTGGAGGTTTTGTTCTGCTCCGTAAACACAAGGCAAAGACAATTGCTTTATTAACTAAGGTCAAATCTCAGACAATAATAATAATAATAATAATAATAATAATAATAATAATAATAATAATAATAATAATAATTTATATTTCTTAATAATTGCAATAAGAAATGATTGTCATAAAGACAAGTGGGCACTGTCACTATATAAGTTTCAAGGGTTAAAGCTTAACAAAATGGTAAGATAGGGAAATGAATGCAAATGGTGATTATTAATCAAAATGGATCTGAAACCTTGGAAGGGAAGCAATTTAAGGGATTCTTCAGTTTATCAGTAATTGTATGAGTTTCTTTTACAGGACAAGGATCACTGTTTAGAACGAATAATAATAAAATAAATTATAAGTAATGGTAGGTGCATTCCTAGAATGGATCGCAAGCAGTGCATGAACAATATATCAAATGGCTTCACCAGACCTTTGTATGGAATTGCAGACCTAATGAAATCCTTACAGCCTTACAAATTCAGTTTCCAAGTGCAGAACAATGATTAAAAAACTGTTATAGATCATAGACATGATTTATGTTCTGTATTAGGTAAGATTTCAGTATCTGCAGAAATCATTGTTTAAAAGTACTACAGAAGCAGTTATTAATAATTTGGTTGTATTTTCCCCCATATTTTTCTAAATCTTTTTGTGTTTGGCAAGCTATGGTACTCTATCCAATTATTTCATTAACACCCTTTTCTTGAAGCATTCTTACAGTATATTATCTACCATAAAATACCATGTACCAATACCAATGCCATCTTACTTAATACCATAAACCAGTGTTGAAATCGAAATTGGGACTCGAATCAAGTCAAGTCAAGTCCAGTCTTTGACATGCCAAACTCGAGTCGAGTCACAGAGTTTGCTCGAGTCCAGTCGAGTCACTTTTTTGACTCGATTCAATTTGAGTCATTAGTTCTGACAGTTTGATTTAATCAGATTCAAATTTACAATTCACGGGGTGTGAGCTGGGGGTGTTAGGATAGGGCAGAAGCAGAAGGGAGCAGCACATAGGACAGAGTGCTGGCTAGAAACGATCGGACCTAGAATAGAAGAGCGGGCAAGGCCCACTATAGTAGCAGACCGGCAAAGCTGGACATGGAAGCTAGGATAGAAGGTGGTCACTGACTGAGGGTGGTGATGCCGACACATTCCAGGGGCAGAGGACCCAGCAACTGAAACCAGATAGAAAGATGGTCACTGACTGAGGGGAGCGATGCCAACACAACCCAGGGGCGAAGGACCCAGCAACCGAAAACACTACGAGGGTTATGACTCGGGAAACCGCCCCTCGGGAGGAAGATTGTCCCGGAAGACTGGGACAAAAGGAGACAGAGAGGGAGAGGTACCCAGCATCTGAGACTTCTGTAAAGGGGTGCTTGTTAGACCCTCAATTGGCCGAGACTTCACTCTGCCTGGGACCTGAAATAAGAACAAGGCATAGAGGTTAGTATGGGACGAGCACATAGTAGCCGTGTTCCGAATTGAGGCAGAGTATGGAACAAAGCCTTGAGTGAGGCAAGATAAGCGCAGGAGCTGCGAAAGGACAGAGTATGGTCAGGGGTCTGCTCTGACTCACATGTTGAGAACCCCCCTGAAGGTAAAGGGAGGCTGATGCCTAGCCCTGAGGTCGGGGAAGTGAGACTCACTTGGATGGACCCCCGGCTCCTCACAAAATCTCCCACACCATGAGACGAACAAAAGACAGCACATGACAGTGCATAACAAACAAAAGACCAGAAGGACAAACAGGACAAACTGGAGGATGGTTAGTAATTTAGTAGGATGTGACTATGTGTATACCTGCTGCTCAGTGGAGATGAAAAAAACCCTTGAGGCTGCTCTGGAAGCGAGGGTGGAGAGGAGGGAGGCCTACTCGGAGTTGAGGGTAGAGGCCTACTCTGGAGAAGAGGATGGAGTCGAGGAGGGAGGCCTCCTCAGAGGAGAGGGTGGAGTCGAGGAGGGAGGCCTGCTCTGGAGGCAAGGGTGGGGAGAAGGGAGGCCTGCTCAGAGGCGAGGGGGAGGAAAGGAGGGAGGCCTGCTCTGGAGGCGAGGGTGGAGAGAAGGGAGGCCTGCTCGACGGTGAGGGGGAGGAGAGGAGGGAGGTCTGCTCGGAGGTGAGGGTGGAGAAGAGGGAGGCCAGGGTGGAGGAAAGAAGGGAAGCCTGCTCGGAGGTGAGGGTGGAGGAGAGAAGGGAAGCCTGCTCTGGAGGACAGGGTGGAGTCGAGGAGGGAGGCCTTCTCAGAGGAGAGAGTGGAGAAGAGTGAGGCCTGCTTGGAGCCAAGGGTGGCGGAAAGGAGGGAGGTCTGCTCAGAGGTGAGAGTGGAGGCGAGTGATGATAGGAATGAGAGGAATCAAAGAACAGATGGTCTGAGGGGGGTGGGGGGGGGGGGGGGGGGGGGGGGTTCTGCTGGGGAGATACCTTGAAAAGGGGGATAGGGGACTTGATACTTGATGGGTGACCGACCACTCTGAATTGATCCGTCTTGGATCAATGCAGCCATGTTATGGAGTAAGCATGGAAGGGAGCCAAGAGGCAGCTGATCTCCTTGGGTACATCCTTGTAGGCGGAGAAGCGGCTTTTCTGAAGAGTGGAAATTAGCAAATGAAGAATGTATGATGATATAGACAGACAGGAAGGTGAGGCAGGTAGAAAGCTTTTAAGAATCCCACAGGGTCAGGAGGAATGCTGGTATGGAGAGACTGGAGGGAGATGGAGAGAATCCCTAGCACAGATGATGAGTGCCAGGATCCGGTTTTGATTGAAGGGCTATGATTATTCGATTCTGGGCACAGAAGGTTGAAGACACTGAGCAGTCTGTAGAATAAGAGCTCTTGAATAAGGGGCGAGGGCTGCAGACATGTAATGCTGAGCAGATTGAAGGAGGTTACTGAGAGTAGGATTCAGTCAAATAGCATCTGGAGAAGTTGGGGATTCTGGATGGGGGTTGTGGAAGCAGATGGGATCAGCTGACTGCACTTGGATACCGAAAGTAGAGGCAGAAGGAGAGCTGGAACTGAGGGCTGAGATGGCAGCTGGACTGAACGAACATATAAATCGGCTACTGGGTAAGCTCAGCGCCTTTGCGCCCCATATTCTAGAAATGAGGGCAGAGAGATGAGATTCCGCCTTTCTATGTGTTAGTTAATACAGGATCGATCAGCGGTTTGCTACTATCATGTCTGCTTGAAATGGAAAAGAAAAACTCGCATTCAGAGATTTGGGTTTTGCAACGCCAGTTATTCTCTTAATAGTGGAAAACCTTAACTCATAATCAAGACAGATTTCCAGTCTCGTACCACATCTCAAACCAAGTATTAGTTTGGTTTCAATCAATTAATCAACATATTACAGAAATAGGCAGATATAACTAGAAGCATCTTTCCTAGAACACCTAAATAGAAAAACTAAATAGCACAAATGTAATATGATGGAGGAAATAGAAGAGTATTAGTAACAAAAGAAAAAAAAGTCAGAGTATATAATGCTCTCAATATTTAACTTATATTCTAAAATAGAATATTTTTAACAGCACTGAAAAAATATATATATAGTGAAAATGTGAAATAGTAAGCAGTACCACTATGAGATGCACCTTCTTATGACTTCTGTCCAGATACTTGGCACTTCTTTTCTGGCACATTTGATAACAATGCTCAATTTCTAATTCTGCAACTTTTCCACATAATGCCTGTTGATGCAGAATCCAGTGTAAGAAAATTGGTGCTTCTGCATTTCCTTTTTTTTCAGCACTCTGCTAGCCAGTCCACTCTTTTGTCCAGTTAAATATGGTGCAACCCGGTTGTAATCCCAGTTAGTTTCTTCCAAGGTAATTCTGCACTTTCCATGGTTTTTTGAAGTTAAAAAAGCTCTTTCCTCTGGTTGGGTTGTTCATGGCACTTTCATTTTTTCTTCTGATTTGTAGAAAAACCTTTTGTTGACTCAATAGCTTCTTTCATTTCCAGTAAACTCACAATAAGTTTCTTTGTGCAGTGTGTCATAGTGGCATTGAATGTTATAGTCTTTCATAACTGCAACCGTTGCACTGCAAATCAGACATAGTGCTTTGCTGTCAAAATGATTTATTGAACAAATAATGATCTGGCTAACGATTTTGGAATCTTCTGTGTTCCACCTCCAGCTTTCGCTTCCATGACATCTCCAACTATTTTTTTGCTACTGATTTTAAATGTTATACAAA
This sequence comes from Polyodon spathula, assembly GCF_017654505.1. NCBI lineage: Eukaryota > Metazoa > Chordata > Actinopteri > Acipenseriformes > Polyodontidae > Polyodon > Polyodon spathula. The sequence goes on from NC_054545.1 coordinate 41,841,885, forward strand.
GTAGAATAAATAGTTTAAACAAGCCTTCACTTTGCTATCCTAATTACATTTATGTGTTCTGTGCTGTTACACGTGTGTATGAGCAAATGGATCATGTGTGCTATTTGATTGGCTATTTTACTACCTCTGAGCTGTGATTGGCTTACTGGAAATGTCATTCTTAAAATGCAGACTGTACATGTTGAAAACACGTTATATGAAAGAGGTGGGTTGTTTTAAAGAAGAATTGATGAGTGCTGTGTCTGTTGATCGCTCATTTTCGGTCAATGTAAGCTACCTCCACCTTCACAATAAGCTACTGACCAAAAGATACGTCTGGACTGCTGGGGCTTTTGATATCATGGTGGTCACGGGTAAGTCTCTGGCATTATCGTGCACATTAAATTATCGCTCACAATACAAGTAGCGTGCACGGTATGGTATGTAAATACGCCAAATACTATTTTAATGCGTTCTCTGTTAGTAAATGGGGCAATAAATTTAGATGTAGACGCACTACTTTACGGGCGCTTTAACTCAAAATTTCGTAAATGAGGCCCTTTGTCTAAGTCGCTTTTGATAAAAAAATGAAAATGCCTGCTTAAAGACTAATTAATAATAACATGTATAAATCCAAATATATAAATATATATATATTATATATATATATCTATATATATATATATATATATATATATATATATATAAAAATATTTTGCAAATAATGTATTCCAGAATGGTTTCTGTTGTTATTATTTGTGTAACGCTATGTCTATGTGTGTTTCCCCCCACCCCTCTGCTTTTTCTATTAAAAAACAAAAAAATTAAAAATTGGTGGCCAAAATGAGTCAGGCTGCACTTTCAGTGTTTTAACACAATTTGTGGAAACCCAGGCCAAAAGTCACAAACTTTGTGGAAAACTTTGTGGAAACCAGCGGTATGATATGAGCAGCCACGCAAGGACAAATTGGAACTCAGACACAAACATTTAAATATACCGTCCCATATTTTATTAATTTGGTTATTTACATTTGGAACGTTAATTTCTCTGGCTAAAAACACACACAACCTGAAAGTACTACCAAAATAGAATGAGAAAAAGGTGAGGCTTATTATTCGAGGGATTTTAATGCAGTAGCTGTGTCAGATTTTCAAATTGGGAGCTTTATTTCCATATTGGTGATGTACTGAAGGTTGTGTTTTGATACATCAATTAAGATAACTCTGATGTTTCACAATCATACAGACTTGGAAATAGATCTAAGGTTTCAACACATTTCTACCAAATATCAATAACAATAGAAACTGACGTTTTCTCCCATTGTCTGTTCTGTTGGTAGGGACTGACCAATAACTCTAAGCTGCAAAAAGCTTGCAATGCATTGTGCCATAGCTTTGATATGCAAATTGGGAGCTTTATGGAAAGCTGTACTGAAGCACCGACATGATACATCAATTAAGAACTAACTCTTCCCTTACACAATCATCTCGTGACCATGGAAAAAGTCATCTTTTGAGGGTGAAATCTCCACCGACCGAAATTTGTTTTCAAGGGTCTACTCAGTTCCAAAGCCAGACCACTAAGTCGGAGGGCTGTCATTCCAGCATCAAACCAACTCGGGACTTCCCTTACCAAGATCTCGTGACCATGGCAGGTTGGTGAGGGGCGGAAGTACGAGTATGTAAATTCCAGCCACTGGAGTCAAGTTTGGACACGTGTCAGTTGGGGATTGGTGTTCCACTGACTACAGAGGCGGGACATTACATACTAAAGGGAACGTACTACTGTGTTCGGGGTTGGTCCGAAAGTAAAATAGGAGGAGTAACGGGTGAAGGGAGAGACTAAGGTTTGCAACACATTTTTTTGAAATATCACTAACATTTCTTTTGTCTGACGTTTTCTCCCATTGTCTGTTCTGTTGGTAGGGACTGACCAATAACTCTAAGCTGCAAAAAGCTTGCAATGCATTGTGCCATAGCTTTGATATGCAAACGGAATGGAAGCTGTACTGCACCGCATGTACACAAAATAGCTGAAATCTCCACCAGACAGAATTTGTTTTCAAGGGTTACAAACACTTAAACCTTCAAAATGAACATGTCGCATCTGATTGAGCATCTGTTTCTTAATAGCTACATTTGTGCTCAGCTTTCCTTTCAAAGTGTTGAATAATAGAAATGACAGCAAAGTAACTGATTTGATGAATTAAACATGTTTACTGAGGTAGCAATATTTCTTACTTCATATACAATATTCCAACATGCAAAAAAACCTGTCTCTATACAATACTTTTGGTTTGTTAAATAAAGAAATGGCATGAACATTGATTGAGTGCCGGTATGACATGTCATCTAACATTTTGTATTCTTATTACTTATACTTTGTATCATTTTTTTGTTTGTCATCACATCCTTATGACTTTTTAAAATTTGAAGCACCCTTGTGGCCTCAATAAAGCTTCCTGAAACATGTATAAACTCTATCAGGTTGTAACAGGGTGATATTACATACGTGGGTTGTCACTGTATAACACTGAATCAACACAGAGCAGTGGGTGTTGAAGCGCCACACAGGTGAGCAGATTTAATTCAACACACAGGCTGTCACTTCACAGGGCAGGAGCCCGGGTTATTAGAATAGCTTGTTAGATGGTAAATTGGGTTGGTAGAGGAGAGACCTCTAGAGAAAACATATAAAAAGGGTTGTCTTGCTGATGAGGAGAGGCACTGCCTCCAAGATTGTGCACAGCGTCCCTGAGGTAGAATAGCTAGCGGATGCAAACCTGAATCCTTCAGGGATGGATTAGGTAGTGGATGCAAACCTGAAAATGAAAGGACAGCAAAGTAGTTTCCCTGGCTATTGAGGAGAACCTCCCTCTGGGAATCTGAAAACAGATGGAAAGAAGAAGGTCAGTTAGGACATTGATCACTAAACACATAGCAGACTAAGGCCCAAGCGGGAACAGGAAGAGAGAGAAATCAGCCTCTAATTCTGAAGTAAGTAAAAGCGCATGAGCTGCGAAAGGATAGGTGTGGCCGGGGGTCTCCACTGACTCATATGATGAAAACCCCCCTTGTCCACAGACAGAGGTGGCATAGCCTGACTTGAGGTCGGGGCAGTGAGATCACTTGCCCCCCAGCGGGGACTGATGACAGAGGCATGTGGTACAAAAGGAGGAGGAGGGGAGGAGGAGAGAAAAGCAAAACACTTGACAAAGGAGATGGGGTGATTAGGCTTTAAACAGGTACTAGATGACAATTGACAGGACCAGAAAATTAGGTCACGTTTTATTTTAAGGGGCATTTTTTTTGGTTTATTAATTGTTAGCAAACAGCTAATAGATATGTATATAGCTAAAACTGCAAATACCACAGCCCTATGGATGATCAATCAAACAGCAGGGCCCTATGGATGATCAATACCCAGTCGATCATATCCTTGAAATCAGCTCAAATTGTTACTGTAGTAATGTTTAACAATTTAAATCATGTTTGTATTAACCCTAATCCTAACCCTAATCCTTAGCACAAAAATGTACATTTTATGTTTGTTTGTTACCCCTCCTCACACTCACACACACTCTTCTGTGCCTCCAAAAAAGGTTATTATTATAAGTCATGTCCCCATTGAATCACTAGCACCAACAAAAAACAAACTGCAGAAAGATGTAATAAAAATTAGGGGTTTTAATTAATTAATGATTAAACAATAAATCACACCTGTGAGCTTTGACTGATTAAAACATAATTGATCGACTAATCTTGTCTACCTGAGTGTGGTATAAAAAAATCTTGAAAAATGGTGGAGGGTACTTCTAAAGAACTTGGCAAAAGGGCAACTGGAAGATATTCCCAATATTTTACAATATCTCAGAATGAAGAAAAAAAATTGTATCATCTTAGTCGCAAGTAAGATGATTTTTTTTCTTTTTATTCAATTTATGTCTTTCAATGGTATCTGAAAATTAACAGTTATATCATACTTTTTCTTTAGCTAAATAAAATGAAATAGGTCTCAATTAATTATATTTCTCTTTAGCTGGCCTAATTAAAATCCCATTCAGAAAGATAATGGATCTGTTAAATACGTTATTCAATGGATTATATGGAAATATATATTTAAATGGATTTTTCCAACTAGATTAGTCAAGAACACGCAGTATACAGTTACCTGTATTCAAAAGGCAACCTCCTAGTCATTTTGCAGTTAGATATTTTTTTCAGGTTTTATTGACTCTGTAAACGGTTTCTTTATATACTGCATTCTTGTGTAGCCACGTGTCTGTGTCTCTTTGTTCTCTCAGCAGTTATCCACACATAACAGGACACCCCTGTTACACACCAATACAGATATATTATTACAAGCCAGATACTGTACATTGAAGTATGGAAGCAATCAAATATGAATCACTTCAGAACTGAAAAATTGATCATTCTGACAGGAAGTATTTTCCCTAGGTTCTGTCTTTTTGTTGCTCATGCTTGTCTGTTTAAAAAATGGCTGTTGTTCAACTGAATTTCAACAGGATTTCTAGGATCAACAAAATCAAAGCATTGCATGACCAAAAAACAAAACAAACAAACAAAAAAATCAGTATTCTGGTAATATCCAACAGTTGTGAAAATTACTTAGTACCCAGCAGATTGACTCAATACATTGACATTTTGTATTAAGACTATGGATGTGGTTCCTTAGAGAGCTGAACCAATGGTTATCTGTGAGATGGCTTGTTTTGTATAGTTTGGGTTATGTATCATTGGGGAGTTGATATATATTGGTATGTGAGCATGGGGATGTGGGTTTGTGTGTGGAATAGTGGTGATAGGGAGGCAGTTAAAATCCTCCCTGTAAAAACAGGTGGGAATGTGGCTGGAGCTGTGAATTGAATAGGTGTATAAATAGGGTGATCACAGTGAGAAAGGGATTGGTGTGTTCAGAGGCAGCTCGAGTCACGCGTTAAGGAGAGAAAGAGCAAAGATCAATAACAATTGCTACGCGTGCTGGTTCTACACCAGCGCAATACTTGTTTGTTCCACTTGTGTTAGTTTAAACCTGTTGTTTATTATTAATAAAACATGCAAGGAGTGCTTTTCATACCCTGCAGCACTGAATGTGTGTTAATCTTCTTCCTGGTCTGACATCACCACCAGCCAGCCTGGTCACAGAACAATAAAGCAATTTAAATACTTTAGAGGAGTGAAATAGGAAGATCGCAAAGATAAGACTGCCATGAAACTAGCGTAATGGATGCTGTTTCACAGTTCATAGTACAACTGAGTATTCTGTTTACACAATGCAGGCAATTTACTCCATAAACAGCCAGGGCCGAAACTTCAGTGTTTGTGTCAGATATTAAAATTAAAAGAGTCTGGTTATATTGGTTTTGTTGAATGTATGTAGCTTCAAATGTCATATTGTAATTATTTAATTATTGTGCTTTCTTGTGTAAAAGTGCTTTCACCTGAGTTCAGGAGGTGCTCTTAGTTTCCCGTCAGAGATAATATTTACTAGGCTAGATCATCAAAAGTTTCTTTATAGTGAAAAGTGCCAGCTTGTGATCTGACACTTTGTATCTTATATGTTCCCGCTCTTAATAACTGTGGATGATCTGACCTGCATTATACATGTCCGTAGCAGGCAAATAGAACTGCATAGCAGCTTCCTGAACTCCAAAACAAAGCACCATATATAGAATCAGAATGTGCATGTGAACAATGAAAAAAAATTAAAAGAAAGCACCATTGGGCTCCTCCAGAGGGAAGACACAAATAGTTAAACATGTATAGTGAATTAGTTATAAATTAAATAGTAGCAGACCTAAGAAGTAAAGGTAAACTAAATTTAACTAAGAATGAAGAAGTGCTAAAGGAATTAATAGAGGATGGCAGTATTATTATAAGACCAGCAGATAAAGGTTCTGGGGTGGTAGTAATGAACAAATATACAGTAAATTTATTAAAAGCAGTAGGGACTGAATTCCAAAATATAAATACATATGAAGAAGTAAAAATTAATAATAATAACGGCATAATAAAATAAGCGAGAATTTTGGCAGATAGATTATATAAAAATGGGTTTGTATTGAAAGAATTAAAAAATGACATGCTTCCACAAAATCCAAGAACAGGTTTGGTTAGAGGTAGCCCAAAGATGCACAAAGAAAAACTCCCAATGCAAATGATTGTTAGCACAATTGATAACCCAACATATGTTATTGCGAAAGTAGCTGAACAGCAGCTGCAGCCACATGTTGAAAGCTTACCTCGCTGTGTTAAAGATACAACACATTTTCTAAAAAGGATGAATAATATAAAAGGTTAAACTTTCAGAGAATACCAATGTTATTTTGCATGGATGTAAAATCCCTGGACCCTAGTGTTTCCAGGCATGTAAATAGGCTCTGGAAAATAGAGTAGATAAGAACATGATACCTATGGAAGCAGGGCTGGATTAAAGGACGTGGAAGCCCTACACTAACCCATATTATGGCAAATGGTATTATTGGTATATTGCTTAATCCGGCCTGAGCACGCTTACATTTTTCTAACTACATGTTCAGCCGTGGATTTTGTCAAAAAATATTTTTTTCATAGTCAATGTGTTTGGCATTGCACTTTATAATATATTCTCCCGATTGTGGAGCTGCCATATAAAAATGTGAGAAACATCATCAGTGTGTCCATCTGTCTGCGCACTTTATGTAGACTTTTCTTTCTTTGCTGATCATAGCTGGAGATGTGGCTTGTTAAACTGCGTATGCCTTTATTGCCTTGTACCATATGACACAATTCTCATGTGAGTGATAATAACTACATTTCACTGTTGTTAATGATCATTTTAATTTACATTCAAACATCAGTGGGAACATAGAACACAAAGTTATGCAATATGGATCACAGACATAAAAAAAAGCTTCAGTTCCAGGCATTAAAGTACAAAAGCATTAGCAAGGGTATACTAGAACATCCACTGAGGTTAATGGTCAGTGGTTTTGTTGGTTTACCAGAAAATCCATCAGCCAATATACAGCAGCAGAACTATATATATATATATATATATATATATATATATATATATATATATATATATATATATATATATATAGTAGCTATATATAGTATGTAGCGAGAGAAACAAACACTATAGACTTAAACTGTTCTTGCCAGCTTTAGACATCCACATTTGAATCTCCTTCAGCCTCCACCGTTGTACACATTAACCTTTACCTGCCTTTTAAAAAAAAATTTCAACCCCCAAATAAAAAAGGAAAGTTTTTAAAATTTAAATAGGCATACTGTGCACATTTAAGAAGGACTGGTTTTTAAACTGGCCCTAAAACTAAAATAAATGAATAAGTAAATTGAGCCTGATTCATACATTTTATCCTGCAGACTGATGCCTCTGACTTAGTAGAGCTAGGGATGGATCTCTCCAAGGAGGTAGAGGGGTGGAGCATTTGGTATTGTACATTAGCAGGGAGCTGATTGCGTGAGCGACAGGCCAGGTATGCTGTAATCAAAGAAGAAATGCCTAGCCTTCATAAAATAACAAAATTAACCAAAAGCAAGCTTCTGTGCCCCTCTCTTCCTCTCTGCAGTTTTTGTAAAATGTCCCAAACTATTGGCCACCTCGCAGGGGCCCCAATTTTGCTGGGGGCCTATGCTATAGTGTAATTTGCGTATAGGTTAATCCGACCCTGTACGGAAGAAATATTAAATACAATAAATTTAGTTTTAGAAAATGTTTATTTTACATTTATAAATATAAGTTACAAACTGAATGATGACACAGCAATAGTCTCGGAGTTAGACCTGCATTTTGAAGCACATATATGGACAAATGGGATGAAATGTTATTGAGTAAACTAGACAAGAAGCCATTAGAATACATCGGATATGTCGATGACATAACTGGAATATGGACACATGGAGAGGAATCTCTTGTACAGTTTCATAAATTAGCAAATTATATCTACCCTAATATTTTGGTGGATTTAAGGTGGACAGAATCTGAAATTGAATTCTTAGACACCTTGGTTAAACTTGATCAAGGATCTATTAAAACAGAACTTTACTCATAACCTACTGATATACATCAGTACCTGTATATGTCATCTACACATAATATGTATCTATACTAAAAGTGCAATTCCTAAAGGACTTGGTATAATGATAACAAGAATCTGTCCTGATGAAAATGACTACAAGAAACAGAGAAAGGCATTCAAAATAAATCTTAAGCAAAGAGAATATATAAAGAACAAATTATTGAAAGAGAATTGAGAAAAGTTGACAGACTCAATAGGAATTAACTACTTGATAATTGCATATTATAAATTATTACGCAATGTTTCAAAAATAGTTTGGAAGCATTTACATCTACTTCATAATTCAGAAAAAAATTAAACAAATATTTCCGAAACCACTGATCGTAGCTTTTAGAAGGGATGCAGATTTGGCTAACATTTTAGTGAACAGTAAACATGAAGCGTCATAGATATGTTAAGGGACATTGCAACCTGTAAAAGAACATGTGTGCAAAAGAAAGTGTGCAAATATATTGGAAATAAAGAAAAAATGCATAAAATGTAATAAAATAAAATATATAGGAGAGACAGGTACATATTTATATAAAAGAATTTAGAACCACCTATCAAATACAAGAAATAAAAAAGTAAATGAACCAATAGTTCAGCACTTTACAAAGAATAGACCATAGATGACCTAAAGTTTGTGGTTTTAGAAAAAAAATAAATTAGACAATGTACAGTATAGAAGAATAAAAGAAAATAAATTGATAAATAAACTAGATACCATGGTGCCTGGTTGAAATAGAGAGGAACAATAGATTGTTCCATTATATAGTGACTCAAATCACAAAGACATTACATTTAAAGAGGAATAACTATGTGGTTACCATGGCATCAAAAGCTTATAATAACCGCAGTTTTTTTTTTTTTTTTTTTTTTCAAAACCACTTTCCCTTGACAAAGGCAAGTTAAACATGTTGGGAAGTTGTCTCTTTGAGCTAAACCTTATATGTACTTGCAATAAAAAAATATTTTGAATAAGGGCAAACACAATCAGGGAACAGTGAATAAATAACAAAAAAAAGAAAAAGTAATTTGTAGTGGCTTCCTCTTTAATAGGCATGCCTTCAGCAACAATATTATACAACATGTCTAGCTGCACCCTGCTTTTAAGTTTCACTTACAGATGCAGCAGATATCAATAATGCTTATTTATGGTTTGCTTGACCTTTCAAATCTTTCCATTTATTAGATTTTTTTTTCTGCTTGAGGCTGGAACAGGATTCATTTCAAGTCATTTTTTATCTCAGTGACAGATGGACAAGGCTTTACATGTTTACTATTCTGGAAGGCAAGTAGACTGCTCAACTATTTTCTTTTCAACATTTCCAGCATGCAAGCCACCTAATCTTGTTCCTTTTTCTGCACACCGATCCAGCAGCACCCCAGCTGGCCCCTGCCTGTATATTATACGAGTGGCAAGCAATTACACAATAACTCAGACCCATCATACAGCAACTAGAACACACCAACATTTTCTGGCAAAGGGTATTATTTCTCTTGAATACAAGTGCCCTTTCTCAATTTATATGAAGTCTATTGCTCTAAATCAAGTACATTTAGAATGTGTCACACATGTCAAATTATTAACAAAAGAAACTGCTGGACAAAGTTCACATGACAATTTATTTTGCAATGCTGGTTAACAAATGGTTACATGAAACTCTGGAAGGCTGAATGAATGCTGTCGTTTGCTCAAGCATTGTTGCAGTGAAGTCTGTTCAAAGATGTTGCACATGATGGTGATGGCTATTTGATGGCGATGGTTCTCTTCTATCAATAATGCTCTCAGTGCCAGAGTTGTGCTCAGTGGTTTGAGAAGCATGACAGAGGCTTCAGTCATCTTCCAGGGCCAGCAGAATCCATGGATCTCAATCCAATTGAGCATGTTTGGGATGAAACTGAACAACATATTCATCATCATGATTCTCTGCCTACCTCTCTGTACCAGGTATGTGAAATATTAATGAATATTAATATCAACATCCCTCGGGAGACCCCTCTCTCTCTCTCTCTCTCTCTCTCTCTCTCTCTCTCTCTCTCTCTCTCTGTAGTTTTCCATATACTTAACAAAAAACTGTCATATATTGAAAAATGTGACATTGCTAAATCTAACATGAAATAGTGTACTGCTATTATGTCTTCCGGTAGATGTTTGTGATATCATTTTGTAATTTCTTTGGCTTCATGATGTTAAATAAAATATCTCATGATATATATATATATATATATATATATATATATATATATATATATATATATATATATATATTATATATATATATATATATATATATATTTTTTTTTTTTTTTTTTTAATGATGTCTCAATCCTAAAATTCTAGGTGATTCAAAACATGTGGATTATAGTAATTAATACCATGGTAGTATGATGACATCACCATTCTAGAAAATTGTTCCATAATGGGTGTCAAAACCCAAAATACAATAAGCTCCTCAATAATTCCAGGGTTGCAAATTCTGGAATTAAATAATGTCATTAAATTCCTGGTATTTAGTGTTGAGAATGTTATGCTTCCAGTTTGCATAAAGGTCATACAGACTCGGGCTGCAGTAAAGAAGCAGTATAAATATTTGTGTAGAGAATGACTGTCGATATAATCCACACACATGCCGTCCTACAATTCTGCCCAGTCATGGCGATCTAATACATTATTTATTTGAACCGTTGTGTTTTCAGGAACAGAACATCAGAGTAGCACTTTCTGGCAGGTGTCCAAAACACTTGTATTTGAATGTGTTCTGTAGCAACAATTTCAGTCAACCATGTACTATTGGCAGGCATAATTCTCAGGGCTTTAACAGTTCATTGCTTCCTAATTCCTCAGCAGTTTTATAGGGCACTTCTTGGAAATGAAACTTTGAAAGGCTTCATGATCACATTGAAAGGTGAGCATCTTTTAGTACTTCAGCAATCCTTAACAATCCCATTTAATACCTCTCTATCAACTCTTTCTGCATCGATACACAAAATCAATACAGCATTTTGTATTTTCCTTTACTTTATTTAACACTACATTTACCTTGAAGAGAAGTTCCAAATCTGTTGTATTACAATACCAGTGTATCACTCTGAATAAAAGCTAGCCAGACCATTAACAGACCACAGCATTACCAGGCTTGACAATAGAATGGATTTGGAACACACATTGACAGTAGCACATTGATATACAGGGTGGTTAGAAAGTAAGTTTACCACATCACGAGCATTAATGGGACTTGTTCCTAAATGTTCTTATATTGTTATGTTACCACTGTAGCTGCTCATGTACCAGTACCCATTGGTGCAGAATAACTATACTGTTATTGTAGAGATATTGAAGGGGTTTGGTAGGGATAGATTCACCCATCTCACCACCAATACATTTAGTAGTTCCTTCACAGCAGTGGGAGTTTATTGACTGGCTTTTGTAGTTACCAGTGAACGAGCTCTAAGACATGTTGTAGTATTTTGAATAATATATTCCAAGATATTATAAAGGTTATAAATCAATGAGACATTTTTTGATAACTATTTTTTTTACATTTAGGTCTATAGTTTCCACTGTTGTAAAAGATCTGCTTCATAATAAATGTATAACAAGGGACAGGGTAGCCATGGATATTTATTGAAAAACAAATAAATGTGTTGTCCTGTAAATATATTTATTTATTTAAAAAATATCTTAAATATGTGTATTTAATAAATGCTAAAGAGTAACTGGAGATAATAATAATAATAATAATAATAATAATAATAATAATAATAATAATAATAATAATAATGGTACGCCGATTTGTCAAATATTATGTAATAATACATATGTGCTTTAATCAGTTTCTTAGCTTTTTTCTGTGTTTCCAGTTAGTCAGGAAGCTGTCATTCTTTTTTAAAACCTTGACCATTTCCCTGACCATTGGGGATATTTTTTTTTTTTCCAAACATTCACAGCATTTGTAAACATCATAAACAATTAAATACAAAGTTTAGAAAACAGACAAAATGTTTTAGTCCACTTAAAGTACACTTTAATGCTACAATTTTAAAAGCCTTTCCGGCAATACTTGGTTCAACTAGTATCAACTCTTTCGTTGTGACTATTATTTTGATATGGCAGACTCTTTTTCTCGGTATTGCGGCAGTAAAAATAGACAATGAAGCACCTTTTTCAAGTACACCATAGCAACACTCATTCAAACTCCATCTGCACTGACGGTCTGGAAACAGAACATCAGATTCCAAAAACAAGCTGAATAAGTGCCAAGGACACATTATCCAGATGGCACAGCTGTTGCTATGATAAAAATGTGCTCTTGGTCAAATCCAAATAACCCTGTTAGTAAATGGAACCCATTAAACCATGAGGGTGTGAAAAAGAAAATCTTATCTCTCATATATATATATATATATATATATATATATATAATAATATATATATAGATATATATATATATATATATATAATATATATATCACGTCATAGTTAGTGATATGCAATCCCATTGGGTAGGCAGTTTAATATTAAACCCTTATTTCTGTATTAACTTTTACCCTGTTCAATGGATTTGCATGGACATTTGGACTTGTGGTCTTTTTGGTTAGATCTCTTGACATGGGCCATTTCGTTCCGTGATCCAGATAGTAAAAAAAATAAAAAATTGAAAATCTATGTTTTTTGCTGTTTCTTGCAGGTCTGAAAAATGTTTTGGAATTTTAGAGTACAACGGGACTAGAGTTAAAGAGATTCAAAATTTTGGTTCTGTGTTCAGTGGTTCCTTTGTCAGAAAAAAAATCTTTGTTCGGCAGGCGGACATTTTTTTTTTTTCAGTAAACTTTAAGTAAACCATGACATGTCTGTATATAATTGAGACTCTGTAAGATGTACTGTAACATTGTCTTTTCATTTTGTGAGTGGGAAATGTGTTTATTCTATCTTTATAAAATCTGTTTTCATCACACGTCTCACAAAAAAGGAATTATCACGAAAATAAGCAGCTGTTCTGGTGAAAACAGAAGTACTCTGGCAAAAAAAAAAAAGAATTTAGAATTCCATTTGTCGTGAAGGGGATCTTTCATGAGGTTCTTTCATTATCGCAAAAACAAAGCTATAAATATATTCTCAAAAAGGAAGGAAATTCTTTGGAAAAAAACTTTGTATTAAAATGACAAAAGTAGGAAATGTGGTGTTAGGGTTTTTAACCCTAACCCTGCATTCCCTCCCATCCCCTTACAAGGAGTGGAGGGCAAGGCAACACAAGCAGCCAACGACAGCCATCATCACTTAAGATGAACATCATACAACTCTGCAGATAACACAAGAGAAAATCCATCATCATGGCCTACTATGTGTATGAGGACTACTGCCAGTGTGTTGGGGGGTCTTGTATATCTGTATATATTCATCACACTGTGCCTCTATGAATTCCACTGCCAAAATAAATGTCTAGTGTGGCATCCATGTTTGATGTGCATCAGTTTGTTTGGTGGGGGAGGTGAACTGCATGCAGGGCAGCATGAAGGGAAGTGTATATGTGTGGTAATGGTGAGTGCTGTGATGGCAAATAACACAAATGACAATATAGCTCCCATAAAATGCCTGTATTTATTTGAAATGTACAAAAGAAAAGCAAGTCTCCCCTACACCAGCAATGGTATAGGGGAATCTAAATATGGCGGGTTGCAATCCCAAACAAAAAACAACACTCCAGTAACCACAATCCTCTGTGCGTGAAACTATGCTCTGTCATCCAGGTGCAAGTGATGTGAAGGTCTGTGCTATGCTGTGCTGTGCTGTAAGACATGGTTGTGAGCTGGCTTCGTGGCTACAGTTCCCAATCTCCATCTTACTCCTCTGCAAAAACAAAACAAACACAAATACACACACCGGCTGGTTATCCAATCTCAGTGTAAGGGGGAGTACTCACATAGCTGCGTCCCCTTTGTACCATCCAACTTCTTCCTGGATCAGCCCGGCTCCAGGCTTTCTCCAATCGCTGCCACCCGATCGCAAGTGATTTGTTTAGTGTACGTGCCGTTACATACTTCCGCCAAGATGGCCGACCTCCAGTTTCTGTCTACCGTTGAGTCGACCAGTCTACGGGAAAGCATACCGCTCACTTTACACACCACCCTTTCTGGTTGAGAGGGAGATTTACAACTTAGATTTGTTCTCTCTTTGTCACATGCTGTAATATGAATATATGTCCTAGCATAACTTTCTGCTGTATGGAATTGCAGATGTTCAATGGCATAATACAGTCTTTTTCAAGGGAGGAAGGGGTGATGTGCATTAGCATTCATAGTAACATGCATAGGTGGAATGCGAGCACTTTAAGAACAGGACACCTGTGTGACAGATGTATAACACAATGATACCGTCACCTAAAAAAATGGAAGTGTATTAGATACACTTATGAAACTGTGTTTACATGGGCAAGTGGAATGTGCTGTGTCATGTCAGTTTGAGAGAGCAGAACCAATAACACGGATCAATCAAGAGTTTTTCATTGTCATACTAGATGAGCAACAGAATACAGTTTAATGAGAGTGATGGCCTCACCGTCACAGTTAGGCTGTATACATTGTGCTGTAATACCAGTATGTTCTGTATTCTCCAGTGCTCTAGGACTATGTTGGCAGATAGCACACACATGTATTCTGTTAATATCCATCCTTATGCAGTGGGCCTTCCCCTGAAACCTCCCAGTATGTTCTTAGGAAGCACTTAGAGGTCATACACTTAGTGGACCATGATGATGGATGTCTCAATATGTATCTGCAGAGTTGTATGTTGTTAACTGATGATGGCTGTCTGTGATTGCTTGTGTTGCCTTGCCCGTTCCACTGCTGTAAAGGGGTGGGAGGGAATGAATTTCCCTACTAGAAGCCCTTACCCAGGGCGACTTAACTTTTACAGTTCCCCGGGTTTCCCCCACAAATAGTCACATTTTCATTATACACCCACACAAAACACAAAATACCTACATGTCCGTCAGTGCGTGAATTAGTGCTAGTGGTGCAAATAGTTTATTGTGATACAGTGCAGTGCTTTTCCGGGTTTGTGCTGTTCAGGGTTTGTGCTGGCCTCTGGCGACAGCTCCGGAATCATATTTAGTCGTTTAGTAATATATAGCAGAAGACAACTACAGACAAACAAAACTAAACAAAACACTCACAAATGTTTTTATTCCTCACTGGGTTTCTCACCGTCCTTACAATTCAAAATGCTTTTCAACCAAACAAAGGAACAGATACATCGCTTCGACCCCTATTTATACCATCACTCATGAGCCCTTGGTAAACGAGTGCAGCCGCTCCTGTAATCCGCGGCTGCCACATTATTTACAGTCTGTACACCAAGTTCAAGTAAATTCTCAGTTTGCTTTCTTTATTTTTGGGAATTCTTTTACTGTTTCACTTCCAGGTCATTACCCTCAGCAGTATCTTTGTGGTTGAATCACGGATGTTGGTACTTTTACAGTTGTTGGTTTATACAGTATTTTTTATTTTTTTTATTTATTTTGTTAAAAGCATCTTCTTTCCTAGACATGGTAAAATAAGTTATACCCAAAGATTATTTCCTTGATTTGCTGACAAAGAGAACAATGTCTTATTCATCTTTGTTGCTTTCATTTCTGTTTAAACCCCTGCTTTTAATAGTCGTAATTTGAGCTCCATCCATGTTTTCTTTATCGTCAACACTGAGCAATTAATCCAATTATTAAAAGCAAAAGGCTTGAAAAAAGTGACATTGTTTGCAGTAAACGTGTGTGAAGCTAAGCCGCCTATGGTCTGCAGAGATAAGTCACTGCTAGATTTTTTTAAAGCATTTTAGGAGTACCAGGGCATCCCCCTGGATTTCATCAACCATCTATTTCTCGGTGATTCCACAGTGCTGTAAAATGTTTTAAGAAAATGCAGCTGTAACATATCAAGGTAAAGGTTGATCAAAGAAACCAAAACAATGTATATGTGACACACATTTATATATAAGAACAACATTGTGAAGCAAGATAAAAGCATACCTCTTCTTCACAAATAATTTAAGGAGAGTATGGATGCAACTTAGAAACGACTAATACTACAGTAAAGGTTGTTAAATACAAGCGACTGTATAAAAATACTATAGCAAAGGTTTTTAAATACGAGAACTTTTCGGTGGAAAGTAGAAGTTCTTTTACTGAAAAACCTTTGTCTCTGTTTAGATGAATGTTGATATAGGTCCATTCAGATACTTCTTAGTTCCTTTAAGTTGCTTTGCTGTGATATTAAGCTTGATTACTTTCCATAGAATTATGAGTCAATCCAAGCCAACAAAAAGAACCAATAGCAGTAGGCCTTCTGTGTCTTCCCAACCACAACTCATGCCTTGTACTCTTAGACAGGGCTTTGTGCTGATCTGCACACCAGCTGCTAGGATCTGAGGAAAATAGGTCATCTGCAGTACTAAAACTAAAATGTTAGACTATTTGAATTTAATCCAAGCTTCCTTTTTTCCAAAATGGAAAATAGTTATAATTTACACAAAGAATTATGCAAATGTACATTTCCATTTCAGCAGAAGTAACCATTAATTTTTAGAGAGTAAGTAGCCTCAAATGTATTTTTTTGCATACTGTTTAATGGTGTTAGCATACATTCAGAGCAGTCCTGGTTTCTGTTTCTTCATTACTGAATTATAATCATATTCCTCTAAATGTTTTAACTAGCTTTGAACTTGTTTTGAGTTGTCCAGAGAATCCCAAATGCCTGCAGTGAACAGCCTTCCTCATTCCATTCAAATCATGTGACATGTGATCTTTCAGCTCCACCAAATATCTGTCTATATAAATGTATAACTTGGCATACATATTTTAGATTAAGGAGAAAGGCTTAAAAAGAGATTTCTGGCATATCTGTTAAATACTAAACAGTAGTGTTTTGTTGTTTGGTATCCAGGGGTGACAGGGTGCCCCGCCCCCTTGTGAATATTTGTGTTATTATTGTGTATATTGTTCTGGTTGTCATGATGATGGAGGTGGTTATTTTGTAAACATGTATATTGTTATGGTGATGGTTGTTATTATTGTAGTCTGTGTTGTATAGTGTGGTGTTAGCTTTGTTACTGTTATTGAACAACCCGTTCGCCAGTGTTTGTTTATGTTTGTGAGATTGCGTTCACGTAAGAATGACTGTTAATTGATCTCTGTAAGAATGTGTGCTTGAATGAAAGTCCACGTGCGTGTGTTGAGTTTTACTAATCTGTTTATTGTTTAATTGTTCACGTTCAGTTGGGATCTTCGGGGTAATTATGTCATTATAATTCAAAGTGTATTTAAGGGGAACGAGTGCACTATATGGGAGTTGAGAGTTGTGAGTTGTGTGTTGTGAGATTGAGCAAAATAAAATAACAATTTCTATTGATGCTGGTTCGCACCAGCGTGACACTTGTTAGTGTGTTTTGTTCATTTTGGCCAATGCGTCGTTTCTTTTGTGTTTTATTTAAAAGTGTGCTTACTATTTAATAAATGGTGAGCGCCATTGTGTCTCATTCACCCCGCAATTGCCTTGTTTGTGTTTACTTACTGGTCTGATGTCACCCTTGCAGCCATCCTGTCACACCATCAGGCTGTAATTGTTTTCTATAAAGCATAACCTTGACAGCATTTTAAACCCTGCAATTTGAAATGTGTTAACATCTCATCCATTCCCAAACACTAATATTAAATTCAAATACAATTTTAAGGATTGCCTATTGACAACCAGCTAATAAACATGTTAATAAACAATATTTATTTTTCTGTTAATTGTAATTACTATATAATAGACCAGCTAAAACTGTAAACATCACAACCCTATGGATTACCTATTCCCAGTCAATCACATATTTGAAATTAGTTCAAAATTGTTACTGTAATAATGTTTATCAAATTAAATAAGGTTTTTATTAGTGGGCGTCTTATCCCGGGCTCATCTGCATTCATGGTCATGAAGCTTTTAACCTCATCTTGCCTACGGGACTGAATCCCTTGGACAACAAGTTTTTTTCAAAAATTGCACACCCCTGACATTTCACCCTAGACTCATTTCCAACACTTTAGTACATCTATCCTAAGTCTCTAAGACAAAAAAAAATAGCATCGCGCTAGTAGTACAGAACTGCAAACACAAATCAGGAAAGGAAACCTTCACGGTACTCTTCATCTAACAGTCTAAACACAGTATTAAAACATCATTTTCATCACTCTCTAAAATAAATTTGACTAAAAAGATATCAAGTTTACTTCATAAGCTCTTCACATAAATACATGAGATACTTTAACTTACTGTAGTTACTTATCCAAGGTTCACTAAAAGTTATCTTTCACAAAATATGTAACTCTAAATAGTTAATTAATCAAACTTCAATGTGACTATTTTGCAATGAATTTAATTAGGTTCCATGAAGAGAATGGCATATAGATTATACTCAACAGTTCCCTGGCAATACTGACTCTGTCCTCAGGCTGTGGAACTTGATCCATTGAATAGTCCAAGTAGAAGTCATTCTCCAAAGGATCATCAATCCCCAATAGGGATCAGCACAGTTTATATGCATTATCTAATTCTTGGAATCTTCAGCCACCTGTGTGGCCCAACACAGTGTTTATGTCTTTCTGCAATGCAGTAAAATTTGATTTGTTTGTCAGAACAGCCTTTTCTGATCAACGGCAGGTCTCAAGCCTTTCTCTGCAGGTAGCTTAACCTCACCATGATTCTCATCCTGTGTAGCAGTCCACCTGAAAAAGGGGTTTGTGGTTGCCATCAGTTAACTGACAGCACCTCCAGGAGCAGTAGATTTTGAGAGCCCAGAGCTGGGTTTAAATAGCTTTTTCTAAACAGGGATCGGTGTTACATTGACCATACAAGGTGGTACTTTTAAGTTTGAGAAGTTTCTTTCATTCATGACCTATAATAGTCTGCCCCCAATATTGTCAGGTTGCCAGGAATTGTTTCTACAGGTAGCATACTAATGGTCCTGATGTGATGCAATGGCACTGTGTACAGTGTTTATTGTAATGCATTGCTGCTACAGATCTGCCCATGTGAGTGAGATGAGGTTAAAAGCTCTATAAGCATTATTCAAATGCTGGGACAAAGTAAAATATACAGATCAGTACTAAACAGTACATTTCTAATAACTTTTGTGCGTCAAAGAAAATGTTACAGGAAGGTTAGTGTTTCTTATGCGTTTCAAGGAAACCCGGACATTATGGCATGTGGGCTTGTTAATTCCTCCCACCCGTACACAGATGCCAATTCCCAGACTGTCCGGGTCAAACCCAGACAGGTGGCAACCCTAATTGGGACCTTAGGCACGCTCTTGCCAAACAAAGTTAGACTCAGTAACAGTACCTATACTTGACTTGTTTAATGAAATATATCCAGGCACCTGCTATTGGGTTTTGACTAAATGGACCCTGTTTCAAAAGCTTTTTGTGCTGTTTGGTTTGATGGTTTAAATGCAGTTGTGTAACAAATATGACTGAGTGTCTATAATAAGAGTGTCCTAACTGAACAATGTCCAGTAAAACAAGTGTTTTCAATGAAGTTTAACTGCCTTATTTTACAGGGAAACCAAATGCAAAGAATAAACCAAACAAAAACAAAACAACAAACTAAAATAAACCTGCTCCATCTGGAGTCTAACTAAACATATAACTGGCTCCCTGACTAAAGAGTATTAGAGAACTTGCTTGTCATTCAAACTAGCATGTAGTTCCGCAAGTGCTCAAAGGTGGTGGAACATAGTTGGTTAACTTTGGTTGTTGCAACTCAATTTATAACTTTTCTTGGGAGGAATTAAAATAAGCTTTTCCAAAGTTTTCATTCTTTCTTCAGGTGACTATTATTATTATTATTATTATTATTATTATTATTATTATTATTATTATTATTATTATTATTATTAATAATAATTTATTTTCTTCACATTTCAATCTTGGGTTTTTTAGTAATTAATTTCTCGATTTTTTTCTTTTCACAGACAACCAACTGGTTAGTATCAGAAGAGAATGTTTACTGGTGTTCCAAGTAACAAAGAGTGCTTTTAAACAAAGTGCTTTTGAATTAAATAAAGTTGCACACCACCCTCATGTTCAATATTTTCATTCCATAGACATGCTTCCTTTTATAATCATTCTTGAAATCCACAATAACATTTAGTTAAAAGGTTTTCCAGTCATTTGTTTTCTTCTTACGTTCCAAACAAACACTATCCTTTATATTTCCACTCTTACTATATCTAATTTGAATCTTTCTTGAAAGAAAACTCATGCCATGTGTTTTCTGCCAGACCACCCACTTCCTATCTACTCAGTGCCTGTCTAAAAACATTGCCTCCAGTCTACCAGGTCAAAGGTCAGGCCATCCAAGGACTGAGTACAAACTAAGCACATTCGCTGCAACACAATGAATTGCAGCAGATTCCATACTTTCTAATAGTATAATTATTTACTCTATTTAACACAGTAGCAAATATATTTAAAAATAGCAATGTATTATTTATCTAAAATGACAATCAATCTTAGTTATTGATCTATCTAATCCTCACTCATTATATAGAGCAATTAACCTGCTATTTTAATGCAGGCACTACAGTTGATATTACAGATTGTTGCTCTCTTTAACAACAATCAAACAGTTTAATTGATATCAATAATAAACCTAAATATAAAGTTTTCCTCAGTGAGCCAACTATGTTGAGTCAAGATACTGTCCCCTGTGCTTAACGGTCACTTTTATTAATATAGATGTCCTTAGCTTTTTAAATGGTTGGCTAAATCTAACACCTCACATGTGTAGACTTGCTCTTTCACTATCTGTGCATTTACTGTTGACTCTGAATGATGAGATGGAAGGAATTATACAACATAACAGCTGCTAATTATGAGGTAAAATGTTTAAGCACTGTCTGAACCTGTATAGCTTGGTACCACTGAGGTATGGAATCATTTACAAGATGCTTTCCCATTGTGGATAACTGTGATGCCTACTGTAACTGCTATTGGATCTTTGTTTCCAACTGCAAACCCAAATGTATTTTTTTTGTTGTTTAGATTTACTTAGTATTATCTCTTGATAAGATAACAAAAAGAGTTTAAAGCATTGGTGATCTATTCCAAGATGTAATTTTAATTACATTTTTATTTTATTTTATGTATTTATATCCCCCTTTCATACCATAGTATCTCAAAGCACTTTACATGTTGGTTAAGACAGAAAGAAGTATAAAAAAATTGTCAAAATTGCAAATTAGCGATACATAATTGTACTAATGACAATATCAATACATAATAACAATAACAAATGTAATAACAAGTTGAAGAAAATAGGAAATGAATAAAAATGATAGAAAAAACACAAACTTACAAAAATATCAAACAATTATATTTGTAAGTCAGGTTAAAAAGGCTAGACTATAAAAGTAAGTCTTTAATCTTGATTTAAAAAATATTGGCTGAAGCATCATCTCTAATAAAAAAGGGCAATGAGTTCCACCATCTGGGGGTATTATAACCAAATGCACGTTCTCCTCTCCTTTTACATTTTACCTTTAGGAGGCACAAAAGGCTAGTCGACCTTAAAGTGTGCAGAGGTATATATACGGACAGAATCTATCTTAGGTAATCTGGTGCCAAACCATTTACTGCTTTATATGTCACTAGTAAGAATTTAAAATCAATTCTAAAATGCACTGGATAACTTTATTTGTTATGGATATGTTTGAATAACCCTTTAATCCTAGCTGTCCCTTTAAGCATTCAGATTTGCTGAAAAACGGCTATTATGTCCGATCGACCATTAAAATTAATAGAAAGACAGTCCTTGCCATGCTATAAAAAAGATGTGGCTAAAAATATTAAATGGATTAAGTGACAATATAATAAGCTAATATTATACTCCTTACCAACCCTTCCCCACCCACCCCTTGAGAGAAAAAATCTAATCAGTGGAGCCTTCACATTTCTTTCAACAGCTATTGATTACTGTGGTAGCTAAAACCAGAGAGAGAGAGAGAGAGAGAGAGAGAGAGAGAGAGAAAGAGAGAGAGAGAGGAGTTAGTGGACCTGAATCTCTAAATAGATGGTGTGTAATGGCCTTTCAATTGATTTATTGTGCACTGTTTTATTGGCTGGTTGCCACATCAACTTTCTTAGGCAATCATAATCCGATTACAATAATCCATCACCATTCTTGGTATTCTATAGATTTGGAGACATTCTAAAATATTTTGTTCCAATATTATCCCATTCAAGAAGTACTAAAATGCACAAAACAGCAATTTTGGGGTCCCCAAGTAGTGGCTCAGCTGTGTGGTGTGCAGGGTGAGTTATACAGTCAGGAGTGCGCAGGTCCTGACTGTGCAAAGTGGCCAGTCTTCACTGAGGATTACACAGGAAGGGGTGCATTGGCTCTGGCTCTCACTCTGTAGTCCGAATGAAATTTTGAATGAGGCAGTTGAGACAACCTTAGCCACATTTTTTTTTTAATTCTTAATGAAAAGAACAATAATGAAATCACATCACATTATGATTAAGTGTTAAATGCATAATTTAAGTCAATGTTTTTATTTTTCTTATTCTTAAACAAAATTAGTTGCACCTACAATGTTGACACGCCAATTTTACAGTAGTCTGTGAAACCACAGGAGACTCCTCCTTCTTCAAGAGTTCAATCTGGTTGACGCAATTTACTCAAGTCACTGCGTAATCACGTACTTGCTGCACTGTGCTACGTGCCCTGTCTTGCTCTGAAAAGCGATCTTCCTTCATCATTTGAAAATACTGTATCCCAATGAATTGAAGTCATGTCCCAAATAAAACAATATAAACAGCATTAGGAAGAACTGTCTCCCAGAGTTGTGTCCCATTTAAGCCGCAACCCTGATTATCAGTATCCTGATTAGGTGACGCCAACTGTACCAGTACTTGGGGTTATTAAGTTTAAAGGTAGGAACCACTTTTTTACACAAAGAGTTATAAATTCATGGAATAGCCACCAGGTGAAGTAATGGCATCTACAACACTAGGAACTTTAAATAATGAGATTCTATTAAATTGAATCAGTCAGTAGGTTAACTGGTGTGCTGGGAAGGGATGAGCCTTGATGGGCTGAACATCCTTCTTGTCCCTAAACATCTTTTGCATCCTTTTCCTAATGTTTACTCCAGGGTATTTTCAGTGCTCAACCCTGCTCCTGGGAGTAATTTTATACTGGCAAGAGCGTGAAGCTTTCCTCTCTCTAGAGCTCAACCTCACGCTGATGTATGAGATTGTAATAATGGTAAAATTAACTGTTGGAGCAAAGCAGACAGACAGAAGAGGATCAACATGGAATCGTCTCTCCTGTTTTAATCTGTTGTTTTGTGTTGTTATGTCAATCAGACACCTCACTGTGACAGGCATGGAGTTTTCTTTGTCACATAAAATATTTTTTTACATATTTAAAGATCTCCCCCCCCCTAATTATTTACTTTGAAACAAAAAATACCTTTTTATTCCTCCATTGCTTCCAAAGATGCATTTGGAATTTGTTGTGGTTGGAAATAGGTTAGAACTACCAATTCATCTTGGTATTTGAATGTAGAATTTACTGGACACTTCTAGCATTAGGCAATGTTGGGCTGGTTCTTCTGTAGAAGTAGCA
Source organism: Polyodon spathula (assembly GCF_017654505.1). Classification (NCBI taxonomy): domain Eukaryota; kingdom Metazoa; phylum Chordata; class Actinopteri; order Acipenseriformes; family Polyodontidae; genus Polyodon; species Polyodon spathula. Next base: position 41,865,620 of record NC_054545.1, read on the forward strand.
TACATACCATTATTTCGAATTTCACTTCTCACTTTAAAAAAAATTTCAATGCACCATACACTCCTGGCAACTGTTCACCTTGACCCAAGATATTTACTTCCCTTTTATTAAGTGATCTGCACTGGTGAATGAAGCCTGGTTTCAATTCACTGGTGAATTGAAAGAAGCCGTTCTGTTCAGAGCAAGGTGTGTATTGAGGTCAGTGACTGCTGCTCTCCATCAATAAAAGTAATTTCTAAGAACCACTCTGCATTTCTTTTTGGAATACCCAGTATTGTACACACAGAAATGTGTGATTTAATATAAAAATATATATCTGAAAATGAAAAGCAAAAGATCATTCAACAAAGAGAAGAAGAAAACATTTTAAGGTCATTTTCTACTAAAGATATATAATAGTGATGATTTGTTGTTCTTATGTGCAGTGAACTGTGAGATAAACTTTGAAAATGCATTTAATTAGAGTAGGGTTTAGGTTAGGGTTAAAGGTACTTTATAATTTAATAACAAATGTAATACAATACTAAAATAGCATACTCAGCACTTGGCAAGCAATTGAATATAATAAAAACATTGTGGACTTAATTGATGAATCTTGAATACTGTGTGTGTGTGTGTGTGTGTGTGTGTGTGTGTGTGTGTGTGTGTATATATATATATATATATATATATATATATATATATATATATATATATATATAAAGAATGACTTGGATAGCATTATTGAGGAGTTTGGTGATAAATCATGTGATCAGGAGATGATTTATCAGTATGCACTATTATGAAGAGCTAAAGGGGAAACACTGTAAATCTGGTGTATTTGATTTATATTAGAATATTTATTCTGTCTCATGTGTTTTAATATATATGTTTTTACAGCATTTATAAATATCAAGAAACAAGTGGATATAAGCATATACTATTTCATTAACTAAATGTATCAGGTAAGTTTTTTTTTTCTTTATTACTGATATTAATGGAATGAATAACTATTATTTTATGTATAAATATTTATTTTGAGAAAATACATTGAGAATGGTGTCCATTATTGATTATAAAACCCTGAGAATAAATGTGTATTATGTTATTACAATCACTCAGGTGAAACAATGTCTTGTAATTTGCCCAAACATCAATATTTTTCAACAGAATTTGCAGGTAGTATTGTAAGGTTCCTCAGGTCATAGAATATTGTGTTTTTATACATGTATCTCTAAGCAGAATACATAATAAAAAGTACTCCACCTTAAAAAAAAAACAAAACTATTGTGTTTTAAAAAAAGTGAAAAGTTTGCATGGTTTCTGAAGTACTTCACAATGTTCCACAAAGTTTTTGGCAAATAAAGGACAGTATTTCCAAGATGCTACTGTAAGAAATAGATTTTTAGTGAATTTTTGTAGGAAGAGAGTGAACTACGGCGGAAAAAATATCTGGTCCTGGGGGAACATCCCACTGAAAAATGCTTGGTCCTGAAAGGAGGACTCCAGCACAATTTTACCAACTGTACCTGTTAAGGCTACTATGGGGGCTTTATATTTGATTATCTTACAGGGACTGACAGAGCTAGTTCAGCATATGAGAGCTACTACATGCTACAAATCTTATCTATCTGATAGGTTTCAGTTTGTCTCTATTGGGGAGGTAAAACCGGCATTATTGGAAGTTGTCTGTGATCTTCCATAGGGCTCCATTCTAGGTCCTTTGTTGTTTTCATGTGCTACCATTAGGTGAGATCATTCGCAGACATGGAGTGAACTTCCATTGCTATGCTGATGATACCCAGCTGTATTTTCCCCTAAAGCCAGGAATGTCTTCTGTCTGGGTATTATTAGCTGCTTGCCTTACAGACATTTTCTAATGTTGAATTCAGATAAAACAGAGGTTATGCTAGTGGGCTCACAAAACGAACTAAAAGGAAATGTGGGATTACATAAGCACAACCCTTGCAGTCTCTCATCAAAACTAAAACTAGAAATTAAGAGTTTGGGGGTCATCTTTGATCCTGATCATTTGAGACTCATATTAGAGAAGTTACTAAAGTATATTTTTACCATTTGAGAAATATAGCCAAACTTAGATCAATTATTTATGTACCTGATGCAGAGAAACTAATGCATGCCTTTTTTTCATCTAGAATTGATTATTGTAATGCACTTTATTGTGGTGATTGCAGCTTGTTCAGAATACCACCACTATAATTCTGACTAAAACCAGGAAAAGTGAACATATTACCCTGTTTTGGCCTCTTTACACTGGCTCCCTGTGCAATATAGAATTGATTTTAAGAGTTTGCTGTTATCTTACAAGGCCCTGAAAGGCTTAGCACCCAGTTGTTTGCAGGAGTTACTGACTCCATATCCAAACTGCACTCTAAGATCACAGGATGCGGGGCTGCTGGTTATTCCTAGGGTCAACCAAAGCAACACGGGAGGTAGTGCTTTTTCTTGTTGAGCTCCTAAATTATGGAATGCTCTGCCTTCGTTTGTCAGGGAAGCTGGGACCGTTACAGTTTTCAAGTCAAGACTAAAAATGCACTTTTATAAAATGTCTTTCTTATCTTAGTGGGTTTTAATGTAACTGTTTTGTATTATTATTATTGTGTATGTACTGTTATTTAAATCTGTTATTTAAGTGGTCTGATTGTGGCAGTTGCATATGTGACATGCTATACAGTACAGTACAAATGTACTGTGGTTTGTTCTTTTTTTCTGCTATGTACTGTACAGTGCTTTGCAATACTTTTATAGAAAGTACTTTTATATAGAAAAACCCAAGCTGGCAAATCTTCAGTCTTGTCAAGCTTACAAAGGATTGTTACAATGCAGTTAGAGACAGCAGTATTTTAATGGAAAAAAAACAGCAACTCAGTCTCTAATTGGATTCACTTCCAAGGTCTCCTACCTGTCTGTCTCACTGAAAATACTAAACAAAATCGACAAGAACCAAGATTTCTACAAAAAGCAGAATTTTCTATAAACAAGGAACTGATGGCAACTCTAACACTAAACAATTCAATGACACAAGAAATAAAACATAATATCCATCAAATGTACTTTTTAGATGTTTTTGTCCCGATAAAAAATTTTAAAAAAAGTTTGTAGCAAGCAACATTTGAGTAATGAAAATGAAACTTGCTTACTGTTTGAATTTTGAAGTGATTGTATGATTTTGCACGGCTGACATTTGCAGCCAGCATGTACTCTATCTGCAATAGAGCCACGTACAATGAGCAGGTCACACTGTTGATTCGGTGCTTGCTCGACCACTTTTATCTTTCTTTCAGCAAGTCTGCTTGGTCTGGAAGCATCTGAGGCAGATTGCTGTTGCTTTGGACCGTTTGTGACATTAACATTATTACGGTAAAACTTATTTGAAACTAAGTCAAGCAGAAAAATGATTAGTGCTTCCTTCTGTGTTCTGGCATTAGCTGAAACGTCTACTTGACTTAGTTTGTTATGAATTTGACCTTAGAATCATTTTGATTCAGTCCTCTAATCCTCAAACTCTTATGTCCTATAAATTAATTGTTATGTTAACATTTATTAATTAATGTTATGTGACATTTAAACTATCAACTATTAAAAAACTCAATTTGGAACGAGAATCTGTATTTATGATTGCACACATGATTCGAGAATTATAAATAAACTTACATTTTCACGCTGAATGTCATGAAATTGAATTTAGATCGTTATGGAATTCCAACAAAACCTAATACAAGTACTTTGGCTGATGGCATTTAAATATGATAGATTACAATTTAGGAATGCTGAATTGTATTAGATTTTTTAAACTCTTAAATGATGGTTTATTTTAATTCTCTTCAGGTAGGGTGTGTGCAGTGGTGATTAGAAAAATTTGACTTAATGTATACACCCTTCTTGGTAAGATTCCCATCATTGCCCAATGATGGATTTGTGAATAATTCAACTTCAACAATGTGACTGAAGTAATTTAACATTTACAATATGACTATTTAGGTTGTATACAATGCTCAAAGTGGTTTTAGACAGTCTTGGCACAAGTGCAACCCATACCATTTGAATTTAGTCATGAAATGACATTGCTTGATATGTAATATAGGCATGCAGTTCTACTACAGACCTGGATGAAACTTGCATTTCAGTTCAATTAGACACAGATTATATGCCATTGGTCAGTGCAAACATTGCACATATCGGTTTTGTTATTAAAGCCCCATGACCGTTGAAATGATCCTTTATTAATCCATTACTGTACCTTTATGTAACATCAGAGTTGTAATGACTCAACTCGGAATCAAGTCGCAATTTTTCTGACTCGACTGGACTCAAGTCATTGCCATCAAATGACTGGACTTGACTCGATTCTGCAAGCAAAGACTCGACTCGACTCCCTGCTCAAAAGACGTGACTCGAGTCATTGTCTTTATGATAAAATCAATAACAAACTTATTTTATTTTCAATACATGCAGCCCCTCTCTAACGCAAACAGTCATCTTGTCATTTTGCACATAAACAGGTTCCTGCCATGGTTTGTTAAGACCATTGCTAAGGAAGTAGAAAACACACTTCTATTGCACCGTTCTGTAACGTCACAAGCAGCAGGGAGCCCCCGAATCAAAATGTGTAGGTGGGAAGCAAAGACAGATTTCTGATCTCTGATCACAGAAAACCCTGAGGAAAATTGTGATTTTTGAGTTTTGTCACAGACACGGTTTGGAATTGCCAGCTTGTTGTTTGTATTATTTTTCTTATTTATTTATTTATTTATTTGTTTGGGTTTTTTTTTTTACCTGAAAAGCATTATTTTCATTGTCAATAGAACATGAGTAAAGGTGAGCTTTATGAAGGAATCTATTTATATTTTGGTATATTGGAGATTAATCTCAATTAGCATAGGAACTCTAAAGGGACATACGTTGAATGTGCAGATATTATTTCACTTTTACAATTTTAAGCAGATGTTAAGCAAGGAGTCTTTTTGAGATTTAGACAAATGTCTGTTGGTAAATTTTATTTAACATAGTATATCGTGGTACCAATGGTTAATTTAATACGATACACAGTAATATATATATCTATATATAATATATTAGTGTACGTGCACAAATGAAGGCCGCTGACAACAGCAAATCCAAAAATAAAAACTATGACAAGCCTCTGATTGCAAATATGACAAATAAAAAAAAAAAAGATATATATTAAGATGCATTCGAATGGCACCTATACAGTTTATTTACTGTTTCAGTGACAGTTTTACTGTGACAGATTAGCTGTCACGCCCTCACCTCCTTCTGCAGGTAGTTAGATGTGCGGTTTTCAAGAGGCTGGCATGTACACATAAAACATTGATCCTCCAATTTAAAGTGATGTTTAGCCTAAAGTAACATTCTTTCTAAAAATATGTTATTCATTTAGTACAACTATATTGCTAATTTAAATTATGAAAGCTTAAAGTCAGCAGTGGCATAAAAATGAAATCCAAGGTGGCCACCAGATAAACATAGAGGCTACATTTGGTGCACAAAAAGTAATTTTTTACACATTTTAAAACTTTTGTTGTATGTTTTCATCTAATATATGCATAAGTTACAGTATATGACAACTGATTAAAAAAATTATATTACATTATATATAAAATTATATTTTTTTGGGATAAAATCTAAAATGACATTTGATCACCCTGCTCGAGTTCAATGGGACTCCTCCCATCATCCAATCCCACCACCAAACCCATCTTTATTACGTGACTTAAATATTTTAATTAAGCCTGTTACTATGTCTGTAACTATTAAAAAAAATGATAAGTATAGGCAGTGTGGTCCAGTGGTTAAAGTCCAGCGCTTGTAACCAGAAGGTCACCGCTTCAAATCCCACCTCTGCCATTGACTGACTCACTGTGTGACCTTGAGCAAATCATCTAACCTAGTTGTGCTCCATCCTGTGGATGAGATGTTAAATGAACGTCCTATTGTAAGTGACTCTGCATATCATGCACAGTTTGCAGCCTACCTCTGTAAAGCACTTTGTGATGGTGGTCTGTATGAAAGGTGCTATATAAAAATAAATAAATATATTATTATATAACTGTAACTAAAAAATAAATGATAACTAAAAAAATAAATCTATTAAACTTTGTTTAGGATGTAAGCGCATTTTATCGTTGTTGCATTTGCAGTAATAATAATAATAATAATAATGTTATAAACATTTTTAAGTCAGCTGCCGTATACATTGCTATAAGGAGAATTATTAATGTCAAAGACACGCGTCCTGGTTGAACAGCATTATTATCAATGTTAACATAATTTTCAATGTAGTTTAGTTGCAGTGTTTCAAATGTATTCATTTCTTGAATTTACACATGTCTTCAGCTACTGGGGCACCTATTCTGTATATGGACACAGGTGTTGAAACCAAAGGAGTCACTAGTGCACATTTTCATCCAAAGCAAGCAAGCTATTTGCGTGATTATACAATGGGCCCCAATTTTAGTATTGTTGGTGTGCATGCTTTTCATTCGGTATATTGATTAAACAAATCAAATTTGACAGCAATCTTAAAGCCAGTTGGGAACCAAGTGGGGAAGCATATCTGTGTTGGCCAGACTTAAGAGAACAATGCTTTTCCAACAGTAGGGACCTTAATATGTTTCCCCTTCTCACTTCCGCACAGTCAGAAGCCATTTAATTTTTTTTTCGTGGAAGAGTTAGTAAGCCTGACAGAAGATATTGCCTTAAAACCTCAGGGAAGACACTGTGTATTCTGGTTAAGTCTTCTAAACAGCCATGCATGGCAAGCTATTATCAAGGCTTGTACTATATAATTGAGGTTCACATACTTGAGTCTTTGCCTGGTGGGAGTACACTTGAGCAAATAAGAGCAGATGCTTCAATTTGTTGGTACTGTTTTTTCCCCACAAGCTGAGAAAGCAGTATTTCATAGATTATTAGTAAGGCTAGGAACTCTACAATGATGCATTTCACAACTGATAAGGTTTCACACTGAAGTTTAGTGGACTCAAAAGCCTTGATAAGATCAGTGGCATGCACCAAGAAATCAATGACCCATGAGAGGTGGTTGGAAATAAAAAATAATGCACTCCAGGCTGGTTTTGATGCATGGCGTGGGAAATAAAGCATCGCACAATTTCAATGCAGTGTGGTAGTTGTACATTTTCAGTTCAAGGTTCCTTGTCTGCCTTTAAAAATCATACACAGTTGAAGTTCTCAACCTATGGTCAGTGAGCAAATCCCAGGCCTCAAAAAGATATAGGGAACAATGCAACTGTATCTCCCACACTTCCAATCCCATGAGTGTACGCCATACATATGTAACAGAGGGTATCAATAAACATGTTACTTATCTATCACTTCCAAAGTTTATAAAATGTTTTCCATTTCTAAGATGTAATGTGACAGAGACAGAATGATTCTTGGTGATAAATCTCCCTCTTGACCTGTGAGAGTGCTATGTAAAGGGAACAGAGTGCCCTCGACTGGCTGGCCAGATAGTTCATTCCCAGGGTTAGGCGGAAGTCTGCCATCTAGAAAGGGGGCAGAGCTACAGTACACTAAATCATCGACCTGGAAGGGAAACGATGTGACAGCCGCGGATTGGAGGAGTGTTTGCAATCGTTAACCATGGAGTTGATGACTGACAATATATAAGGGGACGTAGTGAGGTGGTCTGTTCCTTTGTTATGGTTAATGCTAAACTGGAAGGTGAACCATATTGTAAATCGTGAGTGTTTTGATTGTTTTGTCATGTCTAAAAACTGTTTGTTTGTTGTGATTAGATGGCTAACATGATCCAGAGCTGTCTCTAAAGGCCAGCACCAAACCCAGACAACCTTGCACTTGTCACAATTAACTATCTTTGCACCATAGCACTCACTGTGGACCTGTGATCGTGTTTGTGTTACATGTGGGTGTTTAAATATCAGGACTATTATTATGCGGCAAATCCATGAATTACAATAGAGCAATACGCAAACCATTGTGTATTGTCTGTTATCATTATTGTTTACTGTTGTCATCAGGCTTTGGATTACAAAATAAACCACCATTTCACCAGTACTTTGTTGTTTGTCATTGTCTTGAGCACTGCATCAACCATACACCTGCGGACAGCAACCACTTTACCACAGTAGCCATATGCTTCCAGTTACAAATATAAAGGCACTCTGCACAAACAACTAATTTATTATTTGTCTCTGACTCTTTTAATAAAAGATCAAAGTATAATACAGCTATTTCTGGTCCAAAAATGCCAATATGGTCTCTATCTTGTAAAATGACGTAGAAATGGTACAACAAAAGAGAAATTGAAACACCTGCCATAACACTACAAGGAGGGTATAGGGCAATTATGAGCCGCACTAATTAAACTTGACAGTAGGCTGTAATCTTCAGTGATTTCAATCTCTTTCAGGGATGGCATGGCGGGAAATCTGAGTTTGAGTGTATGTTCAAGCTGTGTGGCAAATATAGATCACTTTTGAGACTATTCCTCATAAAACACCAGTAATTTGTGCAGTCTTGGGTACCAAAACACCTGCCAACAACGCCTGATGTTATCAGTCGGTTAGCTCTTGCCCATTGTGACACAAACTGACTTGCAGCAGAACACCTTGTAAGGTTCGTTTTCTTCTTAAAAATAATGTTAGTCTTCTTCAGGTAATCTTCAAGTAAAAGAGTTTTAATCAGGAACAAAGCAAAGCCAAAGATGGAATCTTGAGCAACGAAATACCTTTTAAAAGCATTAATATATTTAGCTAATTACTTCATACTGGGAGTGGAACTACACCTAAAGAGTGCTGTACTTTTACCAATGTAAACAGTTGCCCCTCCACTCCTCCCCCCCTTACTGGAGACGAGCCAGCAGGCACCCTGTGAAGCGGCACCAAAAGCACAGTGCACCACGTTTAGCAGAAGTTTGTGGATTAGAAACAGTTTTAGCTGGGTTGATTGAGGTTCATAACTCTGATTAAAATGAGCTTTTTAAGTAAAAACAACTAATGCATAAACAAGAGTCATCTGCCCACAACTGCTCTTTGAGCCATAAAAAAAAAACCTCTCAGACGTTGAGTCACCTCAAGCTGCATGTAAAGCCACATGGACAGGGCAACACTAATCAGTTATGTGAGGGACAGACACAACAGAAACCATGTTGACCAAACTTAAATATTTTATTGAATTTTAAACTATATGGATGAGGATCCAAAGCCTTGGGTAAAACCAGACTAAAACCTTTAGTCTGGTTACCTTCTTCTGGAGAACAGGGGCTCTATGTATCATTGATTTTTCTTTCACAGCTTGACTTTTAGAAGGTTTTTGTGAATTTTCAGACTTAACCACAATGTATTACAGTTATGTCCAACTCCTACTTGTACCAACAAAAGTAATGATTTAATAATGGGCTTGTGAGGTAACAACCTTAATTTAGGGAATGCCCAATGTTAAATATTCTGCCGGTGACCTGGCCCTTTTAAATTATTTTACTCAGGCACTGTGAGTTACAGCTCTGCTTGTGTTATTGGAAAGAGGAGATCCTGATCTTTAAAATAAGGTCCTACTAGTGTTTTTCCGGTAGTTTACCATATTAGGAGATACCCTTGAATGCAATGTTTTGGAATGTTGCTGCTGCACTGAAGACAGACCTACCTCGGCACAGTATGCAAATATTTTCACATATTTGGTTGGTTGCTTTTTTTCCCTTTTGTATATCTTGCCATAGTTCCTTAATTTTGTATCCAAATTTTTTTCCATGTTCACTACATGTTGAGGTTTCATTATACTCTGTCAGATTTGAGCTGGCTATGCTAAAATATTTTTTACAAACAATAAATAATGTTTGTTTGTTTTTTTCTAAAAAGTGTTACTCTTTTTTCTGTGGTTTATGTTATCTGTATTGAACAGATAAGATTAGACTTCCACTTTTTTATTATGGACGGCTAGTGTGTGCAGATTTATTCCATGTATGACATGTACCTGTAAGCTTTATAGGTGAATGATTTTAGCCACAAATCTAACAACAGTAAAACACAGTCAAAATAGCTGGGACCCTAAAGGGTTAACTATGTCAAATACATAAAATAAATGAAACCTAATTCATAGCACATCTGATAGATTTAGAAACAGCCCTAAGGTGTAGTGAAACCAAGCTTGCCAATCGAAATAAAGGATAGTATATTTTTTTATTGCTTTGCATTTTTACCATTCAGCTCCAAAGATAAACCTACACCTTAGGTAATGGCAGTTAAAAGTATCAAAATGACAATTAATAATCCTATGCTGAAATTAGCATGCATTCTTCAATCAAGTAGCCAAAGCACAGTGAGCTCGGGAGACATTGTTCAGCTTGCAATGCTTTCCGCAGATTGTTCTTGGAAATATGTAAATAACCTAGAAATTGAATTTATGCAGTATCAAGTGACTGACTTGACAGATCTGGCGGCTGATGAATACTGGCACAAAATTGTGCTTTCGTCTACACCTAGCGGAGAGCCACAATTTCCTACACTTGCCATGTTTAAAATTAATATGTTGGTTTTTCCACACAGTACTGGAGAATTACAACACATTTTTTTCTCAGGAGATCCTTGTAAAAACAGACGTAAGAAATCAATTGTCTACAGACATTCTCTGTTGAATTCTGACTATAAAGACTGCTGTTAAAAACAGCACCAGCTTCAGAAGCAAATGATCCAGTCTGCAAATGTGTTCATGTATGACGATGAGAAGTAAATGTAAGTACATAAAAATAGCTAGTATTAAATAAATTGTATTTATTGTTCCAGATTTTTTTATGTCAGTAAAAAAAGGCCGCTTTAAGTCTGTGTGTCAGTAAAAACACAACTGCAGGCAACCTTGAGTGGAACAGTGTCACCCAACACCAGAGTAACATATTTCAACGCTATCTACTGTGATTAAAGTCTCTGATCACTTTACTTTCACAAATAGGAAGTGCTCACAACAATAGCTGTTGCTGCAGTTTTCCTTTCACTGGTTGTTCTTCAGTGTTGTTTGCAGAGTAAAGCATCTTGAAGGTGAGTAAATGTTGGCATTAGCATTTTGGTATTTAGAGAAGCCGTGCTTGCCTCTTGTTTGCATTTGATCTGAAAGATATGTGGGGATTTTTTTTTGATTTGCAAACCATGTGTTGCATTTATCCTTTAGAAGGGATCAAGTCTGTCTTCCGCTTTGCTGATTACAGTGAAACTGTTTCCTTGCAGAGGTACTGTACTTTATTTAAGCATCATTGCAAATCACACACAACAATGCTACATTTGTACCCTTTCAAAATGATAATGCACCCATCCATGGCTTGACATCTTCACAATCCTACCTGCACCTATTGTGTGAAATATGGATGCAAGAATGGATTCACATCCTTAGAGACACAAGCAGGTGTAGAGTCTATGCCATGCCGAGTCACAGCTGTGCTCAGGGCAAACAGTCTTCCAACACTTTGGTACAGAGCATAATAAAGAGACTTGGCAATGCATGTCACACAAACAACAAAAAAATGCATGAAAAAATAGAGTAGTTCCAGGAATTTCTATTACCAGAGGGACATATGGCAGAAGCAGTGAAATTAATGCAATGTATTGAGTGAGATTAAATTAATGTATTTAAAAATTGCTAAGTGGTACATTTTTGAATACCTAAAAATACCAAAAAAAGTGTATCGACAGCCTAATCTGGTTATATTTTATCTCGCCTGGACTCTTTCACATAACCTTGTACAAGGCTGTAGATTGAAAATAAATAGTATTGACTTGTTTAAGCAATTGATTGACACATGTAGATACCATGCAAACTAACTGGGTTTTAAACCCTTAAAGTATGCATTATCTAATACATATCAATGCTTCACTAATTTAGTATTATGTATCTCTTACAATATGAAATCACAAAACCTAATTGGGGTCTATGTTAAGGCTTTAAATAGAGGCAGATCTAAATACAGATACCCTAAAATGCATAATCCTGATATTTTGTGGAAATCTTTTCATAATAATTTATCAGCCACTGTTTACATCATTTCAGTAGACCTGATTGTCTACAGTTGCTATTCTCCTGTGCTAGTTACTTGTTGTGGGTCATTAATTAACAGTGAATTGATGGGTTGCCAAGTGGTTCCCCTGGTAAAAGTGTGGTGTGCATTGTACAAATAATGCAGTCAACGGGGCACAGGTTGACGTCTTGGCTGTGCAAAGTCGCCAGTCTTCGCTGAGGATTCCATGTGGAGTGTCACATTGGCTGTGGCACTTCTGCTGGCTAGGGATCCCCTCATGGAAATTCCAGCACTGACCAGCTTGGCGCTGTTCATGATACTAAATACCCTAATTATGAACCTTTACAAAGTTTTCTTTGGAAACCTGTTTCTTACACATTCACTGATGACATCATTCCGATTTAAACTTGACGTGACAAAGTGACCCTGAAGTTGAACATAAATGTTGTTGTTCACATGACTATGATATGGGGCAATTTTGAAGCAAGTGCAAAAGCAAAAACACATTTTCAAAGAAGACAATGATTGCAACAGTATAAAACTAGCATCTAGTTGCAAGAAGAGCTGTTCTAAAATCAAAGCACCCTCAAACAAAATAGAATTTTATAAAAAAAACAAAAAACATTATTTTTATTTTTCGATAGTGAAAACTTTATGCTTCAAAGTAGAAATCATGTTATAAAGAGCTGTTTGATTATGGTGACACTTTATTTTTAGATGACTCTGCTGAGCAATTTAAAAAAAAAAAATGGATCGACTAATGAACAAAGCAGCCAGATTTGTATTAGAAACCCATCACTGCCAGTTACTGGCTTCTTGGATGTCACTTCATTGTAGAAGGCAATTACACTGGGTACTTTTTGTGTGTAAAACTATAATAGGTTTGTTGCCAGGTTACCTAGGCTTGTTGCCATGTTACCTAGGTTTGTTGCTACAGGTAAATATTCCTTAGTATAGTTTACGATATAGTCTTGCACTTATTTATCAAGTGCCTTAGAGAAGGTCCTGAGTTGGCCGATCAACATTTAGCTACAGCGCCCCCTATGGCATGGAATAGTCTGACCAGAGTATCTGGGATATGAAATAACATCAGATAAACAATCCAAATGTATCAGCTAAACAAAGAATAATGACTAAAATTAGATTTATTTTAATGAGTAGATTCCAAGTATTATCGGAGTATAAATGTTTCTGATCTCAGATTGACTGTATGATAAGATTGTCTTGTAGAGTGATGAAATTACTGCTGTCTGTTTCTGGTCATCTGGCCAGGACACTTGTATTAGAGGCCTCTATCTCAAAAGTTTTTTTCCTGGTTAAAGAATGAATAAAGTCTTCGGTGAAATGTACTAAACATGCACAATGCTATTTGCGACTTTTAGGGATTGGTTTGCCGAAGCAGTTTTTCTTTGCATTTCTATTAATGTGCAGGTGGTTTGTAATTGTGCACAATTTAGCATTGCGCCCCTGACTAACTAAAATAAAAATGTGCAGCATACATTTTTGTATCATAACTTGTCAATAATAATAATAATAATAATAATAATAATAATAATAATAATAATAATAATAATAATAATAATAAAAGCGAAACATTTAGTTTCAATTTAAAATCATCTTTTTCTTTGCATTACACAAATGTGTGCAATGGAGCAGCATGATTTATTTTGTGTTACCATACCAGTAGCCTATAGGCTAAAGTAATAAGTGTGCTAGGTGCTCATTTGATTTTACTACTGTACTGTATAATGCAATATGTAGCCTACCCAAAACACATTAATGTTATTTCAGCGCATATGTTGTTTAGCGAAGGGCTACTCCTGCATGATTATAGTGCGGACACCCTCTGCCACAGCAAGTCAACAATTATTTGAACAATGTCGCTCAATGTATAATGCTAGAGATCTCGCTAAGAAGTCACAACAAATATTTAAATTAGTATGTTGCAGCTGTCTTCATTAAGATATTTTCTCTAAGAAAATACAACAACATTTTCACTGTTGCAATGAAAATGCTAATTGAGGTATGTTTGCGCTGCAACTGGCCCATCTTAGTACACCTACCCCAGAATCTTTTGAGTAACAAAACTGGACCATCTGTGATGCACTTACAAATGAATAAAAACTGACAAAAATCTAAGAAGCCAAAGCTAGAATTCAGAGAGCCAATGTGGAGCATTGAACCCTGGGAACAAAACAACTTCCAGATCACAGGCTTGTTCCACGGGTCAAAATGTGTTAAATTCAAGGGACATATTGAATAATCATCTCACTGAGATGATGAGAAAAAACACTTCTTTATCTCCTGTAATCCTGTTGCAAATCTGCTGTTAAGAAATCCATGTCACACCACATCAAAACAAATAACGTCAGGGCCAATGAAACTTGGTAGCAAAAAAACTAAGCAAAAAAAAAAAACACATAAAAATGCCAGGAAGAATACCAGGAAGAGAGCACAGAGCTACATCAGTGCTTCCCCATGATTGTTAGAGGTACATTATCAGGAATTTAACACCATTAATCTTTGAATGGTGTCAAAAGAAGTTCATCTGTGTATACTGTACATTTTATGTATGTATGTATGTATGTATGTATGTATGTGTGTGTGTGTGTGGATATATATATATATATATATATATATATATAATATATATATATATAATATATACATATATATATACAATATGTATACCTCAGGTATGACTGACAAATTTTAATAATCTCAGCAGAGCTCGTTAGCTCAAACTCGAAGAGAATGTTAGTTATAGATCGATATAGCGGTAAGAAACTTTTACTTAACGTTCAAGTTACATTGTCTTATTACAAGAAAAGACATATATTTTTTTAGTTCATGTTACACTGCAGCGATTCTTGTAGTTGCAATAGTATGTAACCAAAACAGTTAAAAAAAATAAAATAAAAAAATAGCTTAATCTAATTAGTCATAGTGGTAGCATGTTGGCAAAACTTTGGCAGCCATTGAGAGCGTCAGGTTCATATTTCCTATGGCTGACACCTTACAATTCACTGTTTGGTGCTTTTATTATTTTTTTATTTCAAATGTAAGTTACTACCTTGACGTCCGCTCTGTTGTACATTTAGAATCTCCTTTTCTATAGTAAGGGGATCACATTTCTCTGAATTCAATGAGCGGTGATCCTGACTCAGGATGTCTAATACATCAGTGAGGGCCCCCTGGTCTAGTCAACATACAAAACCGTCACACTATTCATTCTCATAGTTGAAGTGAAGAATTGGATGTGCATGGAGACTGAACTGCTACCTCAACCCAAAAAGTGTGGTCCCCCCAGGCCAGGTTTGAGGCACACTGGCAACTGGGAAAACTCACTCCTGGTGCTCAATAGATAGAGAGGATTTTAACGAGCACCAAATTCAAAGATTTCCATATAGGTTAAACAGATGCCTGTGGACTAATTTGGAATTGGCATTTCGGAAATGTCCATCCTATTTAGAATCGGCTTCCTTCTGACAGTGTGATAACTTTCAATCAGACCAGGTGCCAGTGTAAACAGAAACAGTTCATTTGTGTGGTGAAGGAGCTGTGAAACCAACCTTCCCAGAGGGCTTTTGTGGAGATGAAAGGCACAAATTACTACTCTCTCTCATCCCTATCTCAGTACAGGCAGTGCCAGATTAACTGAAAGCTTTTACAATAGCACTGGTAATGATATTCTTCACCCAAAGAGATCTCTGTCAGCCTAATAGCCATTAGTGGCCCTGATGTCTTCATGCTTTGGAACATTTTTCATGTGAACGTTGTACCATCAAGAACAAGCGTGTCTGCATGAGAGAGAACACATTTGATCAAATGCTTGGATCAACAAGAATATAATAATTCTGTGACAACAGCTACATTTTCAAGTTTAATTTAGAAATAATTAAAGAAACTTAGCTAATTTAATGACAATGTTTCAATGTCTTTCATGTTGAAATTAGTTTTTGTTTCACATTCTTGTATCTTTGGGTAATGTGGTGTGTCTGTCACAGTTACAGTACATTTTTACATAAGGTCATTATGAGTCTGCTTTCTTATAATACTGATGGTTCTAATTTAGTATAAATAGCTGTGATGTGGAATGTGTATTACTAACATACTTGCTTCAATACCCAGTTAAGGTCATTTGGAGGAGGCTTTTACTGAATGTGAAGGGAACATTTACATCTGCAAACACACATGATAAATTAAATGTTTCCTTTTGCTTTCCTTAATGGGTTATATTCTTACCAAATTAACATAGTTGTTGCTGCATTATTATCCATTTCATAACTACATTCAATAAAGAAAGGTATCCTGAAGTTACGACACCCTGGTGTTACAGAAATTATCGCTTTTCAAACCCATTAGAGGAAATCTTCCCCTCTAGTTTCACAATTTGTTCCATTTCCCACAATAATAAAAATTATTGGAGGATGAAAATGGTGTTTTATTAGTTCAGATGCAATGATTTGTCATTTTGCCAGAGCCCCCAACACTCATATGTATTTAGTATTTTGTTTGGGGGAGGGGAGTTAGGTTTTCAATTCGTTGTCTATATGACACCATCGGTTGAAGTCTTAAAGGAGTTGAAACTAATGTTTTAAAATTCATACCTTATTATTAGCACCAGCAGTGTTATGGACAGTCTTTAATTCTGTTGAAAATCTTTAGGATATTTTCTTTGTTCTCCTTTCAAACAATTTCATCCTGGATGTATTACATTTTCAATAGAAGGACTAAGTGCAGGTTCTCAGGAATCTAAATGGAATGCTTATTGGTCGCAACAGTTTTCTTTTGGTCTAAACATAGCGTGCTTATAGAAGGACCTTCAATCAATATATCATTTTCTTAGCGTGTGCACTGCATTTGACTAGCGTTATCCATTCACAAAGGAACAGATCACATCAGTACGTCCCCTTTTTATAACGTCACCCATGACCCCTTGGCCAACAAGTGCATCCGCTCCTCCAATCCACGGATGCCAAGCCATTTCCCGTCCGGGTCACTGATTTTGTGTACTGTAACTCCTCCCCCTTTTTAGATGGCCAACTAAACTGTCATGCCATCCAGTCCAGGGTACTCTATTCCCTTTACAAAGCGCCCTCGCAGGTGGGGAAGAAGATCTAACACCAAGAATCATTCGATCTCTGTCACAATACTGTAACTTGTTCTTCGTGTCAGTGGAATGCAGTGGTACACTTATAAAGTATGTGTATGGTTATAGTCCTGATTAACAAGACAAAATTAATGAATTTGTACAACTGGAAATTGTTTGCAATATACAACACTAAAATGTTTTGTTTACTGGTTATTAGATGGTGCACTGTTTAGTTTCTTTTTTTGCTTTTTTAATTAAGCTGCACTGTTTAATAATTGTATTTAAAATACTGAATTAATACCACGAGAAGGAGATGCCTTACCTTTTATTTGACTAACTAAACAAAACATAATCACAAGCTTTTAAGACCTCAAAGTCTCTTCTTCAGGTGAAAGTAAGATTCATTTTTGTTTAGTTAGTCCCGTAAAAGGTATCACATCTCCTTCGCTTTGTCAATCATCTCTGGACTAATACGGCTACCATTTCATCAGTCAATTAATATAACAAATTTGTAAAAGCCTATGCAGCTGGAACTATTGTCTAAGTATGGTTTTGGAAAGAAATGTTCAGTAAAGCAAAGAAGATGTGTTCTTGAAGTGGTTGGGTACTTGATAAGCTAAAATAGAAGACCGGTAGGTTATTACAGATGTGATGTGGGGTGTATAACTTGATGTTACGCTCTGTTAATTATTACTTTTTAAATTTTAGACATTTTGAAAAATGTAATAGTTTGTAGCAGTTTAACGAAAAACTAAAAACATCACATAAAACATCATTGGGGGTGTGCCGAGTAATGGGTATCAACGATTATATATAATGACTATGGCAATACATATGTTTTTCACTCTAGTAATACATTAGTACAAGTTTTATTACTCAAACTGCTTTCAGCCGAGTCCACTTCTGTGGTTAAGCACAGCTTCAAAACTATCAATCACTGTCAAATAATGCAAATCAAACTTTCCGAGTGCCTGGAGTGTGTTTTTAAGTGTAATGGCTCCTTTAAACACTTAATTATTTTGGGACATCTTTGAAAGTGGGATGTTGCTTTATAATAATAATAATAATAATAATAATAATAATAATAATAATAATAATAATAATAATAAAACAAATACAACAATTTAACTTTGTTTTGAGAGGTAACTTGTGACAGCTGAATATTTTAAGTAGGTGCTTGTTAAAGTGGCAACATAAGAGCCCTCATTAACTTTCCTGTCAGTCTGCTTCAGTCGCAGCATCTGCACTATCACTGCTATGAGTGTCCACTTTGTGTCATTCTTGCACTGTCACTAATGTCGAGGGTGTTTGGTGGGAGTGAGAGACGTGTTCTCTGCATTACTGTTTTGATAAGATCAGAGTTCACCTTGTTCAAGCTTTAACAGAGTTGACATGTTCATGTAAAACCTAAATCCAATGAGAAATGTAAGTTTGAGTTTAAAAGTGGCTTATACATGTTTAGATACATACAAGGTTATATATTTAAAAAGGTTGTTGAAATCTACGTTGAAAATATCAGTGTTCATATTTTACCGAAATCAAACTCCGTTGATAGTCATTTCTTTTAATTAGCCTACAGTCATTCAGAACAGTCTATAGTTGTATTAATAGGATTTTGGTATTGCCTTTGGGTTTCTTTTGCAAAACAAGTATCTATTTACCATATCGGGTAGTAGTTGATATTAATTTGGGCTTTCTCAGGTTACTAGCATTTTGCTGTTTATTGTAATTGATTTGTTTGTTTATTTCATTTATTTATGACATTTCCTTCCAGTATTCCTCGATTCTAGTACACATATATCAGTTGGGTTCCTAATAAAAGTAAAAAGGGTCTCCTGCCCTTTGGCTCCAATTAATTTCCAGCTGGGTCCTGGTTTATGTACCCATTCTTTAGCCCATTCTTTTAAACCCTGGGATTAGGCTGGTTATTTTTTGTTAGGATTTTTCCAAATCCACAATGTCCTTTTGGTAAGGAGGTAACCTGAACTGAACACAGTATTCTAAGTGTAGTTTTATACAATGTGGCACAGCCCCTACACATTAAAATATATGTGTTTCTGTGGCTAGCATCCATCTTAGCTCAAGAGTAGGGGAACAGCCTGGAGCCAATATGACCACAGTTTGCACAGTCACATGGTTTTAAATAAGATAATTGATTTGGCGTGGTGTCTTTCTGCAGAGGTTTTGTCTGATTGATTAGCCCGAGAATGATTGGCATGCAGTTCCTGGTAAGCTGATCAATCAGCCAATTAGCCACGTGGAGAAGACGCCCCTCCATTTAAAAAAGAACCAAGAAATGTTTGTCTGTGGCAGAGCGTGACAGCAGCGTGGAGAAACTGTGTGAAGTGCTGATATGTATTTTAGAGATAAATATTGAAGTTAAAGGGAATTCCATGTGTGTGGACCAGCAATGGAATTCTGTCGGTACTTAACCCTTTGCAGTCCAATTATTTTGACCCTGTCAGGCTGGTCAGGTCTTATTTAATTTGGAGGAACAAAATAACACTTTAGACCATGTGCTGTTCAAATTGAATTAAAGTGACTTTATTTACATAAAACATGTTTCAAATCACTGTATAATCAAACTGATACTCTGAGACAAGAAAATTCTACCAATTTTTTTCAACCAAAAACAAGTTTTTATTCTTTATTATTCTTTACTATTTATATGAGGGGAACATTGCAAAAAAATGTTGCAAAATTTGTGTTTTTGCTGAGTTAGAGTGCCTTTAGCGCAATCACTCAGATTCCAAACTTATTGTAAATCAATGACTCCCCTAACAAAGAAAACAAGTGGGAAAAAAATAAATAACCAAAGCACACTTTTTATATGAGGTGAGGGTAGAAAAAAATGCCAACAAATTCACTAAATTATTTTTTTATTTGTTACAGCCATCACTCAGGTTCCAATCTTTTTATAAATGAATAAGACACACCTAAAAATAAAACCAAAAATAACCAAAAACAATTGATGTATTTTATAACTGTTTATTTCAGAACTGAAAAATACAAACAACAAAAGTGCACAAATTTAAACCAACAACAATTATAGAACACATATAACTATGTACATGCTTTTCACAGATTTATCTGTAAGTATACAGTGTGTGATACTTTTCAAATCAGACACCTATCCATCACAAAACTATCTGCTCTTACAGGTGAGCGTCTCCACCCGTCTCCGTGTCTGGCTCGTCATGATCGCTTTCTTTGTTTTCCTCCTCTGATTCATCACGTTGAGAAAATTGAATTTATTCTTTTACTGGATTCTATGAAATCTTCATCTAAACTACTTTCATAGTCACTGACTTCTTCCTCCATGATCTCTGCAAGTTGTTCAGGCTGCCGTGTCTTCCTCTGCCGTCTGCTCTCTCCCATGATGCTCTCTCCAAGTCTGTCTGTGCTTCTCTGTTTAAATCATTTTTCTCCGTCTTTTGAAGATACTCACCTGACTCCGCCTTTTTTCTGACCAGAGACGATTGGAGAACACTCTCTGTTGGCTTTCTCCACTCAGAGCCGACACATGAGCTGTTTAACAGTTTTTTGTGAGTCTGACATCAGACTGGAACAGGAATTTTGCAATTTCGGACCAGGGCAAATAAAGGACCTCAAAACGGTTAGCTGGTACTGGGTACTGCGACTTATTTTAATGTGCATGTATTCCATCCACTCTTACTTAACCCAGTAGTGCAACATTTCTCAAATGCAGCTACCAGCTGGATTTTGCCCTGCCAAAGCAGCCCCCCAGTATCCCCACAGTAACTCCTTTCTTAATCAACCTTTAATTGTTGCCGCTACATAGCTTTCTCAGTGCAATCCATGCTGCTTGCATTTGAGTCCTCATATTGTTTCTGTTTTTATTAGCTGCTATTGGCCAGCATTAACTTCAGTATAATCACTGCATGTTGATTAGCTGAGCTTTAATTCTGATCAGATTTCATTTTGGCATACGTCACAAGTCTTTTGGCTTTGTGTCAGTGCTTATTGGTTGATCAACAAGAGAGAGAATATATATATATATATATATATATATATATATATATATATATATATATATATATATATATATATATATTGGCATAAACAGGTATTGTTGGATAACATATATATATTATATATAATATATATTATATATATATATAATATTATTATAATATATATATTAAGAGGTTTTTATGGACAAAACATAAGAGGCATTTTGAGACCTTAATTAACCTTATGTCTTGTCCATTGAAACCTGTTTAAACTGACATGAAGGGCTACTACGTTACATTAAGTCACTTATGTTGTCTCATGTGAATCCACATTAAGAGACACTTCATTTCATACCTTACAATTATGCACCATAGATTTAAAAAACTATGTAGTTAAAAAACGATCAACATTGTTTTACTATTTTGATAGAATAACTGAGTTTGCACTCTGCACATGTCTAATAAAATGTGGTGAAATGCAGCAGTCATGTATGTATGCATACCTCCACAGAAGTGGTGTAGTTTATAATAAAAAAAAGCAAGGAAATTAATTGCAAAAAACTATGTTAATGCAGCAAAAGCAAGGAAATGTGGCTTTAGGGTTTTTAGCCCTCTCGCCATTCCCACCCTACACAAGCAACCACAGACTGCCATCATCAGATAAGAAATTGAACATGCAACTCTTTCCAGATGACACAAGAGACACATCTATCATCATGGTCCACCGATGTGGTAGCAATACACACCCACTTCAGGATGCAGAACCATTTTACAAAAATAGAACTATGGTGGAACTTACGAGTGGTATATGATGCACACCAAACAACTCACTGACCTCCCCTGACATATGGCACACCGATTCTTGCTTCCAGCATGTAAGATCTGACATTACAGACCTGAGCTGAGGAGGATACCACCTGGGTGGGTAGGAGGAGCAAGCTTAAAGACCTTCCTGACAGAATTAAAGGGGGAAAAGAATATTATCTGCACGCCATTCAGGACACTCCAAAGCAGTTGACCCACCAGTGAAAGCCTTCAAATTGAAGAGATTTTCTATTTGGTGTCAGGGCACGAAGCTAGACCCCTTGTCCTGGCCAGTGGAGAGCATTCTATTTTACCTCTGGTACCTCTCGGTCGGGCCTACTGCTGACGACCCTCAAAGTGCATTTGCCAGCCATCTCTTCATACCAAGCGTGGGCTGAAAATATAGTTCTATTTTTGTACAGTTGATATGGCTCTGCAGCCTGAAGTAGGTGTGAATGTGTTGAAGTGTAAATGTATATCCATGGCTACAGCACTGCTGGACCATGGTGATGGATGTCTCTTGTGTCATCTGGAAAGAGTTGCATGTTCTGTGTCTTACCTGATGACGGCAGTCTGTGGTTTCTTGTATTTTCTGGTTCATTTGGCTTCTTGTTTGGGGGAGGGAATGGCATTTCCTTGCTTCTGCGGTGTTCAACTCTAACTGCTGCATTTATCAACGATAATCGATGCATTGGCATTTTTTTAACAGAAGATCCACTAACTAAAAACTCCATTGTGCAAAATAGTTAAACAAAAAGGCACACCTTATATTCAAATTACAAACACTTCAGAAAAACACATTATTATTTACAGATTTAAAAAAAACAGATTATAAAAAAGAAATACAAAGGACATGAGTTTTTAGCAACAGAAAAGAATATCAGATGTACCTTTTACATTGTAATAATAATAATAATAATAATAATAATAATAATAAAATAAAAAAAAGATATATATATTAAGAGAAGTCATTTCTATCTGAACTATGGTTGTTCATTACTATTAACATTTTATGGCCAAAAGCAACGCAAAACATATGAATTAATCTCACAAATCCTAACTAATTTAACTACCGTACTAAACTCAGCTTGGTTTTATATAATATTGCCATATAATCCAAGCACAACATGCTTTGAAACAAAAGAAAGTAATCGGTAGATTTAATAGATTTAAAACACACTTTTATAAAATGGCTTTCTTAGTAGGTTTTAATGTAACTTTAAAATTGTTGCTTTTCTGTTATGTGTATACTGTTATTTAAATATGTTGTTTAAATGGTCTAATTCTGGCAGTTGTATGTGTGACATTGTGCTATACAAATGTATTGTGGTTTGTTCTTTTTTCTGCTATGTACTGTACTGTGCTTTGCGATAGTTTTGTATAAAAAGAGCTATATGAAATGTAATAAATAAATAAAACAAACAAACAAACAAGCAAAAAGTATTGCCTTAATTTTTGAATCATGAAAATGTGATTACAATAGGCCTACTTCTGATTTGACTTGTCTAAAGTGAATGTTGAGTTCTAATGTGTGAATCCTAGAAATGCGCTTATCTAAAAGAAGCGCACCGTCACACACACACAAGGTTTTAATACAAACCAGCAACAGGAGACTTCACACTTGATTTTAATTTGATGCATTGATTCACCAATATGTAATCGAAGCTGGGGAAATTTAGGGACAGATAATCAATAATCGATACATTGATTAATTGTTGTATCAATTACAAACATACACACCTCTCTCTGTAAGGGACCTCTGGCATATATTTAAATGTTGTTTTACTGTATAGTAAGTACAGCAAGTTTATTAATGTTTTTGCTGCCCACGTATACAAACTAAAGTGCTGCCTATGGAGTCAGGAAGGAAGAGGTTTGCAGCTTTGTATACACTTGAATATGAATGAATCACCTGCAGTCGAGTTTCCTGCTGGCTAGGTACACAATTGACAAGCCCAAGCTCACTCTGATATGAACCATGTGAAGAAGTGACAGCAGGGGCTTGGTTGTGAGAGATTGTCATTAGTTTTGAACTGGTTAAACCGAGTCCATACATTCATAGATAAATAAGTTGGTGTTTTTGTAACTGCAGAATTTGTGTTATTATCGATACAAGCGCACTAGATAATATTTTGTGTTTACACTGCAGTGTTTACAAGAAATACATTCTCCTTGCCGTATCTTGTGTTGCCTGTATTGCAGTAAAATGGTTGCTTATTCATGAGTAATGAATGTTAGAGTTGGATAATTTAATAGTAAATGATACACTTGTTCTTATGTAGTTACATTTCAATTATAATGTATTACATTTGGAATAATTTTCAGCGAACTCAAAATCTGATATTTTCAACATGGACTTGAGGCAACCTTATATATATATATATATATATATATATATATATATATATATCTTTATATATATATATATATATTATATATATATTGTTATACTGTGTAATGCATTAACTGCAGCATCTGCTCTCCTGTACTGAGGAGCTTAGTAAAGTTTGGGGAACTGGGGGCAATAGATGAGTCACATTACATTAAAAAAGCTAGAAATGATTTATTTAATGTTACATTCTAAATTGGATTAATATTTAGTGCAGACAGTTCCATTAAGATAATGTTCTTGGCAAACATCTCCTGGACTTTAACTTAACTAAGATGTCTCAGTTTATTTATGCTCCCTGACAATAAATAAAATCTCATATTAAACAGGCACAAACAGATCTAGTTTCCTCTATTTAAAAGTACTTATATGTGGTCTGGTGTATTGTAGTTCTGACAGTAGCAGGCAGGACTGGCGATAGGTTTTGGTGGGCCTCAGGCAAGGAACCTCCAGTGGGCCCTCCCCACCTTCACCCCCAAATCAAAAATATTTTTCTATCAAAAAGGTTTTCATAGTCAGTACTCCTTCTCTAAACCGGACATGTGTGGAGGAAGATATGAGTTGTCAAAAAACATTTTTTAAATAAATCTGTACAGTAGGCCTACACAAAAGTCAAATTAATACTGTAAATTAATGCATGCTGAAAGTTATTTCTTATCAGGTGGAAGGATCTCTTTGAACTAAGCATGGAGCCTCCTTAACATTCCGATCTAGTGAAGCAAGAAGAGTAAACTCAGTGAAAAGATCCAATATGTTTGGGTACAATTGAAATAAATCAATTGAACTAAAGTGGTTTGTGATTTTACTCTAAAAAGAATAATAGAAATATAATGACAGAGAATCTGTAAAAGTTTGAAACTAAGAGAATATAATGCAGATCAGAAACTGACTTAAAGTAATAACTTCAGTCAAAGCATAACGGTACCAGTCCCTGTGAAGTATACAGTAGATCTGCCAAAGAGAATATAATTCATTTGGTAACCTTGTCTTTGCTTGCTTGACGCGAAGCAGTACCATGCATGGGGAAATGGAGGAAATAAATCTTGTCAAGTGAAGAGAGACTCACTGCTCAGCTGTTTGAAATCCAAGGTTTCTATTGATCTTTTAACAAATAAGAAGCACCTTTTGGTACAGAGTCAATGGTGAACTGTCCATTGCTTCATTATGTTATAGAAATGAATTAGAACTTGGCAAAAGAAGTGAGAGGGAGCAATAGTGTGTGACAGTTTCTTAGATCTAGTAAAAATGTAATACATTTAGGAAAAAGCTTACAGTAGCATTTCATATTAATAACAACTAGAGAAGCAAAGAGAGAGGTCAAGCTTAAACTTAGAAGTGTGTGGTGACTTGTGACAGAGATAAAGTGATTCTTGGTGATACATCTCCCTCCTGATCTGTGAGGGCACTGTGTAAAGAGAACAGAGTACCCTGGACTGGATGACCAGACAATTCATTTCCAGGGTTAAGTGGAAGTTGGTCATTGAAAACTGCGGCGGAGCTCCGGTACACTAAATCATCGATCCGGAAGGGAAAGAACGTGGCAGCCAAGGATTGGAGGAGCTCTTGCACTCGTTAACAAAGGGGTCATTATAGATGGTACAAAAGGGGATGGAGTGATGTGATTTGTTCCTTTTGTAATGGTTTATTCTGAACCAGAAAGGAGTAATGTTGTAAACCATGAGCATTTTGTTTTTCATGTCTAAATTGTACTTGTTTGTTATTAAGACAGCTAACACAATCTGGAGCTGTCGCCAAAGGCCAGCACTAAACCCAGACAACATTGCACTATATCACAGAGAACTGTAAATACACCACAAGCACTTTATCACTCACTGTGGACTTGCGTTTGTGTTACGTGTGGGTGTTTAAGAACGGGACTGTTTATTATTTCGGGACCAAACCTGAGGATTTAAATAAGCAATATACACCGCTGTATTGCTTCTCATTATCGCTGTATTGCTGTACTTGGGTCATCAGACCAACTGGATTGTATAAATAAAGATCATTGCACCTGGATGACCGTTTCTGTCTATTCATTAATCACTTCTGCATTACCTGCAGTTTGCCACATGACGTCACACACCCAGAAGAAGACAGGCGCTAAGTAAGGGGGGCAGCATATAATAAGTTTCCGCACCACTGTTCAAGATTCACAAGCAATATCTCACTGCCCCAATGTACTACTCTTTAACAGCAATATTTTTATTACCAACCCCACCTCCTAATCATAGTACCACTATATAAGCATAATTATAACAATACTATCTTAAAGACGCTATGATTGCTGCATTAATATAAAAAATGCAGTAATAGCAGCAGTAGTATAACAACCATGATATTAACAGCAATAATATGAGAGGCACGATAATAGCAGCAATAGTATAAGAACACAATAATAGCAGCAATAATATGAGGGACTATGGCAAAGTGGTTTGCAATGTGCTGCTGCAGTGGTGATGCGATGCTCAGGACAAAAAGACACAAGACAGTTCACGGTAAAACAGCTCATTATTTATTTAGCTGAGTTGCGTGCCGGCAACACTTAAATAACAAGCACAGGCGCTACACAGCAATTTGTTTCGTTCCATGCAAAACAACGGGTTCAATCCCGAAATTATATGATGTTATGAAAGTTATGCATGCGCAGTCGGGCTCCACTACCAAGAGTAAGTTAGTGGGTATCTGTCAGTTTAATCATGCTCTGTGGGTAATTTAATTTTAATTCCTTAGGTCACTTACTGTATGTCTTTTGGTTCTTGTGGATCCTGACTTAAGTCATAAAATATTAAATTGATCATTTTAAGTCGTAAAATATTAAATGGATCATTTTAATTTGTTTTAAAAATGCTTCCCACCTTAATTCAGTCTGAGAGGCTTAACTCCTGATGCAGTACCATGATTGACAATACTATCTCCAATGCAGACCCTACAAGTTGATGCAGCAACTAATTATTGTACCTCTATTAAATATTTACAGCCAAGATATTAGTCAGTATATATTTAGTTTATATGCATTATATACACATTAAAACTTAAGCAGAAACGATACTAATATATTGTGTACGATAGCGTATTATAAACAATATAATAATTAGTATAATAATTAATATTACCAAATGTTTGAGGATTTGTTTCAGAACACAGAAATCATGTAATAAATTGCTCACAAACAATTATGGATTTGCAGCATTTGACTGATCATTTCAACTGTAATACACAATACATTTAGTATAGTTGTGAATACATTAGGGTAGCTGCATTTCAACCAATAAAAAAAGGTTTTTTGTATGTGATTTACTCTAGTGTTTTGTTTACATGTTGAAATCCCTACTTAAGAGTTACAAGTATCTGGGAGATCCTGTTCATGATTATTACGCTATTATTATGTTTATATTTAGCGATGAAATGATTGAATTGATTGTTTGGAAATGTGTCACTCTCCTAATGACACAATTTGAATCAATGTACATTTTTAAACAAGGTATAAATATAAACACATTTATGAATATATTCATGTTGTTATTAATAATCAATCAGATACCTAGCCTAATATAAACGTAACTGATTGCGGTGCCCCCTCTCACTAGGGCTATTGGTTTTGACTATGCCACCCTTTAAATATACCAGGAGTAAGGAAAGCTCCGAATTGAAATATCTTCCATATATTTAGACCCCCGCTTGAGTCCCTTTCAACCAAATGAAAGAATAAAGGAAAAACTGCATATGGTTTAAACCTTACCTAACATAAACAAGGTGCCAGAGTCTCTTGTTTTAAGTTCTGGATGAGCTGGAGTGGACGGGTGGCGGGCACAGGGAGGCCGGCTAGGAGGGAGTTGCTGTAGTCTAGGCAGGAGAGTGCCGTGGAGTAGTTGGTGAGGTTGGGTCGAATTCTTCATATGTTGCTCATGAAGAATCGGCAGATGTGTGCTAGAGTGGAGATGTGCTGGGAGTAGGAGAGGCAGGAGTCCAGGGTTACCCCAGGGTTCTTGGCTAAGGAGGAGGGAGAGAGCGTGGTAGATTCTGGAGGAATGGAGATAGAGAGATCAGAGGAGAGGGAAGATGAGGAGATGTATAATATTGTTGTGTAGTTGATCTTCCCAATTACTGTAAAACTCCAGATAATTGCCTGTCTCCAATACATGCCAGGTCTGCTGGCAAATATTGTAAATAAACACTGGGTCTCTATTAAGCACCAAGTCTCTGTCAAGTTGAGGCGGTTAAGTGTAATTAACTGCTAATAAGTGACTGAAAGTGAGTCTCAGGATTAATAAATAATAATAATAATAGAAAACATAATTTAAGGTAGGTCTACGGGCGTTTAATTGAAGTTTTACGGTAATCATAAAAGGGACAATAGTTGCATACTCTAAACAAACCATTTTCTTTCACAGCCATGTTAAGAACCTTTGGAACATTAATTATTCAGCAATGACTTAGTTTTATCTCTGCTTTTAACAAAGCATTACATTATAAGGGAGTCTTATTTTCTCAAAGCAATTTAATTGCCACAACATGGAAGCCAACATTGCATTGGTGATGTATAATTACAAGCTAATTAGAACAGATTGTGGAGGAGGATAGTTTTCAGTTAAACCTTGCATAAGCCAAAACTGTCCTTTCCTGCATCCTTCAGATTCTTTGTTCCACTGTATCCAATGAACATGATTATGGATTTTGTGATTTCCTGCAAATTCAGTAATTATAACCCTGTCGTCTAATGCTTTTGTATCTGAGTGAGAAACAAAACCTATTAACATATGGTATTTGTTTAAGTACCACAAATACTATACTAAACAGTTTTTTTTTGGTTTTGTTTTTTAAACATGAGAATAAATTCCTAACATGTTTTATATTTAAAAATGGGATTTATTCACAATTAACCCCTCCACTATTTTCTTTTTTTCACTTTATGGTCTAAAGGTTTATTTCTTCTACGTCAATTTAGAATTTTTTATAACACCTAATAATGGTGAAATCAATGAATCTGTTTACACTGATTACACAGTAATTTCCTGTCAGTTAAAGTCACTTGCTTTCGTGTGTGGTGGGGTTGCCCAATCTAAATAAAGCTAGGATAGTCAGTAAAGAGGCTATAAGCAGCTATGGATAATGTATTTTCTGAATAAATAAAAGCACACATATTGGATCTATGTTTTTTACTTTGCAAGAAAGGAAATCAATTTCTGGTCAGTCATTCTTTGCTTTGTCTATGCATCTCTCATTGCTTACGGCTTTGATTGATAAATCTATTATTCAAATCTGATAGACACCAATGATAACTGTAAATATGAGAGACACAATTATCAAACTCAATTTCTGAACAATGACACCCTATTCAGAGTCATTGCAAATATCGTAAAATGTAAAGGGAACTTACAAAAAAAAGTATAATGTAATCTGAAGCAGTTTTTTTTTTATAATTATGCTCTTCATAAACTATTTATTGATGATAAACAATATGCTATTATAAGCACCGCACGGACAATATATTTTGGAGATGTCAATATTGATTCTCAGATATCCTTATAATTTATTTTAATAATAACTGCAACACTATTTAAGTAATGATTTCCATTACATGAGAGTAGATGTTAAAACTTCATGTTGATTTGAACTTGGCTTTCGTCAAGATAAGCACCAACTAAGACGTAGTTTTATACTAAACTAATGTGACCCATCTGCATCTCCATCCATTTGAATTTCTTTCCATCTGATGATGTAGCTGTCCTTCTGCCTGGTGTTGATGGCTGAAGTGTAATGCTGGCTCCAGGGATCAGCTCATTTTGCCTCCCTAGCGCATCAGCACACAGAACGGCTGCAATGCTGGCTCCAGGGATCAACCACATTGCTGTCTCCCTCGCGCATTAGGATGACAGCTGTCTGGATTGAGCTAAGTAGGGTACATCTCTGTGGTCTTTAAGTGGACGTAGTACACCTCAAGAGGGCTCGGCAGTGATTCTGGTGTCCCAGCATCACCCCCTCCGTCCCCCACTCAACTCAGCCCAACTTACTTACTCATACATCAGTGTTGCCTTCTTTCTATTGTGCTTGAGATCCCCAACCTGAATCTTTCCATCTCAGCCACAGCCAGTTGCTACTCCTTTCTGTTGCTTCAGATTAGTTCTTCACTGTGCGACACAACTCTTGGCCACTGAACCCGACATCTCTGAGAAACCGGGTTGTAGAGTATGCCACAAATCCTTGACAACCCACCGCCACAGGGTAAACCCGGACTCTCCATCCTCAATGTTCTGCTTCAGCAGCTAGTTGAGCATACCGAAGTTTCTTCCTCTCATACGCCTCATCCACAGCATCCTCTCATGGCACTGTTAACTCTACAAGATGAACAAGGCGTGCTGATCCAGATCACAAGATAATGTCTGGTTGAAGTTATTGGTGGCAATCTCAGGTGGAAAAATAAGCCGTTGGCCAACATCTGCCAGCATTTTTCAGTCTCTAGCAGCTTCCAGTTTTCCTAGGCGAGGCTTGGTTTTAACATCTTTTCTTGGTGGTTGCTCTCCTGGATGGAGGAATATTGTCTTTTATTGTTGTAATATTGTACTGCATAAGACAGTAATATGCTGCTGCCAATTTGCCTAAGTATATTCTTCAGCCCTTTGCATTTTCTGGGTAAACCTTGTTTCTGCCAAGTTTGCTAATATTGCTAATACAATGATAAAGCAGTCTATGTAGTGTCAAGATTGATGATATGGTCACAGAGAAAGACTTGAAGATTACTGTAAGACTAAAACAAAACAGCTTCTCTGAAGTTGACAGATTTGAAGCCAACAATGTCATGGAACCTCTCGTAAGCAGACAAAGATCCCCAGTTTGAACAACCACCCCACCCCAACTTTAGCTGAAAGTCAAATTTTCACCATTGATTTCTGGTTCTTAATAACCATGAGCAAATAATGCATGAGAGGAAATATCACGGCTCACAAGGACAAAAAAAAATGCCTAGAAGTAGTTGCTCTGTGCATTGAATGATTCAGGGTTAGCGTTAGGGTTAGGGTTAGGGTTAGGGCTAGGGTTAGGATGAGGGTTATCTTCAGTTCAGATAATGAAGGTGTGCCGTTCGGCGGTTTCAGGTCAGATGATACAGACTCAGCTCTCTGATTGATTTCACTTTCCCGTTGTTATACTACAAGCCATAATTTGTATTTTTTTAAATGTTTAGACAGTGCAAGAGCAGGCAACTTTTTTATATTGACCATTTTAATGCTTAAAGTGCTACTTGGATGTTCATCTATTATTTTGAGTTGTGTTTTCACACTAGTACTTGCAGAGATTATGTAAAGTCCTTTATTTTAGTGGAATGAAAATGTCATGTGTTTCTATATTTTTTTTAAAATATGTGGACTTTGTCATTTTTTCACCTACAAATGTAATTTTGCACTAGGCACTGCAGCTTTAAAGTTTAACTTTTTTTATGCAAATAATTGAAATGACAAAACAGTGGACATACTTCAGCAGCTTTGATTTGCATTTCCCCAGTCATTCAGCATGTTAACTGCACTTCTTGATTCTTTACCATGACTGTGTGCTGTGCTCTACCTTTGAATTTTCAGCATGCCTAATTCAGTAACGTGCCCAGGGCAAAGGAACCTGCTGCGGTTTTATGGTATAACAGGTTAATTCATACAGTCTGTGAACATGTCATGAAGGTTATATGTAGCATGTGTAGCCTGGGTTACAAGCTGTCTTGGCAAGCAACTAGAACAGAAGAGCAACCCTTGAATGGGCACTGAATTTGAAAGACATCTGGGTAATACATTTCACAATACAAAGGATGCACAGAGGGGCCAAAGAAAACAATGAATGGACTTTATTTGCATTTACCTTCCTTTTGAAACCCCTTACCTAAAATTAACTCTCCCAAAAACATGACTTCTACTACAAAATAAAAATACTGGTAGTTTTGTATTTCTTTTTAAACATGTTTTGGGGAAATTAGTGTCATTAGCATCTATGCTGGTGTACTTGTTTCGCCAGCAGAGTCCACCAGTCTCCATCACATTCCATACCAAGGAACTTACAAAAGGAATTCTGTAGTAATCACCATAGTTACTTAGCAATTGATTTCCCCTAAAGACATTATAGTCATTGGCCACCAAGGTATCATTGTTGGAAAGCAGCTATTTTAAAGGATATTATATTATATAATATCCAATTATGAATCCACTTAATCTCATTTTCTAAAGATTTTTTTAAGTAATGTATCAGTTGAAGTTCAGTACAATAGCTGTTATAACTAGATATATACCACTTGTGTTGGTTGCTAACTTCTTGTCCAATATTGTTGTCTTATAGATTTATATATTTAGATTAATTTAGTTATATATTTAGATAAAACCAGAACAGTACATTTGAAATAAACATGTATCCATGTTTTGAAGTGCAAAAAGCTCTCTTTTATCTACGTCACAGGAGATGAGAAAGCCTTTTAAGAAAATGAATCAGTACCATATGGTAAATGGACTTCTTTAGTGCACTGTTTTGCTAAATACCTTATTGACATTGCCACTGAAGCAGTACAATATATAATCATGCTGACTGAAAATGCTTTTATAAAACTGAACACTGGAATGTGCTGTATGATGTGTGTGTGTGTGTGTTTCTTTGTTAATGAATCAGAGAAGTAGTAGTGCTCCTTCGGTTTATTAAATGCTTTAAAAAGTGGATTGGTTGGTTGCGCAGACCACCATAAATCCCAAGTAATAAGCCATCTGGGAGATCCCATGCCTACAGGTTTAACAGCATTAGTACTTCAATACAGTAATACAGATGTGGTTATCATATGCTTAGCCTTCAGGACAGCCATGTCTAAAGCATTCAATATATCACTATCTTAAAACTTAAACATAATTTCTATATCTGTTAGCAATGCATTCAATATAAATTAGATCTACATTCAAATGTATGCTTATCTTCTGGTATATGGAAGTGTAGTGTAGGATATATGAAAAATAACAACTGTCTTCAAAAGGCACAGACTTCTGACTATGACCAAACAGCAATCAGTTTTTCAGAGACTCTCAGAGCATGGACCACGTCAGCTTGCAAGAACAAGTTCAATGGTATTGAATGTGATTTTGCTCTGGGATTCTATCAGATTTTCCCTCCATTGAATACATTAGGAGTCCCAATTAAATCTGATCATCAATCTGCCTTGACAGTTCATATGTTTGAGTTAATGATATATTCTAGAAGATTCTGGTCAACTACTTTTTAAAACTAATTGGAGTTATATAAAAACCTTTAATTAATTGCATGTAACTTCTTTCCAAAATATTGTAACATGATCTTTCAACCTGTCCTTTCTCTAAAAAGTTAGGTGAACTGGAGTTCACAGGATCTTTGCTACAAGTACAAGTACAAGTTTATATGTGTATTAAAAGAGATTATCTATATATATATATATCTATATATATATATATATATATATAATATATATAATATATATATATATATATATATATATATATATATATATATATATATATATATATATATATATATATATATATAGATATATATATATATATATATATATATATATATATATATATATATATATATATATATATATATATATATTAAACTTTTTGTTTGACTATATTAACCTGGGTCTACAATATATGTCCTCTAGTAGCATATTATGTTACCTTTTCAGTGTGCTGTCAATAGGTCAGTTTAATTTCATATACAAATGTGTGTTAACAAAGTATGGGACAAAGACTGTAGGGGTTTATTATACAGCCTTTGAATAAAACCACTAAGCATACAGTAGTCAGTCCAGTTATTTTCATTTAAAGTCAGGATATAATGAACATGTTAAATATAATAGTCTCATATTAACTGTACCATGCTTGGACTAAGCCTGACCTCTCTGTGTTTCTAAAAAATCTCCTGCCCAAGCAGGTTTCAGAGACCCTGTTTACTTTCACAGGCTAGTCTTTTTTAATTAATATGAAACTCTACTGTAAGAGCTTTTCCAAATTCACCACATTAAGTCATTTTTGGCTCACAAATATCATCCCAATTAAAGTTGCTACCTTTCCAATAAGAACTGATATTGCAGACAACTTTTCTAATTTGGCTGCCAAGTGTTCATTAATTTCTATAATATAATGAAGAGAATGGGCATTGCCCCATACACTCCCTTATACTGGTACCAAAAGCTATCTGTGACAGTGACTAAAATATCTTCAATTAAATATTTACTTTAAGAAAGCCTAAATTATGACCTAGCTATTTTTTCTGTCATTCATTCAAACTGCCCCCCTTGACCCCCACCCCCACCGGGTTTTAGTTAAGTGATTTGTCAAAGGATAAAGATCCTAATGAGAAGCCCCTTCATTTGTTTTAATCATTTCCCATGTGTATCTTGGAAAGGAGGGAAGCAGGGAGGGGGAGGGGGGGGGGGGGGCATTTAACTTTTAATTGAACTGTTCCCACCTGTACCATTATGTTCCTTTCTTGTTTAATAAAATTAAACCTTTTTGTAACCAAAATCTATGTTAGATTCCCTTTATGGTCTTTCAGGGAACCACAAGGTGAACAACTATGTTAATTCATTGTAAAATTGAAGCAGACTATACATGATATTGACTTATCAGGATCACTCACTTGACACATTGTTTCAAATTGACAATCTTTGCTGTGAAGTCCACAGGGATTTTTAAATAAAAAATAAAGACTATATGACATTATAATTACACATTCTGTAATCACACCTATTGAGAAATTGAATTATTCTACAATTAGTGGACATGGAATATCCAGTCATTTGTCATAACGCCATGACAAGAGGTTCACTAAGTGAGTGGTGAGAGTGTTTTAAATTACAGAACTTCCTTTTGATGACGGATGCTTTACAATACATTGCAGGACAATGCTAGACAGAAAATGGCACGGGAGGGACAATTACCAAAAGTACCCAGCTTAAAGAGGAAGTAAAGCTAATAAGAAAATGTAGCTTTTGCAATACAATTGTAATTGTAAATTCAACATTTATTTAGCAACAAACTTCAACCTCCATAGTATTTAAGCTCCCCATGATATGGAATAAGTAGCTTCAAAATGAATCTTCTTAATTTTTATGTTTCTGTCATCTGTTTTTGTGAGCTTTGTTATATTATTTCAATCATAAACTTAAGTCCTTAGTTAAAACATAGAAAATCAATACTAATAAATGGGATGGCTGACTCAATGAAGCTGTTTCATTATTCTTGACATATTTAGACAGAGGCAGTCACTTTGATGATCATTACTGATCATTACATGGGCACTGTGGCAGGGCAAAAGCCCTAAATATAAATAGTGTTTGTGTATGTTGGGAATATAGGGTTGCCGGGGGGGGGGGGGTAAAATCGTCCCTATCATAACACATGTGAAAATGTGGCTGAAGCCTTAATTGAATGGTTAATGGTTAATTAGGCTCCAGCCACATGGTATTTAAGGAGGATGAAATCCTTCGTTTGGGAGTAGTGTGTAGGTGAGTGTAACCTGTGTTAAACTCTACTGTACTGTACTGTTTGCTCTGAATCGGTCACAGAAGGTAACTGTCCAGCCAGAGAAGGTTTAGTATTATTTAGTTTTAATCTTTTATTTTGGCCACCATGCCTCTGTTTATTTGTCTGTGTTATTTGTTTAATTAAACATGTGCAACAGCATTTTAATCTGCAGCTATTCCTGACTCTGAGTTTCATTCCTGACGCTATCCTGTTACAGGCACTAAACCTGGCTCCCAAATTAATTCAATCTAATTACAGCAGAATGAAAAATTAAACTACACTTGAACAAAGGCCTGTATCCCTGTCATAAACGATCAAAGAATGTATGCAGCTTTATTAGACAGGTATGTTTACGCAAATGTAAAGCAAAGTGGCTTGTGTTAATGTTTATATTTGATACATGTATTTATTTGGTTATTATTTATTTTTGTCACACAAACAAAAAAAGACATGCATGTTTATTGCCCCTCCCCAAGTGTAAACCAAAAAATTCTCCGACAACATCTCCTCTGGTGGCGGAGGCGGCGGCCCGGCTCCCTCTGGTGGCGGAGGCGGCGGCCCGGCTCCCTCTGGTGGCGGAGGCGGCGGCCCGGCTCCCTCTGGTGGCGGAGGCGGCGGCCCGGCTCCCTCTGGTGGCGGAGGCGGCGACTGCGGCCCGGCTCCCTCTGGCGGCGGAGGCGGCCCCTCCCTCTCGGGCTCCGAGAGCGGCGGCGGCTCCTCCCTCTCGGGCTCTGAGAGCGGCGGCGGGTGGCTCCTCCCTCTCGGGCTCTGAGAGCGGCGGCGGTGGCTCCTCCCTCTCGGGCTCTGAGAGCGGCGGGCTGGTGGCTCCTCCCTCTCGGGCTCTGAGAGCGGCGGCGGCTCCTCCCTCCTCTCGGGCTCTGAGAGCGGCGGCGGCGGCTCGGCTCCCTCTCGGGCTCTGAGAGCGGCGGCGGCTCCTCCCCCTCTCGGGCTCTGAGAGCGGCGGCGGCTCCTCCTCCCTCTCGTGGCTCTGGGAGCGACGGCAGATCCTCCTCCCTCTCTGGCTCCAGGAGCGACGGAGGCTCCTCACCCCTCTCTGGCTCTGGGAGCGACGGCGGCTCCTCACCCCTCTCTGGCTCTGGGAGCGACGGAGGCTCCTCCTCCCTCTCTGGCTCCGGGAGCGACGGCAGATCCTCCTCCCTCTCTGGCTCTGGGAGCGACGGCGGCTCCTCACTCCCTCTCTGGCTCCGGGAGCGACGGCGGCTCCTCACCCCTCTCTGGCTCTGGGAGCGACGGAGGCTCCTCCTCCCTCTCTGGCTCTGGGAGCGACGGCAGGCTCCTCCTCCCTCTCTGGCTCCGGGAGCGACGGCGGATCCTCCTCCCTCTCTGGCTCTGGGAGCGACGGCAGATCCTCCTCCCTCTCTGGCTCCTGGAGCGACGGCGGCTCCTCCTCCTCTCTGGCTCCGGGAGCGACGGCGGCTCCTCACCCCTCTCTGGCTCCGGGAGCGACGGCGGCTCCTCACCCCTCTCTGGCTCCGGGAGCGACGGCGGCTCCTCACCCCTCTCTGGCTCCGGGAGCGACGGCGGCTCCTCACCCCTCTCTGGCTCTGGGAGCGACGGCAGCTCCTCACCCCTCTCTGGCTCTCGGGAAGGCGGCTCACCCCTCTTTATTGGAGTGACCGGGGCATCTCCCATGTCTACCGCCAGGTAATTAACCACCATGAGGGCAACCTCTGGGAAGGAGGCCGGGTGGTGTTGTTCCTCCCACTGTTCCCACCTCTCCCCATCTCGACGCCACAGCGTGTTGATAACTATGGGGAGATCGTGGACGAGGTCTGCCTCAGGGTGCATCAACCAGTCCCAGATCTCCTGGGACGGTGGTGAAGGTGGTGGTGCTGGAGGTAGTGGGGTGGCCCCTGATGCCCGGGGTGAACACGGCACCTCTTCCTGGGCCTGGTTGTAGGGGCATCCTGCCCAGTTGTGGCCATCCTCCTCACACCGACCACACCAGTTTGCCGGTGGCACGTCTGGGCAGGACCACCAACGATGGTCCTCCTTCCCACACCAGGAACACTAGGGGAAGAGGCTGGCCAGGTCCTCCAGCGGGGGCTGCAGCAGCTTACATTTCTTCAGCTGCTGCTGCTTTTTTCCTGCCTTTGCCGCTGTCTGCTCTTCTTTCCCATTTTTTTTTTTTTTTTTCAAAAAAAAAAAAAAAAAATTATCCCAAAAATTCCACAAAACAAAACAAAAATACTGCTCTGAGCCTCTAGGTGGCGCTATCCCACTTCTAACACCAAATGTGGCAGGCTGGCGAGTGGATAGAGGCCCAGAGACAGACTGCAGTTCAAAAAAATAACTATTTTATTATAAATAAACACAAAATGAAAGGGCACAAGGGCCAAAACAAAGCAATTTAAACACAAAAAAGATAAAAAGCAAAACTTACAAAAATAACAGTTTCCAGGCTGGGCGATGCCTTCACTGGATTCAAACTTTCTAAACAACCCAAAAAAAACCAACCTGCTTCCTCAGCTCCCTCTCCCCAAATGAGAAGCAGAGGCCTCCTTTTATATCAGGTGGCTGGGCGCTGATTGATCGTTAATCAACCTAATCAACTAATCAACCCCAGCCACCTGAACATAATAAACCCAGGCAGGTAGGGGAAGTTAACCCCATCCCTGCCAATTTCTAAAGAGCAGAGCTTTGCTCTGCCACAATCTCATTATAATATTTGAGAACCTTGATTTGCACCCGCTTTTTGTGAATGTATGCAGGAACGCCCATAATTGCATACTCATTTAAGGTCGAACTGCAAAGAAAAATTGCTTCCTGCATAGAATTTCCTAAAAAGTCGCTAATAGCATTGCACTTGTTTAGTGCATTTCACCCTAGACTTCCATCTCGTTTGTGACTATTGCGACAGGTGCAACACTTTAGTACATCTACCCCTCAGTGTTGTTAAGATACTTTGAAGTAAGGTTATAAAAAGTTGTGATTAAATGTTACTATCTTGAATGGTGGTAACCATCCTAGTTTTATTAATTTGCAACTTAAGGGTAACCCTTATAAAAGTTTATTAGAGTAAATGTGCATGGTTATTTTGTAGTTGGCCATGCTTTTACCATGGTTATGCTATGCATTTATCATAGGTTTGACATGTTTTTTTTTTTTGGGGGGGGGGGGGGGGTTGATATGCATTACCATAACTTTGTAGACATTAGAATGTTTAACTATGCTTTACCATGCTTTCACAATGCATTATTACGTTTATGATTTTACTGTGGGAAACCTTTAAAAGGGCAGATTAGACATTTGAGGTGACAGGATTTTGAATGTATGATACTGTCCACAAATTCAAAACTGCAATACCCTTTACGACATAAGTAAAGGGCACAGATGCAGCTAAATTATACAGCAAACACTGTCAACACACTTTATTACTCTGCTTCACTTTGAAGAACCAACTCCATAACAGCAAGTTAATAGAATTTTTCTAGCCCATTTTCTTTTTTACTGAGCATGAGCTATAAAATACTACACCTAATTTAGCCTACAGTGATACAGTATCGCATGTTGTAAATTGAAAAAGGCTCTGTGTAAAAGACCTGCTACCTCGGGTCTCTGTGCTGTGCGATTACAAATACAGCTACAGGTTTCTGATAAGCTGAACAGTGCCAGGGTTTGCTTCTAAACATAACATGTCACAGCAGTTTTACCCATTTAAGGTTTAATACAAGCTTGATTAGCCTCAGTGTATTGGTAACAAGCTCAGGTGTGTCTTATTAAACTCATAATAAAAACAGGAATGGATCAAACTGCTATTCAATGGGAAAATTGTATTGTATTTTTCATTTGTTTAATTAATTTATTTTCCTTCAATATTGGGTAATTATTGAAATATCTTCATAAGCTGTAACATTAAAACATGTATTTAAGGATTTAAAAAAAAAATGCAATACTACCCTAAGAAAATGATTTCTTAAAACAATGAAAAGATGGGTCACCTGGTAAAGGCAGACCAAGTGGTTAGGGGAGTGCAGGTTCGCTTCCTGACTGTACAGAGTTGATCCCACAAGGTCATCATATGGACTGTGCCACTCCTGGGAGGCAAAATTACCAGGGACTGTTTCTTTGTTACAACAGCCCCTACTGGCCAAGCATCTCAAAGTTCTTCACAAACATGAGCTAAAAGAACTAAAACAACAAAGGAACTATTAAATTGAATAAGAAAAAAAAAACTACAGATAAGATAACACCATAGGAAACAAATGTGTCTTAAGACACTTTCTGAACACCAGTAGGGACCTGATTCCTTAAAGGCCCATGGAAGTGAATTCCACAGTTTAATGCACATTCAGCCAAGGAAACCAATTACTCTTTATTTTAGTGCCATTTTTCCTTTGCTCTATTTTGGTTTCTTTTTGAGAAGTTCAATGTTTTGCTGTTTTTCTAATTCTGCCCATTGTAATCTTTTAGTAATGTATCGGATTACCTGTGGTGGCTCATTAAGGACAGAGGGAGACAAATTTAAATAAAAAATGTTATGTCGACACCTGTCATATAATATTTACAGTAAGAGGATTCATGCACAGTAGTGTACATGAAGACAACAGTCTTTCTTGTTATTAGAAAATCTTTGTCTTGGATTGTATCCATTGTAATCTCCTTGTGCTCATGTTGTGCCCTGTAGTTATTACTTAACAGCTATTATTGGGAGACCTGGACAATTAGAGATAAAATTAGAGCTTGCAATCCTTTTTAATTATTACTTGATTCATATTTTACAAATATCAACTTAGAAAAGGGACATTTTGTCAAAGTATGTCAAATTAATAAGATCACAATCTTATCACATTTCCTTGTTATCGTCAGACTAGCTGGACCTTAATATGGACATAAATCTTTAACTGTCTTATTGGTCTTTTGTTGCGATGAAAACAGCTGTCAAAGGCATTCATGGTTACAGGAAATGAACAATAACAGAATAATGCATATGATTTTTCTACTATGATCGCCTAGCAACCAGTAAATAAGGGAGCTTTGACAAAAAGACCTGCAAATAGATCAAATGAATAGAAAAAAAAATGTAAATTGTTTGTGATGCTCTAGATTCTGAATGTTTTTTATTCTAGAAATACAAAATACAAGTAAAAACCTGCAATGTATAATTTCAGTTATTTTGCGACCATGAAAAAGGCCACAGGCCCCTATACGGAATTAATTTGTTCACATTGATTGGATTGTTTTTGTTTCCTTGCAATGATCAGAGATATTAAACTTCCAGTCTGCGTCTGAAAAGCAAATTTCATTAAACTGGCAATTTTTAAAAACAAAAAGATTGAATACAAAACTGAACAAAAACGCAATTACTTGAATGCGGCACTCCCTCAGTAATAATGTCTTTAGTTTGTGTGTGATTGGTTTTAAACCATTCAAAAATAACAGATGTGACTTGATTAGTGTTTTTATAATATCACACCTGTCATAATGAAAAAAAGTACAAAGCAATCAAACAGGATAGTCTCAATGTTCCGACTTTTATCCAAGCAAATCCTAAACAAGTCAAGTCAAGAATAAGACCAATCACCTACTAGTCAACCTCTTTTAATTATACAATTACTGGCAAACTGCAAAGCGCTTTTAATTATTAGCTCTTGTACCTTTTAAATGGATACTGTATTTCCTGCCTGAGATAAAGTGGATTAGTAGGAACCTGACAAACAGTGCAGTTACTATGGTTATTCCAGATACTTATGTGTCAACATTAAACACTGAATATGGAATTGTGGCAGTGATGACGTCACTGGCAAGGCTGTTGTACTCAGGAAGACTCGGAGGCAGAGAATCCAGGATTTAAGCGCTGGTGCACACGTTTATTATTATTATTATTATTATTATTATTATTATTATTATTATTATTATTATTATTATTATTAATAATAATAATAATAATAATAATAATAATAATAATAAATAAAACCAAACTCAACATTAAACAGAACATAAACACATTAACGAAATAACAGGCACAAGGGCCAAAACAAAAGTCTATGCAAAACACTCAAGGATGTAAATAACACAGGACGCACTGCACAGCACAAACATGAAAAACACAACAAATACCTCTAACACCAATATTAACTGTAACACACTAACCATTTCACCACCCATCATCAACTTATTTATACACCTGTGACTGGAGCCTTAATTAATCATTTAAACATGTATTCAATTGATAAAACATTCCCATGTGTGTTTGCAGGGAGGATTTTAACTCCCTCCCTGCCACCCAATACTCCACACATATACAAATTACAAGACCTTGTCTCTGTGAGCTACATCTAAATACTGTGATACTGGGTATTTGCAAAGAACATCAAGGTTAAAATTGCTCCCATTTTAAGGTGTTATTCGTCATTTGTATTGCTATACAAATAGTAATCTATTGTAGAGGTAACACCCAATAGTAGTCGACTGGTAGAATAGAAACGTGTCGGTCATGTGATTGTGATGTAATTGTGAAGTGTGCGGTTTCAAATTGACAGAAGTACAATAGCGGTTTCAGGCCTTAAAACTATATAGAAGGTTTTGCTGGTCCAGTGGTTACAGAAAAGGGCTTGTCACCACCCCAAAGTGTCATCCATCTGTCAGGAATCGTGTGCCTCTACATGTCTTAAGTTTACTGTAGTTTTTCTTTCATTTGAGATACTTCTGTGATGACTTGTTCATTTTCAAGTTTTGTTTGTTATATAATTAATAAGATTAGATCCATTGAACCTGATACTGCATTCCATTTCCCTATGGATAACCCCTCAAGAAGAAAGAACTTGTATAAAATTAGCTGTGCATGAATGACATTTGAATTCCATAGATAGACAGATATATAAATGTACGTTTTTTATTAGATCAAGAAATTTGCCATATAAGGATCTCAAATACTAATTTTGTCCCATGCTGTGAATGAACACCTGTACATATGCAGGTGTTAATTCCGTTAATATTCAAGTCATCTCATATGCCAAAATGTCTGTGTTAGATGCTGCCATTCAATACCCTGGCAGTACAAACAGCAGTTTCATTTGGACAAATTGTGATATTTGCTGATTGTTTTGCCAGTGGAGATATTGGGAGACAGTGGGTAAGATGATGATAATAATAATGCATTTTATTAGCAAGTTGTGTAAATTATAACTATTTATCTATTTTCATTATTGCTTACTTAGATAGATAACAAAATGTGTGTTTACTTAGTTGGTTTGGCAGCAGAAAGAGCTTCTATCTGCTTTCTTTTTTTTGCTCTGAATATCAGCAATAGCTACTTAACCCAATTATATTTAAACAATTTTTTCCTCCTCTTTTGAGGTCTTTTTTCATCTTCCTCCTTTTAATTTCATTCTACTTGCTAGATCTATCCATGGTTTTCTTATTTCAGGTACCGTTCTCTGCTCCAACCCTAGAGTATTTACTGTATCTGTGATTATGTGTCACTTTTTTTATTGTCTTCATTAGTTTAACTTCCAGACAACTTCCCAAATAGAAAAGATTTGTGATGGCCAACCATTTCTATAATTATATCAATGTCTTTGAAAAAAAATGTTTTCCTTTGCACCCCTGCCATTGTGTAATTACCTAATCAGTCACTGTGCTTTAAAGTGGATTACAGAGTGTGACAAAGTGGTTTGCAGTGCGCAGGTGTAGAGGTTATGTGATTACGAAACAAAAGACAGACAACAAAATTCATAATCCAATGCCGTTTATTTTTATAATCCTAGTCTAAAGACCACAAAGAATAATCCCAGCCCTGTAACGAACGGTTTACAGTCCCAAATAATAAACACAGTTCAAAAGAATAAACATAGTAGAACACACACAAAAACACACACACGATCACAAGTCCAGAGTGAGTACTAAAGTGCTTGTGGTGAAATATAATTATTCATACAGTTGTGAAGTGTTGTCCAGTTTTTTGCAGGTTTTAAGAGACTTCGGAGGCTTCGGATCGTGTTAGCTGTCTAATAAGAACAAACAAATAGATTTTTAGACACAACAAACAAACAAAATACTCACGGTTAAATCACAGTTCTCCTTTCTTGGTCTAGCTTAACCATAACAAAAGGAACAGATCACCTAGTCATGTGCCCTTTTGTACCGTCGGTCATGCCCCCTTGGTTAGCGAGTAGAAGCATTTCTCCTCCAATCCCCAGCTGCCCTTCTGGCGAGATGACTTTGTGTACCGTAGCTCCACCCCCTTTTAGAGGCTGACTTCCACCTAACCCTTGGAATGAATTGTCTAACCGTCCAGTCCGGGGCACTCTGTTCCCTTTACACAGCGCCCTCACAGGTCGGGAGGGAGACTTGTAACCAAGATTCATTATTTCTCTTGATTTTTCGCCGCAGATTGCAAAACAGTGATCGCAAGTGACGGCACGCACATAGCAATGACTTCACCACGTCATAATTGCAGGACTTTTATGAAATGGGCCCCAGAAACTCAAAGACATTACAAATGTCTACAACTTTTAAGCAAATATGC
The DNA here is from genome assembly GCF_017654505.1 of Polyodon spathula. NCBI lineage: Eukaryota > Metazoa > Chordata > Actinopteri > Acipenseriformes > Polyodontidae > Polyodon > Polyodon spathula. The sequence continues at coordinate 41,909,896 of NC_054545.1, forward strand.
TTGCATTGCAAATATTTGCTGTGAGGCGTGTGAGTAAAAATGGATTTTCCAGACAGCGATTTACGTGTAAAAAAAATAAAAATTTTATTTAATATTACACGGAAAAGAAAAAAAAACAATAAAGAAGAATGTGAGGGAGGGAGTGCTGGAGTAATCAAAAATAAAGGAAAGGAAGCCTCTTTATCCTCTTTGTGATCTGCTCAATCCAAAATGAAACAAAAAGGAATAAAAACAGAAAAGAGCAAAGTTAGTAAGGCCTCCGTCCGTAATTAAAAGTAAATAACACAGTCGAACCCCGCATGTACTTCCCTCCAACCTTTTTTTCCCCGCCTCTATTCCTCAGGACCAACCCCGAACACAGTAGCACGTTCCCTTTAGTATGCAAACCCCGCCCCGGTAGTCAGTGGATCACCAATCCCAGACTGACAGGTATCCTTAACTTCACTTGACTCCAGTGGCTGGAATTTACATACTCGTACTTCCGCCCCTCACCAAGGTGCTGCCCCTCATAAAGATAACTTTTGTCATGGTCACAAGACCTTGGTAAGGGAAGTCCCAAGTTGGTTTGATGCCTTCTACTGTTGGGAGGCTGAATAACAGACCGAAACCCCTTTGACTCATCACATACCCCACCCCTCAGAGTGGAGCCGAAGGAACACTCGGAAACCTCTAACCCCTCCTTTTCCCCTCCCTCCCAGGAAAAAAAATTAGCGTTTTGATGTAACTTAACCGCACAATGCCTTATTTGAAAGGCGAAGGGTTGGAGTACCAGGTACCACCGCGTAATCCTAGCGTTTGAATCCTTCATTGTGGCTAACCACTTTAAAGGGGAGTGATCTGTGATGAGTACAAAGGGTCGTCCCAGAAGATAGTATTTTAAGGACTCCACCGCCCATTTTACTGCCAGGCATTCTTTCTCTACCACAGAGTACCTTTGTTCTCTCGGCAGTAACTTCCGACTATTATATAGTATCGGGTGTTCTATACCATTTTTTTCCTGGGACAGGACCGCCCCCAGACCAGTCTGCGATGCATTGGTCTGAAAGATGAACTATCAGCTGAAATCTGGGCTTACTAATGCTGGGGCCTGACTCAAGTTAGTTTTAATAGACTTAAAATCCGTCTGACAGCACTCCACTTAATTTTATTTGGAGCGTTCTTTTTAGTGAGATCAGTGAGAGGGGCGGCTATAGTGGAAAAGTGTGGAATAAAGCGGTGGTAATAACCAGCCAATCCCAACAATGATCTCACCTGGGTTTTTGTGGTAGGTACTGGTGAATCCAACAAAGCCTGGACTTTTGAAACCAACGGTTTCACTCTACCCTTACCCATTATGAAACCTAAATATTTTGTTTCTTCTTTTCCAATAGCGCACTTTGCCATGTTCGTTGTGAGCCCCGCCTTCCTCAGAGACTGTAGGACGGCTTTTAATCTACTCAAATGTTCTTTCCAGGAAGAACTGTATATGACTACATCATCGACATATGCAGCTGCATACTCTCGATGAGGTTGTAATACCCTGTCCATCAGTCTCTGGAAAGTTGCGGGAGCTCCATGAAGTCCGAACGGCATAGTACAAAATTGAAAAAGACCATCTGGGGTTGAGAATGCCGTTTTCTCACGAGAGGCTTTTGCTAATGGAATTTGCCAGTATCCAAAGTTGAAATAAACAGAGCTAGCCCCAGCCTGTCTAAGAGTTCATCTACCCGAGGCATAGGATATGCATCAAACTTAGAGATAGCATTCACCCTCCTAAAGTCTATACATAACCGTAGTGACCCATCTGGTTTGTCTATTGGTACAATTGGGCTACACCACTCACTTCAGGAAGGTTCAATTATCCCAAGTTTCAACAAACACTCCACCTCCCTCCGGACAGAATCTCTCCGACTTTCTGGAATGCGATACTGTCTCTGTCTAACTCTCAGACCTGGCGGAGTGATAACAGAGTGTTCAATCAAATGCGTTCTTCAAAAGAAGATCAGTAATTGAAGACACTGAGCAACCATAAAGCGCTAATCTGTATTTGTCTGATGTGTGCTGACAGATCAGTTCAATCTGTTCAATTTCAGATGGTGGCAGCTTTAGCTAACCAGATTCATCAGCTAGATGTGCAACAAAGGTAAGGAGCATCTTATAGTACTTCTGAGTTCTATTAAGAAATGGAAGCAGGCATAGTCAGCTGGCAGACTCGTATGCTCCTCCACAGAGTACATTCCAGAGAGCCATACTAGAAGCGGTGTTATATTTTCTTTTTATGTAGTATTAGAAACAATGATTTCGGTTTTATAGTTTTGTGTGTACATATACCCGTTTACGCCTGTACACAGGTATAAACCTGTTTCTTTTGAAATGTGTATTTTATTATATTTTTTCACTGTTTTTAGTCATGCTGTATATGCGCTCATTTTAAAAATAAAGCCTTATGTTTAATTTTTCATTTAAATACAGTGTTTCTGCAATGCAAATGTTAGATATGATGTTCGTGAATAAAACATTTCAGTTGTATCCGATGGTATGTCTTTCATTTTCATAACGAAGCAGTTAAAATGTATGGGTCAAAGTGACCCACGTGGTGGTTCTGTTTTTGTCATATATCTGGAGAATTGCTTTTCAAATCATGATTACACAGTTCATTGCCAACTCTTATTCTGGCTGATCTACTGTTACTTATTTCAGTCAACTAGAACTGAAGAGCTGTTCCTGAACTCAGGTGAAAGTGTCATAAGTGGGTACAGTAAGGGGTCAGCAAAAAACAAAAAACATGCCATTTAACATGAAGATGTAGAGTTCTGCTCAGCATTGTTTGTCTCAAGAAAGGGCTCCATTGTCAGGAACATTTAATACAAGAATACAACGTTTTCACAGGTATCCTTCAGATGGATTTTGTTTTCTACATGAGCAGTTTGAAGTTCCATATAGCTCAGAAAAGATTCATGAATCCCCACATTCATGGTTGTCAAAACACATAAGATAGACCAATTTTCTCTGATAAATGAATCCCAAGAAGACAACAAGTCAAAAGCCATATCCAGCTATGTGTGGTATTCCAGTTGTCAGGGCATGACAGTGTTTATCGTTGAAAATAACTAACATGATTCAAAAGCAGTCAGCACGATAAAGGTATTTAAATAAAAAAAAACAGTTGACAGCCCAATTTTGAAGTTATTAAAGGAAAATGTCCATAGTTTTGATGTATAGTTGGATGCTGAGTAAAAATGAGTAGCAATCAAAAATTGAAATGAAATGATAAATATGGAATGGTGCTTAACAGCATGCTTGGAGAATTGTGTTGGCATGCAGGTTATTGATTTGGTTTGAAGTTATGGGTGCATCTCTGCCTAAAGTGATCATTTCTATTTAAATGATCGTAACAAAGGTGAACCCCTCAGTGTACTGTTATCTAACTCTTCGTCTGAATATGGTGTACCGTTAAGGATGTTTTATGACAATAAAAAGTGCATTAATAAAATGAAGGAATAACAATGCATCAGATACAGCTTCATGTTTTCTGACAATAGATATCATATCATCAAGCTATCATAATTCATATACAATACCCTTTAATGCAAAGCCCATGTTCAGCAATATACTGTACCATTCACCTTTCATTCAACTGTATCTTTGATTTTTAAATAAGCTTTATAAATCCTAAAATCCCCCTGAAAGTGAATGACGAAAGCAATTGTTGAGTTCCATTTCCTAAGCTTTGTTGAATTACTGCAAGGTGTAATGTGACTGCTGGGATATGAGGATTAACAATGGCTATGACTGTCTTGGAGTGCGCAGTAAAGGAAATCAAATAGGTAATCTTGTCTTCTGTTTCAGCTTTGTCAAAAAAATCAGAAGATGGGAATCGGGGCCAAAGAGGCTTTGAATGCTGAACTAACAGGGGGAGAGTTACATGCTTGGGTCATCACTGATACTAAGAGCCAGATAAAGAGCAATGGTGTTCGACACACCACAAGGCACGCAGAGTTAATAGCACAAGTGCCGACAATAAGGTACCAACAATGGTAGCCCTAGTGCGGGATTTAATAAATACAAAATCAAGACAAAGCTAATAAATTAAAGTTTGCCTACAGATGGCGAGCATTACTCCCACTAAAAGAGAGGTCCTGCTCCAGGAACCTACTACTCTATGTAAACATTAATTACAATTAATCTCTCTCTGGTGCTCTCGCCACCTGCCCGGAGACTCTTTCTGAAGGTCCTTCATGTAATCCTTCTGGGAGTTGAAGGGTTCTGTAGTAGCAATTTTCCCAAGGAGTGGGCGCTCTACTCATGAAACACTCAAGCATTAGTGCATCGCACGTTTGAGGGTCCATGGCCTAGCAGCAGCCAAGATCTTTGTTGCAGCGGCTTTTTGAAACGGTCGTAGGATCCCAGGGCATGCCTCCCCAGCCAATCAGGAACTCCCAATCAACCAAGCCCCAGGCAGCCTTCCTGTTCAATCAGCGACAGCACAGATGAACTAGCAACCACCCTGTCACAGCTGAAAATAGACGTTTTGAAGAAACGTCTTAATAACAATGCAACATCAAAGTTACTGGCTCACGTAGTAAAGACACTATCGCATGGAGTGTGGAGTGAGTCATGCAAAATGGAGCTTGCAGGTTCAAATCCTGGTTATGCTGAGTTGCCAGTTAGATAGGGACCAATAGTGAGTGCTCCATTAGCCATTGCCCTGACACAGGTTGATGATGGAACAAGTTAGATAAATATCATACATAATCGATCAATCAATCAATATTTATTTTATATAGTGCCTTTCACAGTGGACCACTATCACAAAGCACTATACAAGATAGTGAGGAAAAATGCATAATACATTATATATAGTGCAATATCGGGCATAGTACATTAAATACAAACAGTAAAAAAAAAGGAAATACATTAAATACAAGGCTAGGATGTGAATTCTAAACATTGTGGATGTGTCATGCAGAATTATACGAATAAGATGGAGTGAAAAACCTGAAATAGCAATATAGACAACAGCTAATAGCAACGAATCAGCTATCCTATTTATTTAGTGCCCAGCATACGCCGCAAAAAAAGTTGTAGGACTCTGAGATGTCTTATTGCCCTGCAAAAATAACAGCAGTACAAGTTTATATAAAACAAAATCAATGATTTACAAGTCTCCCTGAGTGGCTCACCTGGTATAGGCAGGGGACTCTGTCAGGGGACCACAAGTTCTTCGCTGGGAATTCCACGGTGAGTGTTGCATTGGCACTTCTGTTGGTCAGGGATGCAAAACTGTCAAAGATTGAATCACCTCATCATGCTACTGTGGACATCTACAAGGCTGGCGTTCGTCCTCTAGAGGCTAGTAGCTTGCTGAAATCCATTGTGGAGCTCCTGGCTGTGTAGGGGCTATTGGTTTGCTAGTGGGATTGGAGGACGCCCAAAGGCCTTCAGTTCTCCTGAGCTGTTGTGGGGAGTTGCTGCAGTAAGGGAACATAATTTGACACTCTGAATTGGGAAGAAAAACTACTATTTATAATGAGTAATTACATAGTTTTAAGTAGTGGTTCTCATTCGCTTTTATTAGTTTAACTGTTACATTATCATGGAACATAAGTGGTATAATGTACTTTATTTACTGTGAATATCACTCTACTTCATCTCATTATCTTTGTGGATTATTTCCTAAATAACCAATGTGAATGTCATGGGGCTTATAAATCTTAAACAAGGCTGCTTAACATTGGCAGCATGTATTAATACACAATGTGTTCAGTCCCATTTTCTGTTTATGCAGTTGATTAATTAGACGGCCACAGAAGACAGACTTAAACAGGTTTTGTAGTAAATGTGGATGAGGCTTAAACAAGACTTTTCCTAATGAACCACTTCCATTTTTTTAAACATCCTAAGGATCATTTGACCACCAGAGAATTTTCCCCCTAGAATATTTGTCAAATGCATCTGAGAGCTTTCCATAACTAGAAAACATAGCATAAATTACTGTATATTTTTAAGGTTGGTGACATTACATTCTACATTGAATGTTATTGTTAAGATACAATACGTGCCACTGGTATTAACAGAGATAGGTGATCAGATTACTTAAACCCCTGGAGAGAGAGCCTCAGACTGAAACCTCGATGGTCCACGATGAATCCTGGAGGTACTGGAGCAGTGTTGCCTCTATGCCTGGTACAGTTACCCCGCATTATACCACCCTCCTTTATAATGCCACCCTTTCATACCACCAGCTATTCTCTCTGAACAAATGCCACCAATATAAAAACAGTGCTATTTGTACCTGTTATATCGTCAGCCCTCTCTCCGCAACCTGCCAACTTCCCAAGCCAAGCGAATGCCAATATAAGCATTGTAATTTCCCTCATTGTAGTGCCATCAGAATAATCATGGCCAATTAAAACAACAAAGTTATGCAGTTAACCTTTGACTCGCTTTCCTAAATCATGTTAACTGAACGTTCATACCAATATCATCAACACTCCCGCTCCCAAAGCAAAACAGAAAGTACAAAATAGTGAGTCGACCTTACATTTAACACCAGAGAAAAAAAAAATAGAAAGCAAGACATTGCAAATGTTTTCTCGCCTAAGTGAGGCATATGCTCTTAATCGAAGAACCATTGGAGACATTCTAATGGATAAAAACAAATGGCTCACTGTGACAGAGATCGAATGAAACATACAGTTCTGTGTTATTTTTATTTTTTTTCACCCTAACTTTAACGCCATCCTGGCTTATTGTCCATTTTTGCCCATGGCCCTTACCTGGTGGTATAAATAGGGTTGTATTTATACTATAGTAGAGTCAGGACATACATGGCTACAGTCTGTTTTTGTTATCTTACTAATTATCAATAGAAATTAACCATTCAGCCGCTGCTCTATTCAAGTGCAACCAACCACTGTCTACTGTCTTTTACAAAGTTATGGTAGTTAATTGTTTACCCTATTTTCCTTCCCATATATTTCTGCACATGCCTTATCAGTCATCCTTCTAACCTAAGTTATCTAAGCAACTCTACTTATGGCAAAGTCGACTCGAGCAAACTGGTTAAACATTACCAATACTGTACATTGTACATCTTTCTCCACAATATTGCACATTTCCTTTCGGGGATAGCACATGACTAAAAAAAAAAAAAAATCTGAAATATATATGTGATGTGTGAAACATGAAATAAGCTTCTGTGTACAACCATTTTACAGTACTTGTGCAAGGAAAGTTCTGGAGAAATCACCATACGAACATAAGAAAATGTACGAATGCGAGGAAGCCATTCGGCCCATCTAAGTTTGTCCGGTTCCTAGTAGCTGATTGATTTCAGAACTTTATCAGTTTCAGTTTGAGCAGCCAGAGTTCAGCTTTGTTTTGTCGGTCCTCTCATCAACATTTTGCTGCTTGCATATAGAAATGTTTAGGTGCTAAAAGGTTACTATCTTGAACATTCATATCATAAAATCATTCATGCCCTGTGGGTCAAATCATGCAGTCACTAAGATCAACACCTTCAACGTGAACATTTAACCTTTCCACTATGTACACTATGGGCCTCATTTACAAAAGGGCACTAAACATTATGGTGTACAATAATTGCAATTAATGTGCATGTCAATGATTTCCGTATTTACTATTGCAATTTTATGAATTAACTATTGCATGCGATACTTAGCATTATGACATGCACTACCATTCACAATATGGTCATCAGAATGGTAATGCATGCTGGTGTATTTAAATGAGAATCCAGCTAAGAATAATGAGATGAGTTTTATTCACAAGGTATTTACTAAAGAGTGTTAATTTTAGTGCTCACAGTAAAGTGATCATTTATTGGTGCATATAGAAACCAGGCTTTAATCACTGACGGTTATCCATTTATGACTTTTCCTAAATGCGTTTCAAAGGCAGGATTGCAAAAATAAGGACATTATAATCCTGCCTACCTAGAACTGCCAAAGCTGTCATTTTGATTATTTTTTATATGTACAGGCCTGTTATTATCTCTACTGGACCTGGCAGCCATAAATTCCTTTGTTTTGTACAATGAATGCACCAGGGAAAATACAACTATCAGAGAGTTTATCTTGAAGCTAGCCACAGCACTTCGGCAGAAACATTTCAATCAGAAAACTGCAAATCAGCAGGTTTTTTTTCAGAGTAAAACTGATTTAACAGGCACTGCATAGCTAAAGGACACTCAGTACTGCATCTCCAGCCAAGCCCAACCCCTTGTTCGCTGTATTTTTCACATATCTTTTCATAGACACTCGTTTTATCACCAAACTCCTCAATAATGCTGTCCAAGTCATTATTTTTTTACTATAAAGTCTCAAAAAGCCCTGCAAATGTCTGTGATATTCTTTGAGCGCTGGATGCGGAAGCAGCTGTCTTTTTTGTTTGTTTCTGTGTTATCTCTGTGGTGTAGGGGCTATGTGTATTGCTCAGATATCCCCCCCCCCTTTTTTTTAGCTTCTCTCTGCACCTATTGGTCTCACTCAGCCATTGAAAGGTTTTCTCTGCTTTTACAAGACCTGTGCTTGACGTCTTTTTGATGATGTCGGACAGGGTCCGAGATCAGACTGGAAAGGGAAAATTGCAATGTCGCACCTGGTCCAATATAGGACTGCAAAGGGTTAATCATTATGTCATACATCTGTCCCATGTTTGTCCTTTTCTTAAAGTGCTCCCATTCCCCTATCCATGTTACTATGAGTGCTAATGCCGGCCCATCACCCCTTCGTTCCTTGCAAACAACTGTATTATGCCACTGAACATTTGCAATTATAGTTATGCTAAGATATAGATTCATATTACAGCACTATTGGTAGTCCTTCTGTCATGCACCTGTGTCTCATGATTTACAATACATATACACTGCCCCTCATGTTGAGGTTCTCTACCCATCACCAAACAAACTGACGCACATCAAACATGTGTATGCCACACTAGACATTGATCATGGTGGTGGAAATCATAGAGGCACAGTGTGATGTTGGTGCCACTATTATGCTTGTGTCTCCTACTAGACCTGCATAAGCAGTGCCAGATATACACGACCCACCAACACACTGGCATGGCAGTAGATCTCATACACTTAGTGGACCATGATGATGGATGTCTCCTATGTTATCTGCAGAGTTGTATGTTGTTCCTCTTAAGTGATGATGGCTGTCTGTAGTTGCTTGTGTTGCCTTGCCCTCCACTGCTTGTAAGGGGGTGGGAGGGAATGCAGAGTTAGGATTAAAAACCCTAACATCACATTTTCTTACTTTTGTGATTTTAATATCAACCCTAACTGATGTATTAACACAGTTTTTTGCAAATAATTTTTTGAGAATATATTTATACATGGTAAGCCTGTATATTCTATTATAGAGCACACAAAAGTAAAACTGGCTATGTTTGTAAACTTGATTAAACACTAACACAGGTTTGTATATAATACACATGATTAGTTTTTCTTCACCTTGTAAGGATTTTTTCCTGACCTTGTAGCTCTTTAGTTTGGTAAGTGGCCCCAAATACACCCAAGTAGGGAGTAACTGGCCTTGAGACAGATAACTTTTGTTTTCACTTAATAAGCTGTGTTGAGCCTATGTACAAAACCTTTTGTTAAAAGTGACATGCTATAACTTTAGGTAAGTGTCACAGAACGCATAATAACACCCTATTGGAACACGTAGGCTTTTCCTGATAACGACTCACCTTGTGTGAGGCAGTGTGCACATTGTTCCAGTTAAATTGCAGAAGCCCTTATTGTTTCATCAGCCTTTGTTCCCTTTCCATTATATTACTGTTACGTATTCTACCCATTTAAATGGTAAAGAAATCATTGAAACTGTCAGTAAACATTGTGTGGTTTTCCTTTGTGTAATGTAGACTCTGAATCAAGGTAGAGTTAATAAACTCTTAAAAGTAAGCTGTACAAAGCTGGTGCACATCAGCTGTTTGCAATCACCAGTCTTGTTGTTCAACTTTGGATGCGTGGGTATATAGCTTTGCAGCCTGTGAAAATTGAGCAAAGCTCATAGCATTGTTCTTAGATGTAATTTCTTGTCATCTGTGTTTCTGCTGACATTGGTAAAGTGAAGAATAAAACGCCAATGTGCTTTGTCTCACAGCATGCATCATGTTAGGGAACTAAGACCTAATTTGGTCCAGGAAATTATGTAAGCTAGCTGTATATCTGTGCTGTATGAAGTAATTTCTTTGGTCAGGTCAGGTCAGCTCTGCCCAGAAACTAACATCTACACAGATGGTGGCTCAGAATAAAAACAACATCTCTAATGCAATGAAAGCTCAGAAGAAAATAACATCTACAATGATGCCAGCTCAGAATACCATCAACTGAAACGTGTTTGTCAGATCACTGATGCATCACCTTTAATTTGTTCCTGCTTGCATTTTGATTCCAGAATAAATTATTTAAATAACTTTATTTTTAAGAAGAAATCCAACCTCTTACAACCTGTTCACACAAAGAATGCAATCTTAGGCCTTGGTGCATGCAAGACTGTGAAGATATATAATATCCCAAAAGCATGTGTTTGTTTTTTTTTTAAATACTGAATTTTGACCACCCGTTAATAATATTCAAAGTTGATGGAATTTTGTGAGGCAGGAAGACTCCATCACTTTCAACCTGACAGCAATTTGGGCATGCTGTTTGTGAATTGTGGAGATTTTGTTTAGACAACAAGTTCCAAGCAGTAGTTACTTCATATTGTTATACTAGTGGGTTCTAGTGTATGTAAATAGTCTTCTATGTTTGTATTGTCGTTTTTGTGTATTGGTTGTGTTTTTTGTGTTGAAAACTCCAAGCACTTCCTCCTCCTCAGTCTGTGAAATTGTTACCCAGAAGAAACACAGCACTGAGAGGTGATATGGTGAATGAAAAGGAATCCACAGCAGACTGGGGTATGAATGAAAGCGTTGATTTATTAAATGAACAAAATAAAACAAACAGACACTAACAAACAGGGCACAAGCACTAAATACACAACAATCATCATGCTGGTTTAAAGCCAGCGCGTATAGCAATTGTTATTTTTAACTTCAATTATTTTTCCTCTCTCTCCCATTCCTTCTCCCTGAAGACCCAACTCTGAGTGAGTGAAACACTGCACCTTTTATGCAGCTGTACTGAGACTCGGTTGCTAATCGATCATTTAATTGGAATATCGGTACATCTGCACGTGAACTAATCTATGCACTGCCAATGCTCACATATTAGTACACATTTTATCTGCAAGGCTCAGAAGGATTTGATGTTTAAATTACTTTTATACATTGCTGCCAGTGAATATGGATATGCAATTTGCTTATTCAAAATGCATAAGCAGTAAGTTTCCTGTCCTGGATGTTAAACAGCTTGATGGAAAGGGCACAAAATGCCATCCGCCACATATGAGGAATCAAAGCATACTAATGGAGTAAGACCGTGGGACTGCAATGTTCTGGATTATGGAAATTACAGTTCAGGGTTTAATAGGAACTGTCGGGTGTGATTCAGATTGTGGAAATGACATGACAAAGACACTACAAACTTGCTGAGTGGATAACAAAAATATATATATTTTTTTTCTTTCAAAGAGCAAGACCTCAGAATGAATACAAGTGCAGTAAAGACACATTTTTATAATGTTTGCAATCAATCTTATTGCAATTGCTCGAAACCTGTTTTCTTTATGTTTTGATAAGTCTGTGTGAAGGTGTTTCTGTCTTGAGTTCTAGTTGCCAGCCACAAATACTGTCCATGTACCTTAGACAACATGAGCCTTGTAGAAAGGGATGAAATTTTCAATAAAAAGTGCAGGTACTCCTATACGCAACCGGGTGCAAATATTTTTAAAATTGAGCCAATTTGAGTGGCAATGAATAAACACTTGTAAAAAATAGCTCATAAGATATAACCAGTTCACCATAAACAAGGAATCTGAACATACTGAACTCTTTGTAACTTCTGCATGTATCACTCATGTGCTGTATTACAACACTTAAGTTAAACCTTAAATAGTAAGTAGTAAGAAATATTATATAATAACTGCTGTAGAGAGGGAGTTTTGTTTCAAGATATCCTAAAAAAGAGGTGATATTATATTTTAAAAAATCTATAACAAAAATAACTGTGTTATTACAAAACATTGACATAGACACTTTAATCTCCATATTAATCTCTGCAATTATCCCCATACTTTCCAGACCCTGGGTACCTACAACAGTACCTGGCCATGCCACATTGATAGCCATGGATTACAATATATATCCCTGTAAAAACATTTTTTTTAATTATTACTTATCCTACAATAACATATTTTGTGTGATTCTACTGAAAATTGCTTTTGAAAAGGGTTCTCAAAGCTGAACAAAAGGAAATGTGATGTAAATGTCAGCGTGACAGTTTGTACATGTTCTTAATCGATGTTTCATTGAAATGCTTAGATTAACACTCAACCACTCTATGTTATGAATTAGCATAAAACTGTTTAAAAATGCAACATGTTTAGTTTATTAAGAAGAGAAAGGGAGAACAGTGAACATTTTTAGCCTCTACAGCCTTTCTCAACATTCAGCTGCCGAAGTGAAATATTGATTTACCATAATAAAATGCTTTCAGATATACAATAGAAAATATGATTACTGTTGCTGTGCAACAGCCGCTCGTAATTTTTTAAAATATTTCATGCTGTAAAGAAAAAGATCCAGCTACTGTAGACTTTTAGCGTATAATTAGCGTCATTTGTTCTGTTGTGGAATGGTCAATCAACATCTGAATCATTAACCAACTGGATTTATGGAGAGTTTAATTTAACACAACAAAACATTATGTAGCTAGCGTTGACACAAACATGAGTTTAATTTTTATCTTCATGGGAGTAACATTCAAAAACTCAGTAACTTAGTTTCATTGTGTACATTAAAAAAAGAATGATAAATAATTTATCTCTGTAGAGTAGTTCCAGGAATGCACTGATACATATATTTTACTTTTAAATGGATTTCATTTCACATACCCCAGAAAACAGCTATATTTGACAAAGTCTGTCATATTCATTGTTTTTAAGGTTTAATTTTAATATATATATATATATATATATATATATATATATATATATATATATATATATATATATATATATATATAGACTAAATTAAACATTTTATACCAGTAAATTTACTTCAGATGTCATACATTCAATGAAGAACAACCATCTTTTACATTCCATTTCTTAAAGAATTAATAGTCGATATCAGGGGAGGGCACCAACAGCGCATTATTTTGACAACGTTATTGACCAATCATATAAATCCATAGGCGGTTGACTGACTGATTGGTTTAATAAAATGATTGGCACCAAAGCTGCAAAATAACTTTTCCTTATGATCTTACTGCCAAGAATTAAGGTAAATAGATCATACATTGCCATGGGTTCATTTCGAGGATATTTTAATGATCGTTTAGTTTCTATGATGAGAATGTTTTCTAAATGAACGTTGTGTACTGTGTAAGAGTGGAATGCACACATATTAGATAAAAAAAACAACATTCAAATATGTCCTGGTACTGAGTACCGATGAGTACCAATAGAATTTCAACCCTGCTTGTATGTGTTTTCACCTGTTTTTATGAATGGGAATTTTGAACTTTGCAATACATCCACGATGTTCAACACAGTTTTTTTCTGATTCTATCTAATTCTCTTAATACAAAATGGGTGTAATTTGTCTTGGTGGATGGGATCACTAGTTGGTTCTGATAAACAGTATACTGCTAACAATGACATGGTCATTCTCCACTATATCTTTACTGTTCTGTGTCTACAAGGTTCACAGCCTACTTCATTTCAGAGGACAGCTTTACTTTACTGTCGCTGGATTTAGAGTAGAGTTTGCAAATCTTGCACTTAGCTCATGAATGCTGATAAGTCAACATTTAAGATTAAACTTTTTGCTTTTTTTTAAGGTGTTCTGTGAATCGTCACTGTTATTAATTATTGCTGGTGCTGCAAGATGCTTTCCCTCTTCATTAATGGCGTTTGGTATGTATTGCAAGGAAACAAGCTCTTAAAACTCAAGCATCTATCCTGACTAGAACATTGCCTTCAATAAAATAAAGGTTTTACTTTTGAAATGGTTGAAGATAAAAAATGATATATCTTAATGTACAACAATCATGTAAATCTACAGTAGAGATATTGGACATGTTAAATTAGTATGCAAACAGTGTTTCGCAAGCTAAACTAAGAAAGCACAATATTGGAGCCTATCCTTTGGTTAAATAGTTTCAGCTAAATGCAATGCATATGCAGACTGTCATGATATTCTTTCTTGTTAAAAGCTGGTGACATTATAATCATGACCTGTGGTTGTTAATGTGCATTACTATACTGATCCAAGAGAAAATGAAATTGCCAGAGTCATTTTTGTAAAGAGCTCTTGAGTTGTTTTGACACATTTCAAAGAATATTGCAATTGCAGAGGGTATTATTAAATGTTAAGTAGCAATATGGATAATTTAGCTTTGACAAACAACGGACAATTGAGTTAGAGCTTTTATGAGAACAAATCCTGCGGTGTTTCATAGACAAAGGAGAGAACCTGGAATACATCTATTATATTGTACCTCAAAAATAGCTTGAACATTTGTATGTTTTGTGGTCTGACAGTCTTATTTTTTTCCAAGCCACTTCTTCCAAACACATCAGATTTGTTTGTTTGTTTGTTTGTTTTTTTATTATTATTGTGGACAAATTGTATAAAACTGTAAGTGCATAATAAATGACTAAATATTGGCATTTTACAACGCTACTCGTACGTGCTTTACCAGAATCTTGCTGGCATTTCCAAATATTCTTATCTTTTCAGTATTATAATTTGGATATAGGATGGTTTAGAAATGAATTTGTTAGCTGGGTAGGGAAATTATTATTAGAGTATTCTAATGTAATGTATTCTTGTTGTTAAGAGGCACTTTATATGCCAATTATCACATTACATTTTCTACCTATGAATCTGTCCCCCTGCAACACTCTGCTTATAGTGGATGTGAAAACACCACATTTATTTTATATGCTCTTTCTAACTAATATAGAAAAGGAAGAAGAAGAAGAAGAAGAAGAAGAAGAAGAAGAAGAAGAAGAAGAAGAATACAAGCTTCTAAAATGTTTTTTTTTTTTTAAATGAACAATGAAAGCAATAAGTATCATTATCAAAAACAATGTATTGTTTAATCTCAAAATTGTACATTGTTAATACAACAAAATATGTTAAAATACACCAAGAGGTTTGTATCTGGCCTACTTTCAGCACGCTTAAAATGATCAAAACTTTTAATAACGTAATAACTGCATCAAATAAATGTGCATTACATGTAGGCCTACCTTAACTTATGTTTTCTATTGTTAGTATTTATTAATCCTGAGAGTCACTTTCATTGCTGTCACTGCAATGCTGATGTCACTAGCTGTTAGCCTAATTAAATTACGCTCAACCTCCTCATCTTCCTAACCTTCAATTGCAATGACAGAGACCCGGCATTTAACAGAGACCCAGCCTGGTGCGTATTTGATACAGGCGATTATTAGAGACCTGGATATTATTTGAAGTTTTAAGGTATGTATATTACAGGACATCTGAGGAGTTTAATGATAATTAATATTGTAATATGCAAAAGTAATTTACATAGACAGCTAGCTGGCTAATGTCTAACTGTAATTGTCTTAAATGCAACTGTATTTTAGTTGTAAATGTACCTTAATGTAATGATCTTTCTCGTCATTTGTACTGTACTTGCTCTTAACTATATTGTAATAACTTGTTACCTTTGTAAGTCACCCTGGTTAAGGGTATCTGCCAAGCAAATACACAACAACAACACCAACAACAACAACAACAACAACAACAATCACAATCATAAAAAAAACAAACTACATGTACAAATCACAAATGGTTGCTTTAAAAACTCCCGGGGTACTTATAACTGGTTGAAATACTGCTGCTATCATACCGTTCTCCCTGAAAGAAATTAGAAAAAAAAACATGAGTATTATATGCAACACAAACAACAGAACAATACATGTACATCAACAATAAGTCACCAGAAAGAAAACAACCCACTCTCAGAAAGTACAATAACACATTGTGAACCGCAGCAAAACCGACAACAAACGCTACACCAGTACTTCCATGCTCCAGCCAACCAAAACCAGCATGTTCTACCAAACCCCCAGGAGGAGTACTATCATGCTCCAGTCATCGTTCAAACACAGCAGGACCAACCAAAGCTCTCAGAACAGTACTATCGTGCGCTAGACATTGTTCAAATACCACAAGATCAACCAAAGCCCCAGGAGCTGTAGAATCGTACACCAGTAGGCATTCAAACCTTACCGTGACAACCCAGACACAAAGACAGAACAGCAGGGCAAACCTTATCATGACAACCCAGACCCAAAGCAACAACAACGACAATGTTACGGTGATAACACAGAGCCAAAAACAAACTATGCAAAACAAACCTATATCACAGATCCTGGCTTCCAAACAACTAAAAAGAAAAAAACAGTACCATCAGAACCCACTGAGAAAGAAAATGTCATACAGGGTTGTGGCAAAGTGGCTTACAGTGCGCAGGTGTAGAGATGATGCACTGCTCAAACAACGACAAAAACACATTGTTCACAGTCCAAACAGTTTCTTTAATTTGTTTTCACGGTTTGGCACAGTTAAATGATAATGCTGGCAACTACACAGCAATGTCTAATTGCACAGCCAAACTATAATAATGCACAAAGGCAATGCCCAGGAACGACTCTGCGTCCTTTCGCGATGCTCCCATGCTGGTGGTGAATACCCAGTTAAGTGTGACTGGTGCAGTGTTCGTAATCCAGTTTGGATGCGGTGCTCCCATGCTGGTGGTGAATACACAGTTAAGTGTGACTGGTGCAGTGTTTGTAATCTGGGTTGGAAGCTGGATTAACAGCGACAGTTCCTGGTTTCCTTAGCCATCTAATAATTACTGTTAAACAGTTAATAACGAATACAAAACAATTAAGGGTACTTTCAGTTATGCCCTTCCTTTAGAGGTCTTTCCATAACCAAAACAAAGGAACAGATTGCATTGTCACATCCCCTAAAATACTCTTAGTCACGCCCCCTCCGATAGCTAGTTCAATCACGTCTCCCCCAATCCATGACTGACACATCGCTTACCGTACTAGGGCGATGACTTCTGGTATTGTGACTCTGCTCCCTTCCTGGATGGCCGACTTCCAACTGATCCTGGAATGAACTGCCGAACCATCCAGTATGGGGTACACTGTTCCTGTTATACAGCGCCCTCACAGGTCGGGAGGGAGATTGTTGACTAGGATTCATTCACTCTCTGTCACAAGGGCACATTATGCTGACAACATTTTTCTTGAGAGAGCTAGAAAAAGATAATGCCACAACATTTACTACAGGGTCAAAAAAAATAACTAACAAGCATGAAAGAAGAAGAGTTATAAGGCACCGTCTCCAAAAACAACACTACATCACATAAATTGTGAAAAACTTGAAAGACAGGAGTCCTTCTGCAAAACTCATGACAGAAACATTTCTTTCCAAGTTTCTGACAAAATCCAGAGAAGCTTAGTTTGAAAGTTTATTGCATTACAACACAAAATGCACCCACTTTTTTACCTCCCCAATAGAGACAAACTGAAACCTAACAGAAAGATAAGATTTGAACCAGGACAGGACAAGGCCAGACAGCCCTACTGTGCTTTCAAGATGATTCAGTAGGATGGAATGGTCTACAGTATCAAAGGCAGCACTTAGATCTAGAAGAATTAAAACTGATCAAAAGCCTGAGTCAGAGCTTATCAGTAGATCATTCACAACTCTGACAAGGGCCATCTTGGTGTTATGTGCAGCACAAAAACCAGACAGAAACTTCTCAAATATACCATTAAGAGTTAGACATTTTTGTAATTGAATTGCGACAACTAAGAATAGTAGGTTGATGGTTGGCTTACAGTTATTGAGGATTTTAGGTTCCAAGTTGTGTTTCTTAAGCCTAGGCTTTACCACAGCGACCTTAAGAGCTGAGGGAACTATACCAGAGGAAAGTGAACCATTTTTTTGTTTTTTTAAATGTGGGTATTAATAACACCAAGAACATCTATTAATAGTTTTCTAGGAATAGGATCAAAAGAGCACGTAATAGCTCTCATATGTGGAACTAGCTGTCAGTTCCTGCAAGGTAATCAAAAAAGCAGCTCCCATAGCAGCCTTAATTAGTAGCCGTTACAAGGTGTGGTTGTTCAGATTTTGTTGGAGCCCTCCTTAATAGAAGTTGTCTGTGGAGTCTCATTTGTGATGTTTAGTATTTTATCACCAGCACAGATCTCCCCTGTCACATTACACAAAGGAGTCGACTTGGTATTTAATTAATCTGATGGTTGGTCACGGTACTGGAACTTAAGTGATTGTAGTTAATAAAGTAATTAGCTTTCATGCACTTCCTTATGTAAATCTTAAGTGGGCAGTTTTGATGGAAACACAAGCTTTAGCAGACATGGATGTCATTTTAAAATCATGACATGACATGTACTACACAAGGCAAAATAATTCTCAACTTGCTTTCTTTGCCTTCCAGGAAATCTGTTACTGCTTCACTTCATAGGTCCTTTCACTGGAGGAGTGTCAAAACCAGAGTGGATAGAGACTCGGAGACAGTAACTTCAGGTTTCAAACATAAAGAGTCAGGCTGAGCAATGCCTTCACTAACTTAAGAAAGCAAAGAAAAGAAACAAAGCCAACAAACATAGCTTCCACATGGTTTTTCGTCTCCCAAGCAGTTCCTATATACCATGTCACCAATCAACACCTGGCCACATTCTCACATGAATCTGGCAGGAAGAGGAATTAACCCTATAGCTGCCAACCCAATACCCAATATATACCACACACATACACCCCCCAATATTTACAAAAATTACAAACAATAATGCCTGCCACACCATGGCACATCTATAATGTTGAATTCAACGTTGAATAGGATCCAAGGTCGTCTCTAATGATTTGCTTAGTCAGTGTATAATATTATTATATTAAATAACTAACATAATTATTAACCATTTTGCATTATAGGATACCAAAGAAGACAAACTGGGTGTTTTCCACAACAAACGTCTACGAAACATTTGTCAAATCTTCTGGGCGAATAAGATATCAAACAAGGATTTGTACACTACGACAAAATCAAGTGACATTAATACAGAGATATGGCAGAGAAGATCAAAATGGCTAGGTCATGTACTTTGGATGCTGCACAACAACACCTCCAAAATTGGAATGCGATGGACCCCACAGGGAAAACGCCTGGAGGAGGACTGTTGAGGCAGATCTGAAAGACATGCATGGGAGAGGCGGAGAAAGTGGCCAAAGGTTGTAGCCTTATGTTCCAGAATGAACGGTGAGGATTAACTATCACATCTCAACATTGCAACTATTAACTAAATCGATGTAAGAAAAGATAAGTGCTATTTTTAATTTTTTTATTTAGACTGAACCCTAACAGCTTTCCATTGAGTGGAGAGAAGTGACCAAAGCTAGTGTAACATACTGCGGACAGTAATTAGAAGAGCTGAAGTGTGAGCATGATGCTGGGAGCTCTGTGTGGCATCTGTGATCATGCTGGGTTTGCTCTTTGTGTTTGCTGGAGCAGGCTCGTTTGATTTGAACAGCCCGCATCACTGGGCTGCCCTGGCAGTGTCACTAGGGATTAAAGCTAGCTTTAACCATCATAGGAAACTGTACAGAAGGTCAAGCAGGGTCCCATATCAAACCCAGCAGGCACCGTGTTACTGCTACACAGCAGGAAGAGGCTTTGGAGGGGTTATTGAACAGATAGTGGCTTTAATTTAAAGGTGCTGACCAATGCTTTCAATTGCTTTGAATTTTAACCTGTTATATTAACATTATTGCTGGCTCCTCTTTGTTTTAGGAAATATTTACTTCTTCGGTTGTTTTTTATACATTATTTTAAATACAGCCCTATAGATAAACTTTAGATTGAAGTTCAATCTCTCTCTCCACTGGTGGAGAGCAATCAGGATGCAATAGTTTTACTTTAGCATTACATATGAAATGTAGTTTCCTGAGTTAATGCAAACATATATACTGTAGCTGTGGAGGGGTGTGGGAATGAGTACAGTCCTGGGGTTAGGTGCAATGCTCTTTTATTTGTGTCAATTTATAACTAGGGCTTCTGTTTATTAATTTCTTTTTTTGGTACTTATTTTTAGCCTTTAGGGTCGATTTTTTCAGTAGTATTGTTATAATCACATAGATTTATTACGTGCATCATTTTCATCCCAAATGGAACTGAGTGTTCTGGATGATTTCATGAACAAAGGTAAGTATTTATCATAAGGTATTTGAAATAAAGGTCCGCTCGAGCGGGTTTTTCATCAGCACTATGGTATGGCCTACTATTTATAATAAGTTAGTTATTTTACATGCAATTTCTGGTACACATTTATACAGTTGGGTTTTTACTATATTGAACCCATGACAATTTGGTCAATAAGCCAGAGCCCTAACCACTACTCCACACTGGATACATGTATAATGCGTTGTTCTCAGGACTACAACTCCAGATCCGAGTTCTTTTTTTCATGTTTTGGGGAGGTGTTTTTTTTTTTATCTTAGGAGATTTTATTTATTTATTTATTTATTTATTTATTTGTTAGTTCGTTATTCATATATTTGGATATACATATATATTTATTTTGACATTAATTAAAGTACTAATACATGTTTATGTTTGTTTAGTAAAAATATGAATAGCCTAATAAATATGAGGGCATATTAAAATAGCATTACCGTTAATGTGTTCTCTGTACACATTACATTATGTAAAAATATAGATATGTACAATAGGCTTAAAAAGTACAATAATCAAGGGAATACCTGGCAGGCTTTTTGTATTTCAGTTTCTCCTACATGTAATACAAAACAAATCATGCTGATACGTTGTAGGCTTCACATTGTTGTAGGACACATAGATAATAAAATATTATTTTAAACTGAAACTAAATTATTTCAGTATATTTTATTTTAGTCTACTTACACTTGGCCAAAATAAATTTTGGTGTTGCATTAACATGTTCTGGCTATACAGGACCTTATAAATCTGCCATTTTAAATGGGTACACAGCTTCTGCTGCCTATGCTCTCCGCTTTGCAGCAGCACAGTCAGTGGGATTTTTGGGTAATGTTTGCCTCTGCAAAATCCTTGTCAGACCTTTGTGAATAGCTCATGAATATATGGCAGCTCATTAAGGCATTCTAGTCCAGGGCTTGTAACCAGAAGGTCATCAGTTCAAATTCAACCTCTGTCACTGACTGACTGACTCACTGTGTGACCCTGAGTCACTTAACCTTCTTGTGATCCATCCTGCAGATGAGATGTTAAATCACTGTCCTACGGTAAGTGATAATGCACAGTTCACAGCCTACCTTAGTAAAGCGCTTTGTGATGGTGGTCCACTATGAAAGGCGCTATATAAAATTCTATTGCTTTCAATTCCAATAACAGTATATTCTAATTATATTTCTTCCAATTTCAATCCATGAAATACAAATTACTCGCGTTCCTATGATATTTACATCTTTCCACTTGCATTGCAATTGTTCTTAATATAAAAATATTATATAATATTTTATAAATTTAATATCAACCATTAGTAATTACACCTGTCAGAACACACATTAAACCATTTAAATAAAAGAATACTAATTCCTAAGGGAATGTGTTTGGAGGAGGGATGATGGAATAAAAAAAACGGCCTAAAAAGTAAGCATTTTAGCAGCCCATCAAGTGCTGTTAGATGAAGTTGAGAATAATAAGGAATTAGTTTCGAAACTGAACACCACAATAACTTTTTCAGCAAAAAAAAAAAAAGAAATGGACAGAGAAGCAAATACAATGCGTGCTGTTGCTGCTGAGAGGGCTATAATGTCGGTACAAGCAAACAAAAATGGACATATACTAGCGTAAAAAAGCATCAGCAGTAGAGATGTGAGAGAGAGAAAAGAGGCGGAGGTCCCCCACACTGCTGCGATTTATCTGCTGAAGAAGAGAGAGTCATGCAAATTTAGGACGTCTACCACTGATGGTGTTCCAGGTGGATGTGACACTTTGCCATCTCATGTCCCAACTGTGAAATTATCAAATATGATGCGCACACGTCTTCAGCTAAAGTTTACATTTGCTGATGCTCTCTGTTGCTGTAGTTGTCTCTGCCGATGTCTTACATAAACCTCATGCATTAAATGAGCCGTGTTTGTCCACTTTCACAACCCGGAAAGTCTTATTTTTATGGGAAGTCAAGTCATACTGTACAATCAATTCGTTTGGCTGTTGTTATAGGGAAACACTAACTCTATCATATATTCTGCTCCCGACATCGTATTCACCATATACACCATTGGATTGGTATATAGAAATGACCCCCTGTCTTTCTTAACCTTTAATCAATAACCAGTTATACCTGCTGAGGTGATCATTCTCAGGAGACCTGGGACAAACAATTAGTTGATAAATCAGTCCTAAGAATGTTGAGAATAAATGTTGATTTATCTAAGAATGACACTTTTACCACACCACAATTATCCTTTGAAAACTGCTCTATTTCAATTCACTAGTAACCGTCATTATTTATGAAGCTAACAATGTTGTCGGTAATCTTCACTTGTGTTAATTACATGCAGATGTGTTCTCTTGAAGCTATTAAGCCAGGCTTCACCAGCAGTACAATGACACTAAAACTTCTCATCATCTAAATGCTTTAATTCTTTATGATGAATATAGACTACAAATTAAATACACATTTTGCCAATTCATCACAGTTAGTATTGCTATGAAAATGGGTGAAATGTATCAAAGTTTTTCAATGCAACTGATTTGTACAAACCTGGGTGGAACTGAATGGAATTGAAATGGAATCGATGATTTCCACTAATTTCAACATGTCAATTCCAATTCCTGTAACTCTTATATTTTTTCAATTCCAATTCCAATTCCAGTTCTGTAACTGATATTTTTACTATTCCAATTCAAATTCTGGAATTGGAATTGACCCATGAATTACAATTCAATTCGGAATTAAAATTTTGATGGAAAAGAAGAGATATTTGTTTATAAAATGCCAAAGCCATGCCTAACAACCATGACAAATGAACAGGGAAAATATGGCTGTGTGCTTACATGCCACCCGCTCGATATATCGCGGGTGTCGGGGTTCAGTATAAATCCGCTATATATCAAGGGCCACGATATAGCGAGAGACTCCTAGAAAAACAAATAGGCTAACAAATAAATACTGTACAACCACTTTCTCGTTTTATTGGGGGTGTCAGGGTCCAGAATAAATCCTCTACACAACCTGCTTTTTCTAATTTTTCGTGTAAAAAGCAGCACACCATTTTAATTCATACAGCGGTGGGTAATTGCTTCTCATTAACTTCAGTGTCCAATTAATTTCACAAATTTTCCCCTCCTTTTTCTCAAATGCACAAACCCGCTGCATTGAAATAATCCATTCCCAACAACAACATAGGAGGCTTCTTGCTAGGGAGCTGATGACACTGCCTTGGGGCTTTTGCTAGTGCACTGCTGCCACATGTGAACACCTCGTTGACTGAAATAAAAAAGCTTCAGCAAGTAGATGTTTAATTGGCTTTGTGTTATTGTGCAATACGTGTGTGTATGATAATAACAGTACAGTTTTGATGCTTTGTCTTTAATTGTTTTATTTGTTGTTGTTTGTGATGTGCAGTACAAAATAAAATGAACTGAAATGTAGTAAAATGTAATTCCTTGTATTTTGCAGCTAAGGTATACGCAGTTAGACAGTAAAAACGCATAGCCAACTTCAGGACCGCAATATGTCCGAATCCGCAGTATAGTTTGGGCCGACATAATGAGGGTTGGGTGTATTTTGCATTAGTATGCTAATTCTTTGTTTTATTTCAAATGGTACAAACTTTGTACTGGAGCAAATGCTGTTTTGGTTTTGAATTAATTTAAATATAGTCATAAGACAAGACAGTCAATAACAAAGCAAATGCTATTCGTGCTGTTTACACCAGCACAATGCTTGTTTGTTCCGCGTCTGTTTGTTTTGTTTGTCTGTTTTGCCCAAAGAGGCATTTTGTTTTTGTAAACTGTTTTGTTTTGTTTAAACCTTTTATTTTGTTTACTTAATAATCAATGTGCTGCAGCGCTATTGTACCCCAGTCTGTCTGTGAGAGCGCCTCCTTCCTGGTCTGACGTCACCACACACGCCATCCTTGTAACTGTGTTTATTCACAAAAACATGAGTGTCCCAGATTAAAGCAGTTCTAGCCAGAACCCTACTGGTACAGTATATTTGAAAATAACTAACGGTTGCGCTATCAGATGTGTTTCAGCACTCTCAGGGTGTCAAACAAGAAGCTTTTAAGCAAATTAAACAGTTTTAATATTTTAAGTGCCATTCATTTTTCTTTTAAAATTCCTTCTAAATAAAAACACAGTTCCAGCTTGCACTTTTCTACAGAAGCATCATGACATTTTCATTTCAGTATCATTGTCTTATTATCCACCACAGCATTCGTTATTTCCAGTTATAGAAGTGACAAGCATTTCATCACCCTGGCACATAGCACAGGGTAATGAAAGCCTATCAGAAAATGGGAAACGGTTACAGCACAACTCGTTTTGAAATGGTTTATGTTCCAATTTTCACACTGGACATGCTTTTGATGTTCTTGTGATTAATGGTGAGCATCTCTGTATCAAATAGAACTGATATAATCCTGGACTTTATTCACGGGATCCTTTTTTAAAATACATTTTGTAAGATTGGTAGTTCACCTCTCAGGGTAGCAATTACATTCATTCATCTAAATTAGAACATTACATTACATGCATTTATTTATTTATTTATTTATTTATACAGTAATCCATCACATATCCGACTGCGCTGGGACCAGATTAAGGGTGGATATGTAAAAAGTCGGATGAATGAATCCTGTTTTAAATACCATTATACACAGCAGTAAAAATTACTATAGTCAAACAATTATTGTTTTGAGATTCAGCTCTTATTAGGCAGCTCCCCTAAATCCCTTGTTTAGAAAGATGCAGGGTATTAATGCTTGTGACAGAGCAGCCGTCTGCCGTGTGGGTGTGTGCATTCGCTGCTGAGTGACAGGCAAGAGATCGAGGCAGAGGTTGAAGCGGATACATCCTGCAGGCGAACAGGATTTATTTACATACCAAGTCAACACACTGAATAGCTCACATGACACTACCAACAATGGCAGAGCAAGGAGGACATACAACACAGTGCTGAAGAGGTTGATCGTGGTGGATAAATGGTTAGGGTGGATATGTGACAGGCAGATGCACGACAGATTATTGTATATGCAATCCATTTTTATGATGTTTGCAATTATTCTGAGTAGTTCTTATCGCAATTACACAAATATTGGGTTTCCTGCTGTATTGCCAGGCTACCATCATCTGGTTCACTGCAGTACATTACCAGCAAAACAAAAGGAAACTTGATCAAAAATAGATGATCACTAGATGCCACTGGCTGTTACTTCCAAACAGACATTTTGACTGATATAGCTTATATCAGGCAACTAGAACTGAAGAGCAGCACAAGAAAATTAAATGTGAAGCTACTTCTGTAAATAAATATAAATATATTTTACACATTCCATAAAGGAAAGAATGAATGTATTGCCATCTGCCCCTGCTCCAATTTGTCTAGTGTAACATCCAGATCCCCAGGGAAGTCCCCATCGAATAAGCCATAGATTAAGTTAACCTAGAAAAAAGCACAGCACCGAGAAGCCCACACATAGTGTAAATAAGCTAGAAAGCTTACAAAATCGCGTTTGCTGGAATTAAAGTGCCAACTCAGATTTACGCCTTGAGCTTTACTTGAAAAACATTACAATCAAACTATTTTTTTTTTCACAAGGCCTTTGGCACAAAAAGCATGTGAAAATTGATTTATTTTCAGGAGATTCCCCTTGACTGTCCAATTATTTTTTCTTCTGAGGTATTTGGCTGTGCCTTTCCTTTCAGATACAGTGACAACTTCCTATGAGGCTAGTCAATGGACCAACAAAATGTGGCCTTAATGTACATATTCTCCCCTTTCTTCAGAACACAACTAACTGACTTCTATTCATTGCTCTCCCGCCACAAACCCAGTTTACTATCTTGCTCCTTCCATTATACACACGCTCAACCTGTCCCTGGACTCAGGCTCTGTTCTTGCTGTCCTCAAGCTTGCCTGAGTTATTCTCCCTCGACCCGGCTGCCTTATCTAATTTCCGTCCCATCTCCAATCTCCCTTTTCTCTCCAAAATTCTTGAAAGGGCGGTAGCAAGTCAGTTGATGTGAAACATCTCATGAATAACAATCTTCATGAATTTCTGCAGTATTCACAGCACTGAAACTGCTCTGCTCCGGATTGTGAATTATCTCCTGTTTAATGCTGGTGCTGCTGCTCCCTCTGCTTTTGACACCATAGATCATAGCATTCTTCTTGACCACCTTCTCAAATCATCCTTCTGCCATCTTCAAAACATTTCCAAAGTATGTCCCTACCTTTCCCTCCCAGATTTAGAGATATCTATCATGCATTTGTCTCCTCACGACTTGACTACTGCAACTCTCTATATGGTGGTCTGCTGGCATGCGCTATAAACCAACTGTGGCTAGTTCAGAATGCCGCAGCCTGGATCCTTACCAGATGGACAAAAAAAATGTGAACACATCACCCTGACTTGCCTGGCTGCACTGGCTACCTGTAAAGTTCAAGATTACTTTCAAAACTCTCCTGCTCACCTACAATGCCCTTCATCACATAGGTTTAGCTTCATGGCTCCGACTCTCTGGAACTCTCTCTCAGCTTTGGTGGGTGATGCTAACTGTCACTCACTTTAAATCAACTCTCAAGACCCACTTGTTCTCTCTTGCTTTCCATGTTCTGATATCTGTTATTAGGTGTTGTGTTGTTGCTATTTTTTTTTCACATCTTAACCTTGCATTTAATGTATAATGCATTGTTTTTCACTATATTTAATGTATTATGCTTTTTTTTTTTTTTTTTTACTGTATCTTGTAAAGTGCTTTGTGATGGTGGTCCACTATAAAAGGCGCTATATAAAATAAAGATTGATTGATTGATATAGCTAACAAAATAATTCCAGTAAATCTTATCTAATAAGCCATTATTCCGTAAATATCACATTTTCTTTTATAAAGAGGAACAATTAAATAAGTATTTCATTTTTAAAAGTACTTTGTTTAGCATTTATAAACATTACAATTGGCAAACATATTGTAACGTTGCTGGCAGGTATATGTACTGTTATGGGTTTTTTACCCAAAGGGAGAGAGGCACACACTGAAGCTTCACAGAAGTGCTGTTTAATAATCCATACACTGTAAGCCACAAGCGGTACAAAACCATTCTCACTTACTCATACATGCTGACAACCCACTACTCCACAGATGCAGAGACTCTCACAAGCCAAGGTAATACATAAAACACAATCAAGCAAAACAACCTTCTCAAATAATAATTGAACCTGACAACAATACAAGGGCAATAAAACAACAATTACTAATAATCAAATATTTACAGAATTAACATTTGGCCTACTGTCCAGTATCCCGCATACAGTTCAACAGTCCCAAAGGCGGCCAACGGGAACACTGCCCTCGCCTAGGTGAGGGTCAGTTTGGTTGAGGGTCTGCTCTGGACCGGCTCCCATTGCCTCAGACCCCCAGCCACTTGAGACGGGAGAGCGCTGTCTGGGAACCCCATAGTGTGTTCCTCGGTGGTCTGAGGAACAACCATGTCCATCCCAGGACGATAAGAAAACAACCACTCGGCCCAGGTACAAGACACTGACTGCATCCCCACTGCTTCTTCCATGGCAGCTGGCATCCTCGCCACTTCTCCCGTGGCATCTGGCATCCTATCCGCTCCTCCATAGTTCCCTAAGCCCAGAGTCTTTTGTGCAACTAATTTACATACCACTTTTAATCCTGAAACGACAGCTCACACAGCCTCTGGCGGTGGCGTAATGTGCAGTCGGCCATGTGCGTTACAATATCTTGCACTTTTTTTAATGTATCAATTCTGAATGTATCGCTTTTTTAGACAATGACACTCACTGAGTTGCCAACTTCAGTCGATGTATTTAAAAAAAAAAAAAAAAAAAAAAAAAAAAAACACTGAAATATGAAGACGAGGTGGGTGGGAAGCAATTTGAAAAATTAAAAAATGATTGGACTGTGTTTCTAGAAGTAGTGTTGAGAGAATTTCCTTTTGTTATATAGTCTTGTGAGATTTGAAACCTGGCTGAACAAACCCATATGATAATATGGATCTGAAATAGATCATTCACACTACGGTATAGCTCACAAGTCAAGCAACAAATATATTATTTTTGTTTCACATTAAGTTATATTACTATATGTAGCTAACCTATCTAAAAAAATATAATATGAAAGTAATAGGCATATTCCTATATCCCCGGCAACCAGGGCCAGCGTAACCATATAGGCAGAACACGGTGGCAAATTGAAGGGGGCAGCAAAAACAGTACATAATTACATTTTATACTTCACATTTCTTTAGTGATAAAATGTTCCGCATCTTAGACCACTGTTTCTTGTTCTGCAAAACTTATTGCTGATGTTACAGAACCCTCATGAGCAGTGGTCCAGTCCTAAATCAGGAAGTACGGGAACGCTAGGCGGGCGGGGTGATCTGGTCTCCCCAGGGAACAGGCTTGTGGTTGCTGAGCCTGTTGCTAAGAAAAGGATTCATTGAAGTTCCTC
This sequence comes from Polyodon spathula, assembly GCF_017654505.1. Classification (NCBI taxonomy): domain Eukaryota; kingdom Metazoa; phylum Chordata; class Actinopteri; order Acipenseriformes; family Polyodontidae; genus Polyodon; species Polyodon spathula. Next base: position 41,938,799 of record NC_054545.1, read on the forward strand.
ACATATTCAAATGGGATGTGGCATTATTGGATTTCATTTAATTACCCTGAAAATTATTTTTATAAAAAGATGTTGCTAATATAGGATAATTAAAACTTTTACTGATTTTATATCTCTGCAATTCTCTGATGACTGTCCTGGAAATCGCTAGATTTGTAGCTAGTTGCTTTAAAACAAATCTAGCCAAGTCAGCCCTTAAAGTGACTAGATTTGGCAAGAAATTTGCTAAATTGGCAACACTACTTGAAGGCTCAGAAAAAATATTTGATTTCCGCACGGCTTATTATTGCCTTGACACAATATGGAAAAGAGATTGCTTCAACAGGCATTGAAATTAGAGAGGTTGTTGTCATTTAAGCATTTTCATAACACATCAGCAAAGATTCTTTAATTATTTAAAGTTATTCTTAAGCTAAGGATCTGTTTATAGAAAAGAGTACCGGAGGATTTGCTGTGCGCGATTATATGATCACTAACCTACACGTTAAATACCAGTTTTATAGTAGTTAAGGAACGCAATACGTACTGTACTGTACAAATAAGGTACAATGAAAATACGATGTGTTTGAAGTAACCGGCATATCCTGTATCAGTACATTTTTGCTTCACTATACGTGCATTATAGAGAGTGAGTTAATTTATTTTGTGTTAGTCAGATGTGTGTTGTTATGTGTCCCGCGGGGCCCATCACCCCCTCCCCCATTTATAACACTCTTCAGTTATAACACTCATAGCACTGTATATACATATATATATATATATATATATATATATATATATATATATATATATATATATATATATATATATATATAAAGAGAGAGAGAGAGAGAGTTTGACAAATATCCAAATACATTTGTAACCAATCACAATACAAAATTAAGCTTTCAAAAAGAAGCTAGACGTAAACAAAAAACAAAACAAGCTTGCACAAGCTAAGTTGCCAGATAACCTGCAGTTTTAATTAACAGTTCTAATCAACATTTCATTAAAAGGTTGTAAACATAATTAACACTTGGTTGGATACCCGGCTGAGTTGACTTTTTGTGTGTTACAAGTTAGAACAGGCCTGTGCTATCAGCTGTGAACAGTGAAAGCTTCTCTAAGATAACAGGTTCACAGTCAGAAGGTCTTGTCTGTAATAGGATACTCAGCCAAGGACTTACACAAATAAATACATCTATTTAAAAGCATCAGGCAACTGAGAGCTCTACAAACAAGTTGTTGCATCTGTCTGCCTTACCTGGTATAAACATTTTTGTACAATAAGAGTTCTAGCGTTCATAACTTTTTGTACTTTTAATGAAGTGTTACATCACGTTCTCATACATTGTATTTGTATTGTTATCGGTATATAGAAAGACTTCTATGTCATTTTTGTCTGAAAATAAATCAAGATTAACCAGGGCTTAAATGATGAAAAACAATTCTTATATTGATAGTGCATTCCCGTCAGCTACCAGCAGTTAAGGAAAGATGTCCTCATCATCTTCATTTGATGTTAATTCATTTTGCAAAACGCATTAAGGTTTGCATTCAAATTTCAGTATCTACCCATAGAAACCACTGCTTGAGGGGAGGAATGAATAAGTAAGCTAATCAAATTTGTTAATCGAATTTTTACCTTCCTCTGTTGGCATCCTTCTGGCTGCAGGCTGGATTTAGCGGTCCCTTAACTCAGGTGTGGGCTTGAAGCAGAGTTTCCATGGAGGCCTGTCCTAATGGGAACCTTCACCTTTCTTCACCTGCCCTTCAGGTCTCTTTCTATAAATGAAAGCCCTTCAGGTCTCATTCAGGAAATACATCTTGAATTTCATGACTATAATCATACATGACATCAAGATAAATGCAAGATTCTTATCTATTAATAAATATGAAGATGAAGACTGAATTGGAAATAAACATGTATATGTAAGAGGAGATTTTAAAATTGCAATAATAATATTAATAGGTGAGACCAAAGAATAGGATTATAAATCAGTAGTATAATACAAAATGAGGCAAAAAAAAGAGAAAGTATATATTATATATATTATATATATAATATATATATATATATATATATTATATATATATATATATATATATATATAACACAAAAAGGTAGTCCTATAAAGATAGTATAAAAATTAAGACACGTGCAATTTATAGATTTTTCATGTGATGTTGGCAGTTATTCTGAATAGTTCCATCTGTTACTTTTGAGCTTCTATACTATGAAACAAATGGACCAAAAATGAGTTTCTGAAATGGTAACTGCCTTGTGGGTCACTGTGACAAAGATCAAGTGATTCTTGGTGTTAGATCTCTTTCCCGACCTGAGTGGGTGCTGAGTAACGGGGAAAGAGTACTCTGGACTGGATGGCCTGGTTCATTCCCAGGGTTAGGCGGAAGTCGGCCATCTAGAAAGGGGGCTGAGCTACGGTACACTAAATCATTGACCCCGAAGATTAACGGTGTGGCATCCGTGGATTGGAGGAGCGGGTGTGCTCGTTAACCAAGGGGTCATGGTTGACAGTATATAAAGGGGACTTAGTGAGGTGATCTGTTCCTTTGTGAATGATTAAAAACTGGTAACTAAAAGGAGAACTGTGCTTTGATAATCGTGAGTGTTTGTTTTGTTTTGTCGTAATAAATACTATTTGTTGTTATTTAGACGGCTAACATGATCCGAAGCTGTCGCCAAAGACCAGCACTAAACCCGAATCAACATCACAGCACTTTGTTTCACCAAAGACTATATTCATAATGAGCACTAGAGCACATACTGTCGATTTGTGTTTGTATTACATACGGGTGAATAAGAACGGGACTGTTTATCATTTGGGAACTAACCGTGGATTTAAACAGAGCAATGCACGCCACTGTATTGCCTGTTAACATTGTCTATTATTTACTGTTGTTACGCCATCAGGCAATTGGATTACAAACAATTAAACACCATTGCACCTGGATTATAGTTGTCTGTCTGATTATTGATCATCTGCACCTGCACACTGTTAACCACTTTGCCACAGTCAACATTACAGAAACCAATTTTTGATCAGTCCGCTACTTATTGCTTCATGTCTCATGAACTTAATTAACAAATATCTAAAATGGTAAACCTTCCCCAATGAGTGTGCAGGAAACAGCACAGCACGTAAATAAATTTCAATAATTTTTATTAACACATAGATAAATATATCGCAGACAAATTTCAGAGCGAGACAAGGAAGCACTAAAAGTCCTAAAACTAAAACCCTAAAACCTAAAACCTGAAAAGCAAATCCTCATCTCTATGTAGTTCCAGGGCAGCATACTCTCCTCTTCTAACATATATATATATATATATATATATATATATATATATATATATATATATATATATATATATAATAATAATAAATAATAATAATAATAATAATAATAATAATAATAATATAATAATAATATCCCTGCATCCCTCATAATTGGCAGTGTGTGAGTGCCTGCATCTTTTAGACCCGCTGTGTACTTGGCTGATACCTGGCGGTCATGCAACCACAGTTTTCAGTGCAGTCCAACAATAATCCACCTTTCATGCAGCATTATACTTTTGACTTATCTAGTACTTAAATATCCATAATACTTCCCTTTGTATTATAGTTAAGCCGTCCTGCCTGAACTGAACCCTTTCGCCAACTCTCTGCAACTCAGTCTCTGTGTGTGTTGTTGTCTTGCTGTTCATGCTCCCCAAAATGTCCGACTTCCTGTTCAACTGCTCTCCAAGCATCACCAGTAACCCACACTCCCTCTGGTGAGTTTTCGTTCCCCTTTTATAAGGCTGTCAATGATGACAATGGGTGTCTCTATTGAATGCAACTGTGGAGGATTGTGGGTCCTTGGAGCAATGAGGACTAATCACAATCTCTTCCCCGTGCATAAAAGAAAAAGAAAAGAAAACACAATTAAATAATAATACAAAATCAAACTAAATCAAACTAAAGAAAACATCCATACATAAACAATAATAATCTCAAAGCAATCACTGTGAAAAATATACAAAGTTTATAATGACAAAAAGAACAGTTATCAATAAAGTGCAAAAGAAAAACAAAACACCTCACGCACTACAGTGATAGTCACCTGAGACACATCCTCAATTAGGATACTGATTTCCCCAGCGCATTACTTCACTGAGTCAATGAACCTAAGAGGATTGAAAACTGCAAATGCAGCTGTCTGTAATGAGAATATTTTAACAAGAAACTTCTATTGTCGTAATTGAAAAAAGATTTTGTAATACCTTGTATTGTATGATATTTTCTGCAGGAACAGGCCTGCCCCAAAACATGCAGGGAAATAAAAGAACAAAAACAAACTAAAGAAAGTAGGCCAGGAGCTGTGCTTTTTGCAGAACCCACCATGGAGTGTCTCAATCAGAGTTCAAGCCTGGTTCCCTTTTAACTCAAGCGAAGGGGGTGAATGACGGTGCACCCGACCAGAGCTAAATCAGTCTCTCCTTCTCCACTTTAACTCACCCTACATTGAAACACAGCCAACCTAACTACTCAGCTGGCTCCCTTATTTATACTAACCTAACTCCTCCCCCTTATGATCAACATCATGGCTCAGTCTTAAACCCGGTGATTTAAAATGTATGTTGGTATGTGAGCACAGGGAAGTCACAATTACTTCACATGCAGACTGTGCCCAGGCCAGACTGAATGATTATCAATCAAGTCTTGGCACATCGGCTTAAAAGGAGCACAGATTTCTCACTCGTGTGGGGTGTACAGCGAGGAGGCACGTGAGAGACAGGAGAGAAAATCATTTGCTACTTGTGCTGAAATAGCTCAGCACGGTACTTGTTTGTTTAGTGTTCGCTCTGTTTTGTTTGTTTGTCTATTTTGGCCATCGTGCCATTTTCTTTTGCCTAAGTGTTTTTTTTTTTGTCTAAATATTTACTTTGTTTAATAAATCTGTACACCAGCGCATGTACTCACAATGCTGTGTCCTGCATTTCCTGGTCTGATGTCACCATCAGCCGTCAATAGGAGGAAACCTTAGGGAGTCCATGGCCAACAGTTGCCCTTCCTCCAGGATCCAGAAATTATTATTTCAGACCGGGGATCTTTAGATTTCAAAACAACTGTGCCCATGTGTCCAGACTGGATTTATGTGGTTCAATCACGGTCTTGGCACACGGGCTTAAAAGGAGCCAAAGATTTCTCACTCGTGTGGGGGTGACGCGAGGAGTACGTGGAGAAGACAGGAGAGAAAAGCATTTGCTACTTGTGCTGAAATAGAGTCAGCATCGGTGACTTGTTGTTTCGTGTTCGCTCTGTGTTTTTGGTTGTTGTCTATTTGGGCCCTCGTGCCATTTCTTTTGCCTAAGTGTTTTTTTTTGTTAAATATTTTACTTGTTTACATAAATCTGTGTACCAGCGAAATGGTACTCAACGCTGCTGGTGCGAGCCTTTTCCTGGGTATGATGTCACAAGTCTGGCCGTACAATAGGATGTTGGAAACCTTTTTAGAGGTAGTTCCATGGCCAACAGTTGCCCTTCCTCCAGGATCCAGAAATTATTATTTCAGACCGGGGATCTTTAGATTTCAAAACAACAGAAACTTTGCCACAGTCAAGAACTCGATTGTTATATACTTCAAGGGAAGAAAGTAACAAAAGGACTACATTTACATTCCTATCTTCCTGTATTTGGGGAGTTTTCTAGAAAAAAGGCACGGTCAGGGGAATGGGGTGACGGTGGATTGAGAGTCTCTGAGAACTGCAGTGAAGAGGTTATAAATGAGAGGTGTGCTGTTGGAATTGCTCGGACCAGACGGTGTAATATGACACTGAGTTGTCGTGTTGGTCTGGATAGCACCGGTCAAGAACACAAGAGAGACATGTCCAGTTATGGTACTGTGGATGGGCTCAGAAATTACATTATGCTGGCTCTCCAGAGAAGACAGATGAATGTCTAAATCTGAAACTATAGAATGGAGCGATTGCAGTTTGAAAAATGTCTGCATTGGAAATGTCACCGGGGGAGACTGGGATCAGCTGCGGCAGCAAAGCAGGTTTGGAGTGGTGGAGCAAAGCAATGAGATCTGACAGGAAGAGCCAGCATTGCAGGAAATGTGTCATTCAAATAAACCCTTCAAAAGGCAAGGTATTGTCCGGAATCAATATTTTGTGACAGATAATTTTTTGATGGGATACAGTGGCTCTCAAAAGTACCCCTTGGACTTTTTCACATTTTATTGTGTTACAACATGGAATCAAAATGGATTTAATTTTGAGTTTTTGCCACTGATCAACACAAAAAAGTCAAATTGAAAAATAAAATCTACAAATTGTTCTAAATTAATTACAAATATAAAACAGAAAATAATTGATTACATAAGTATTCACCCCTTTGCTATGACACACCTAAATAAGCTCTGGTGCAACCAATTGTCTTTAGAAGTCACATAATTAGTTGAATGGAGTCCACCTGTGTGCAATTAAGGTGTTTCACATGATTTCAGGTTAAATATACCTATCTCGGGGATGTCCCACAGTTGGTTAGTACATTTCCTAACAAAAAAGACATCATGAAGACGAAGGAACATTCAAAGCAAATCCGAAATAAGGTTCTTCAAAAGCGTCAAAGGGGTAGGATATAAAAACATTTCCAAGGCATTGAATATTCCCTGGAGCACACTAAAGTCCATTATTAAGAAATGGAGAGAATATGGCACAACTGTGAATCTGTCTAGAACAGGCCATTCTCAAAAACTGAGTATCCAGGCGAGAAAGGCACTAGTCAGGGAGGCCACCAACAGGCCTATGGTAACTATAAAGGAGTTACAGTCTTCCACAGCTGAGCTGGGAGACACTGTGCATATGGCAACAATAGCCCGGGTGCTTTGCAAAACTGGCCTTTATGGGAGAGTGGCAAAAAGAAAGCCATTGTTGAAAAAAACTCACATCAAATCTCAACTAGTGTTTGCCAGAAGGTTTGGCGCAAACCTTCCCTACCATGAAGCATGGTGGTGGCAGCATCATACTATGGAGATGCTTCTCTGCGTCAGGGCCTGGAAAGCTCATGAAGACAGAGGGCAAAATGGATGAAGCAAAGTACAGAGAAATCCTTGAGGAAACCCTGCTGGGACTTGCGAGAAGATTCATCTTCCAGCAGGACAATGACCCCAAACATGCAGCCAAAGCCACACTGGAGTGGATGAAAAACAAAAAGGTCAATGTTCTGGAGTGACCTAGTCAAAGCCCGGACTTCAATCCAATTGAGAATATGTGGAAAGAGTTGAAAATTGCTGTTCACCAAAGGTCCCCATCCAAATTGACGGAGCAATTTTGCAAAGAAGAATGGGCAAAAATTGTAGTGTCCAGATGTGCAATGCTGGTAGAGACTTATCCAAATAGACTCATGGCTGTAATTGCTGCCAAAGGTGCCTCTACCAAATATTGACTCAAGGGGGTGAATACTTATGCAATCAATTATTTTCTGTTTTGTATTTGTAATTAATTTAGAACAATTTATAGATTTTATTTTTCATTTTGACATTATGGACTTTTTTGTGTTGATCCATGGCAAAAACTCCTAATGAAATCCATTTTGATTCCATGTTGTAACATAATAAAATGTGGAAAAGTCCAAGTGGAGTGAATACTTTTGAGAGCCACTGTACCACCCTTGAACAAATACTGGTAATAAAAGTAATCCTATTATACCCCCCATTCAATGTTTTCATGTATTAACTGCAACTGTCAGTATTACGACCTGAATAATATGAAATAAAGCACACATCAGTTCATGTGATTGCATGCCTACAATTATTTCAGAATTGCAACTTCACAGCCAGCCCATATTTATAGTGCTATAGCTATTGACACACCCTCTCGGCTGAGCTAGGATAATGAGCTCCCTTAATGTTCATATTACTATGCCATGTACTGAAACTCAGAAATCTATAACCTATTAAAAAGTAAAATAAATTACATATAGGAGGAGGGGGGTGTTACTAATGTACCAATTGTACTGTGTGCCCCACATCAGCTTATAAAATAGTGCCCTAGTGAGCTACAAAGGAGACACATAAGATGAATGTCAAAAAACCTGCCATATTAATAATATTTTACAGGATAGTCTAACTATGGGTATTCTGAGGAAAAGACTCACAAGAGATATGAAAAGTGACATGACAGGTCCTCTCCTCTACTGGTTCTAAATTTTCCTGAATTATTCAACTAGAAAGTTCAGAAAAGTGTGTGTGAAAGTTTGTTTTTAGTCAGAATCAATTTTTTGCTGCAGGTAGTTTTGAAATATATTATTCTGGTTTTCCTTTGAAAAAGAAAAAAATGTTTCAAATAAAGAATTTTACATTAATATCTGAGGAGTATTGTGGATGGACATGAAAAAGGACCATTTTATAATAAATTATATTGTATTTTTATAAGGGCCATATTGTGCATAAAAATAATTTTAAAAAATGTATTATGTCTTGGTTAAGCTGGTAATATTTTGGTAAAATCCTTGAAAAATACCAGAAACTCTGATATTGTTTTACACATGTTACTGTCATCTTTCTAAACTGAAAAAGTTTTGAAAAATACGTATTTCCCTTCCTATGTATTTAGTTGATGTTTTATTCAGTGTCATTAAATATTTACAGTAAAATGCCTATTCCTTCAGGCTATTTTCTTCTATTGTAATGGCTGGCGTGCATAATTAAAGAAAGCAAGAGCTGTGTGCAGTATCATTTTAAAAGGGTGAAACCCTTCTCTGAATCATCAATCCAGCCGTGCTTTCTGTGCTCGGTGTGGCAACAAACCCTGGGGTTGAAACCTGAATCACTGATTTATTAACTGAAGCCAGGGGCAGTGAGTTGTGGCCAGATCTGAATCGTGTTAATTGTTAATTAATCATTTTGTTTTTATGAAGCCCATTTTTTACACAGAATTAATGAAACTCTTAAATATTTTCAGCCACTTTTTTTCTGCACAAATATGATTACATTGTGTGTCATTCCAAACTGGGGTAACTTTCTGACCCATGTAAAGAGGGATGTTCTTTATCTGAAGGCAGGTAATTGCTGTGCACCACATGAAGACATTTTAGGAACAGGTCATGGTTTTGTGGTGGCACTTGTAAACACAGATGGGTGTGAAGTGTGTTAATTCACTGAAGTTCAGTTATTTTAAATTAACAGTCATGTATTCATAATAATTGAATTCAATATTATAATAATTATTACAATTATTCTTCTTTGCAGAGTTTAAAAAATGAACTAGTCTATAGTTGTGAGTGCTACTGGTCCCGCCATTCTATAACTCAAGAAATAGCTACTGTAACAGAAAACCTCCCTGCCAAACACACATCAAGTATGTGGTATTGTTAATGTTGTTATTGCTGTGCTAATTGTTTTATTGTTTTGGCAGTTTTATTATAGTGTCAGCTGACTAGATCTGTTTCTATGGGGAATATAACCCCCCACAGCCAAATCATTCAAGGCTACTGAGTAGAAGGAAGGCGTGTGCCCTGCTCCCAAGCAGTCAAACGGAACTGTGCATAAGATCGTATTAATTGTGTTAAACTGTGTTTTGTTTTGGTCCCGGGCAAAACAGAGCTGTACCCGAATGTTCAGTTAGCACTCCGAAGGAGCTTTTTGCTTGTGTTTCATTTATTTTTGTGTTATTAAAAGTGCGTGTAAGGGCGTAACCCTCCATTTCCGTTTCGGGTCAGTCTTTTAAAGGGGCAAACGAACATGAGGGGGAGCAGCTTTGTTACACTACTTAAACAAGTTTTTCTCTGTAACTGGCCAAAAGAATTCTGGGGAAATCTAAAGCATAGCAAAATGAGTGTAAAAAGACTTTGAAAAATACCGCAGATCTAGTGGACTGTGACAGGGTAGGGTCACGGCTCAAGACATTACCAGCAAGAACTAGAGACAGGGACTCGGAGCTGCACTGAAGCGCTGTTGCGCACATTTATTACACAAAACACAAGAACAAATAAACTGGCACCAGGGGCCAAAATAACATATATACTATACCCAAGCACTGCTGTTAGGCTGGGCATTCACCCTCACTGAACAGATACAAACAAAACACAGTTTCACTCCCTCTCCCAAAAAAAAAAATTCTTTCCCCTTTATACAGGTGGCTATTCTCCAATAAGCATTCAGTTACCTAACTAGAGAATTAAGCCCATCCCTGCCAACCTTACATTCCCACACACTATTTATACAAGCAGGGCTTTTACCCTGCCACATTGACTCTTCTTGCCAATGTGGTGAGGTAATAACAAAATTAAATAGATTGCACTTGAGAAGGAATAGTGAAGGGCAACTAGACTGATCACAGGACTTAATGTCATGAGCTACAGTATGAGAACAGGATAAAATAATTAAATCTCTTCTGCAGGGAAAAAAGACATGCAGTGTTCACATGGTGACATTATATAATCAACAGAACTTGAAGAATGCAGTCACTCTCAATAGGGTATTCAAATATAATCCAATATTAGCACGCCTAGGGGTTGTGAATTGGTTGTCAAATGAATAAGTTGGAACACTTGTTTGCCCTCTATTCTTGCCATTTAAAACGACATTGTAGCAGGGCAGGAGGCCTGCACATGAAGAGTGGGTTGTCTAACATTGTAAATAGTGTTATGTAAATGTGTGTAATTGTTGTACTTAATTAATGAAGTACCAGAAGCTCCTGGGATAGCCTGCCTGCTGTGATTGCCAACTGTGGATAATCAGCAGGTAGGTGTGTGCCAGCAAGGCGTTAGGTATAAAGTGGTCCTGTTTGTTCACCTCAGGGCTGCTTCAAAGCCAAGGACAACAAGCTGAAGATCGTCCATGCTACCTGAGCATAGAGACCAAAATATGTTGCTGAAATCCTCCGATCGCCGTGATGGTGAAACGGGCATGTCAACTTCAACCTCTGTCTTGATCTCCTGCCTGTCACTCAGCAGCGAATGCATGCACCTACAAGCAAAATCCCTGTTACATATGGTGGCAGCAAGGGATTCGTTGCGTTTCGCCGAGGCAAGGCGGGACATCAGGAGGAGATCATGATTCCAGGGGGAAGGACCCCTGGGAAAGAGTTGGTGCCCCAAACCTCTGAAATTTTTTGGGGGGACAAGGGCAAGCCCGCAGCTGACGCTCAGCAGCCACTGGAGGTGCTGCTGAGGGAGCCAGAGAGGGGAGCCAACTGAGACGTGGGTGAAAAGCCAGAGGAAGGAGCTGGAGCCCTGAAAGCCAAAAGGGGAGGAGCTACCATCCTCCAAAGCTAAAGTAGGAGGAGATACCATCCTCAAAGGCTGTCTACCTGTCTGAAGAGCCAGAGGAGGAGCTACAGTCCAAGAAGGAGGAGCTGCCTTCCTGAGGGCCAAAGAAGGAGGAGCTACCATCCCACAGCCTGAGCAGGAGATCCTGCCGTCCCTGACAGTGAGGAAGGAGAGAAGCGATGGTTTCTAAGGTGTAGGAGTCGAGGAGACCAGATCTACCTCAGTCACAACCTCCACCCCTGCGATCCATTCCTGTGCCTAAGGGTCAGCTCCCTCGGCCAGTGCTCCCAGACACCCCACCGTCATGTCTGGACCTCTCATCGCTGAGTCTGGGTCCCAGGTCACGGCACCTCCAGACACAGTTGTTCGCCCAGACTTTCGCTGCCCCTGGTGAACCAGACGTCACTACATTATCGCAGAGGCTCTCACCTCTGCCTGCAGCTGTAGCCGCTTTGTCACCAGCCTGCACTCCAGTCGCCCCATCCTTATCCTCAGTCCCTTTCAAGGGGGCACCGGGATGGAAAGACTGGCCCAAACAAAGATCCAACGTACCCTCCTGCCCAGCTGTAACTCTCACCCACACAGAGAGGTGTCAGTCAAGGGGGGAGGTGGCCAGTGGCATACTAGCAGACATATTATGATTGCAATTTTTTTTCCCCAAAGATGAAGACCCTCGTTGAAAAGGAAGGTTTATCAAAATGTACACATATATTTTAAGGATGATAACATTAGAAACTTAGGATGAGATTCCTTTTGTTTTTAAATTAAGCAAATATCATGCTATTCAGGAGCAACACACTTCTGACATAAAAATGTTATGACTGCTATGGAAATTTTATGATTGCTATGAAAATTAACATTACAACTCAAATAATTATATGCCAGCCACTGTTCTCACTGTGTCAAGGGAAGCTCAGAAATGGTTGTATTTACCTTTCTATATTTAATACCCTACTGAGATTAAATGCATGGTAAAATAAGCTGTCATTAAATATCTACATTCTGCTTACAGTACATCTTCTGCACTTTACTATGTTGGAAATGAATTATCAGTGGCTTAGCCAGGGGGGCTTAGGGGGAAATTTGCTCCTTGAACAAAGCTAGTATGGTAACTACATAGCATTATCAATCTTGTAAAACACACATGTGTTCAGCAGTTGCATGTTTGTGGCTGTACCTGCTCTACTAGACTGCTGGCTGGCCATGGCAGGAATCATTGAGCGTCTCCAGCTAAGGGCATGCCAGGGAACTGACAAGGATGTTACAGTACACAGTGAACTTCTCCAGCTGATATATCGGTCAAGAATAAACTGTGGCGCCACAATTTGAAAAGACATGACTGCTTCATACACATGCAGTTGCTGCTGCATCAGCTTCCTGTCCCAAATCTCCACAAAAACCCGGCCCCTAGTCAGAGCCTGACAACAGCTTTAGCATAGATGGGGCTGATGAAGGCCAGGTGGATTTGAATAAAGACTGTAAGTAACATTCACAACTGTAGTCTAAATACTGTAACATATCAGGCTGCTGTCTTTGTCTAAATAATAGGAGTAGAACAAATAGTATAATGGATTTGATAATGTTTGTTTTATTTTTTATTTTTTTGTGAACATATTGATTCATAACACTTTGCTGCCTGTGCACTACATTTAAAAATTGCTTTGAATTATTAAATGTTTTAAAATGTAATTTATATGCTAATGGATTAACTGCATATCCATCCAACTGAAACCCCACACTTCACAATTATGTGACGTGTGATTAGTCGAATACCAGTTTCTGAGTTTCTAATTTGCAATTCAAATAGTTAATGATACCCCTAGTAAACAAAAGCTTTGCCTTTCTTTAGAAAATTCAACACAGTAGGCTTATCATCAACAGATCAGTCTGCAGATGTTTTTTCCATGAACGTAACACACCAGTGTTTGGGGCAATATTTGAAAGATTGATCTGAGTGTCCCTTTGTGATAGCAACCAAATTTGGTGTTCCCGGACTGCGCTAGATCAGACAGACACCTATAATGTGTTCGTATGATGATGAAAACAATGTGATGACATATGTAATATGTGGGGTGAAATCCACGGCAATAATTTCTGAATAGAAAATGTAATTTCCTAGTGAGGAATACCCTGTCAGATTATATTCATTTCTACACAGGCCTCAAAGCTCCAATCTACCACAGAACTAGTGCAGTATATAGTATATACTGAGAGATTATTATAGAATAAGGTATTCAAAAGAGTGGATTTTTAGGAACTCTGCAAAGATTTTTTGTTTATTTTTTTTTTTTTTTTAACTCAAGTTTGTGTTAAAAAGGTTTGCCCTTGGTCCTGGAGTTTTTTTGGGGGGGAGAACAGACCTGCATGCCCACCCCACATGCAAAATAAAAGCAGTTTCATTATGTGTTCAGGTGCTGCTCTTCAATTCTAGTTGCCTACCAACAGACATATGTAATGTTCAGTAGGCTAGGTCAGCCAAGTCTTGTTATTAGTAACCAAATGCAACATCTACTGTACAGCTATGTATTGCCTGTTGCAATAATCCAAAGCAGCTTTTCACTGGATTACTTTTCTCAAGACTTTTTGACTTTCCCGGCCTGTGGTGCATAAGTATATGGCAAACAGCTAACGATAATATCCTGACCTAGTTTAAAACTTCTCAAAACAGGCTCAAAAAAACACAATATTTCAGTAATGAATAAATAATGATTGCAAATATCATCAAAAGCTGAGAGGACAGTAATACTAACAATACCATGGAGTCTGAAGCTACTTTATCTGCCATTTATAATGTAGAGGATAACTTCGGTGCATGGAGTAGAAACAGTTGTGATTTTATCAAGAGCTGTTGAACCCCACATTAAAAACGACCTTGCTGTCATACACCAGAGTGTATTATTAATTTTAAAGTTTAGAAAAAGGTAGCCGCATTGGAAAAAAAAGTTCAATTTGATAGCAAGAATAATATGATAGTAATAGTGTTTCCATTATTCACTTTTCTTCTTGGTTTTTGATGATTATCAGTGTTGTTTCTTGCAGTGAAGTCATTTATCAGGGTTGTCTTGACAACATACTTAATTTATTGCTGTGTTTTTTTTTTCTTCTAATAATTTCTCCTAGAAGTGAATCATAAAAGAGAATTAACTTCCTGACAAACTTGACTTATATCACAGTGAGAGCAACATTTGATTTATTTCAACCTAACTTTTTTTTTTTTTTTTAATCAAGGCGCCGCTATTGCTAGCTTATATTTACTTCAGCCGTTCAGCTGGAAAGGAATAAAGTGATAAGCCTTGGGCAGTGCATATCTGCTTGTTTAAATCTCTCATTTTAATAACGTACTGGTATTCATAGAAGCTTTATAAGACAATGCTCTTGGGGGATCCCAAAGTGTAAAGGCACAACAGTGTAATGTTCAAGGTGTGTCATACAGTCAGGGGCTCACAGTTTTGTGTCCTGCTGTTCATTTCCACAGGGGCAGCACATTAGCTCTAACACTCCCACAGGTTAGAGAGGAAGGTTACCTTAACACTTTACAGGCCAGGCACCCGGTGAGCAGAGGCAGGACATTAATATGCTAGGGTAAGTGGTATAAGAATAGTTGAATTTTGTGTGTTATTGAGAATTATATTGAAGTAATATTTCAAATTGCTTTTTACAATTTATTTTTAAATGTCATCAGACAACAGAGCCGTGATCGACCACTTTGTGAAGAAAGAACTCAAAATGGATTTTGTGTACAAGTAGTAAGAGATCTTATGTATTTCTTTAAATTGGAGAAGATTAAATGTACACCTATGGGATCCACTGACAAGTTTTATAAGGCCTGGCAACCTTTCCTAGCACATGCCGATCAACTTAATCTGCCATTACTTTCATAAACTTCATTAATGAATTCCTAAGCGTATCACTCTTTCTTTCTTTCTTTCTTTCTTTCTTTCTTTCTTTCTTTCTTTCTTTCTATGGTTCACGTGATGCATTGTTTGATTGGTAGTGAAAAACATTAAACACCCTGCACCCTCTTCAAAATGTGGTCCGTTACGTCATTGTCTCTAATAAACAATAACTACAGGTGATTGAGAAGTATGAGAAGATAACAGTCACATGATTGCTGTACTAGTGAGGAAGACTCTTATCTGCATGAACACTAACTACAACCTCCAGTTACAAATAATATATGATAAGTCTCCTTGTTTTAAAGTCCTGTATAATAATAATAATACAGGGTCGCGGTGAGCCAGAGCCTAACTCGGCAGACACAGGACGCAAGGTAGGACTACACCCAGTCCATCACAGTGTATTAATAATTATAATAATAATAATAATAATAATAATAATAATAATACAATGGCCAAGCATGGCAAAGAAAAAAATTCTGCTGTTGTTGCTGTTCCATCCTGCGTCAAAAACTCAGCGTGATCAGTAAGGCTATGCAAAATAATGAAACTGTCATTAACAATATACACTACACCTATTAAAAAAAAATGCTTTGTTAATTATGAAAAGACTTCATTAGGGATACATATACATCTTGGCATATTTTTCCTATTTTTAAAAATGAGACATACGGTAATCAAGAACAATTACGTTTAGATATAACTTTTAAAATACAATCAATGAGGCTTGTAGCACTTTAAGTAATGAGATTAAAATAGTTTTCTAATAGAGTTTTCATTTGATTTCTGGCTTTGGGAATTAGCTTGGGGCCAAACGATCAGCCACTCTTCTTCTTTTTTTTTTTTTTGCTTGGCTTATGTGATAAAATGTTAATTTTACATGCACTATTAAAGAACCAGCTAAGACCTTAAGGGTCTGTTTCATTTTTTATTTTAAGTTGGTTATTATGAATAATAAAGTGTGATATTCACATATTTTTTTTTTTTTTTAATCTGATAAATCTTTCTCCTAAAACCGGTATTGACAAAAGAAGAAACAACTTAGACATATTTCAAACAAGACATATGGCAGAAACTAAATTTAAGCTGCAAAAATAAATAAATAAATATATTCATTACGGCATCAATTATACAATTTGAAAAATAAAGCTGCAAGCTTGTGGAAGTTTAATCAATGTAAATGTGTAGGCTTTATTTTTCAAAGTATATCATTGTCATGATGTGAATACGGTTACCAGACATCCTGGGAAACTAGTTTTCAGCCTTCATTTTTTTGACCCAGTTGGAAACAGTAAAAATGTTAAAACGTCCGGGTTTTGCTATTGTATTTAAAAAAATGCAAGTACACAGCAGTATCAATGTGCTTAGCAAGTTAACAGAGTGATTTTGTTAGGTTGTGTTAGCGCCATTCAAAATATTGTGTGTTCAATAATTCTGATTATGTTATAAGGTTTGTGTTCTTCTTAAATCAAAAGGGTTTTATTCAGGAACAAAGCAAATCCAAAGACAGTACAGAACTTGATCACAGCAATACTGTAAGTGAAGTTACAGGTCTCAGCAGGTGGAATCTTGAGCAACAAAGCTATAGGTAAACCTACAGATCTTGACAGGTGGTCTTCGAGCCCCACCCTGACCTCCAGATGTTGCCTAAACTTCCAAGGCAACAGAGATGGTATGTACGCGCCCTCGTGGCACCAGAGATGTCATTGTAATTTCATTGTAATGTTGTTTTTCTCTGAGCTGCCATGGCACAGAAATGGTATCTCTGAGCTGGTGTTAGTTTAGATGTAGTTTTCCTGAGCCCCAAAACAATAGTTACAGACATTAATGGGCAGGTTACATCCCAGTGGAGAGCAGCATGTTGGTTGTGAGTGAGTTCAGCATGCAGATACATTATTATTATTTGTTTATTTAGCAGATGCCTTTATCCAAGGTGACTTACAGAGACTAAGATGTGTGAAATATGCATCAGCTGCAGAGTCATAGATTATCATTCTTTCTTTGAATTTGTATGAACTTGGTAGTAGTTTCTCTGAAACAAATATTACTAAAATTACAAATAGAAAATAGTCTTGCCCACAAGACATCACCTGCAGGCCTGCCCTACATGCATTATTCAGGGACTGTGGCAGTTGATAGCTGACCATACCACTACCTGACCGGGGGACTGGGTGTTAAAAGTTATATTTTACAAAAATAAAAATATATTTTTGTTTTAAAGGTATTTCTGTGTACAGTCTTCACTTGTGTGATTTATAATAAGTTAATATGTCATGTGCTCAGCTTTGCTTCACGGTCCTGTCACCAAAACTTGCAGTCTATATGACAAACCCAACTCGCTCTACTGGGCCTCACAGAGCAATGAGTGTGCTAGAATTCCACTCTCAACCTGATTAGAGGCAGCCAGTGATCACTTAGAAACATGTTTGTGCAGAAGCTATTCTCTGAAATTATTGATTTTATTAATATAAGGATTTCTGTTAACATTACTTTTCCTGTGTTTAAAACAGGCAGGCGCAACAGTATCTATATTAATACAGTATGCATATGACAATACATGGGCTGTTTAATTTATATGTTGCTGTAACCCCTTTACTGCTATTGGTACTTTTCTCTAAAAGGTAAAAACGCTAACTGATTTAATTAATACCTTGTTTTTTTAATGAATACCACTTAAGAACTTTCTGTGTGAAGATTCTGAATGCAACCACGAAAGAGATCATTTAGAGACAATGGGACAGGATGGATTAACAGTATGTCTGTCAGAGAGGTACATCCACGAAGAGGCACAGCTGAATCATACACAAGAGTCAAAATGTAATTTCAAATCCCAAACTAAATAGAAAATCAGTTTGCTTTATTTCAGGAGGACCACAATTGTAAGGTATTGTTTTCTACTTTGCATACATTTTTACATGTGAGCACCATCTTGGATCTTTAGTATGATGTTTAGCATTATGAGATATGGTAAATATTAAAAGATTGTTTAAAGATGGCACTTACATTAAAAAATGAATGCACAATAAGAAAAAGCAGGCCATTTCTGCCCCCTTTGTTAGCTCCATTAAAGATGAAACATTTGACTCCTGAGTGGCGCATCCTGTAAAGGTGCTCTGCATGGAGTACAGGATGTGCCCTATAGCTTGGAGAGCAAGTTCAAATCCACGCTATGTCACAGCCAACCATGACTGGGGGTTCCTAGGGAGCAGCGCACAATTGGTCGAGCGCCGTCCGGGCAGGGAGGACTTAGGTCAGCAGGGGAATCCATGGCTCACCGTGTATCTGCGACCCCTGTGGTTGATAGGGCGCCTGAGGTTCCGTTCTGTGTTGTCCTCCGGTACTATAGGTCCGGTGGCCTCGTTGTGGATCTGTAGTGCGAAAAATGACCAATTGGCAGGAGCATTTTTCAAGTCAGCAGGGGGCTTGCGAGCTATGAGCCGAGGATACAGATAAAAATTAGGGAGAAAACCAGGGCAAAAAAATTGGCGATGACTAAATTTAAAAAATAAATAATGAAACTTTTTATATACTTTTTTGCCTCTTTTGTAGAGAACTAGATACAGTATACTAAGCTGATCAGATCTTTAGATCTTCTTTCCAATCACTGTTACTTGTGATGATCACCTAGCATCCAATTCCTCATCAAGGCTGATTATTATGACTCTGCTTTCAAGTCATCATGCTGTTTCTGAATTAGCCACCACTGTTGTTACAGCTCCTCCTTTGCAGCTCTCAGTGAACTCCTGAACCTCATTGGGACAGAACGATAAGTTCTAAGCATCAGCCAACCACTGTGTTAATCAGAGTAGCTTGACAATGTGATCATTGGTGCTGCCTACTCCACTTTGCAGTCACCTTCTGAGACTACTTTCTGGTCATCAAATTCAAGGCTTATCTTTGCAGGCTGTATCAGTTACAAACAGCACTTTCTTTACATCATCCCTTTGGCTCCTCTGCATATATCTTCTTTAGGTCTGTGTCTATGTCACAAGGGGCAGGGTCTCCATGAGCTAAATCTCTTACTCTGCGCCCCTCTCTATCACTCAGCACTGTGGTTCGTATTCTAATTTGTAGTGCCAACTACGCCAGCACAAGTATTACCTTGTACAAAAAAAGGTTCACTAATTATCGTGCAAGGGGATTCACCCTCCTACCCACCATACACCCAGGACAAGGACACAGACCAGGTTTTATATTTCATTTATTTAAAAAGACCTTCCCCTCCACATTTGGTTTCGGGCACACAACACTATACCATAAAATATATTTGTGTTTACAGTACAAAACATCTATGTGACTGCTTACCTTACCGTCTGGGGATCTCCGGTGTCTGAGTCCCAGTGCTTCCTCTTCCCATAATTTGGAAAAATATTCACAAACAAGAGAACACCACAGGTGACCAAATCATATTCCCCCCCCCCCCCCCCCCCCCCCCCCCTCCAGGTCCTGCACTGGAGATTTTTGGGGGCAACTGGAGTAGGAATGGACCAAGGGTCAAGCCCGATTAAAAGGACTCATATAGATCTAATCAATTAATTCTTGTGTACAGGAACCCTAACTGATTCAAAAAAATTTCTTTCTCCCCCCCCCCCCCCCCCCCCCTCCCCTCCAGCTCCTGAACTGAGATTTTTTTGCAGCCCTTAGCTATCCTATAGTCACTGTACAATAATCAATAAAAATGGCCTAAAATATTTAGTAACTTAATAAACAACAGTACAGTACATTGCAAAAGCACCTCCTTCAGTCTCAACAATTATTGTCTTGTGTACAGAATCTTTCAACTAGCATGTTCCATGTGCTCATAAATTTGTAATGCACAATAAAAATCCTATCCTCTTTACAACAAAACATACTTTAAAAACTATGTAACAGTTGGTCACTATTAAGAAATATATTGCACTATTTCATACCACAACCTGGTACAAATTCCCTCAGGGCATTCCTCACTAACCCTTCCCACACACAATCTTCACTGGACTTTGGAATTATGAGTATCAGAATTATGAACTGCGATTTATAAAACACTTGAACACTTGGCTCAGCGAACACGTGGTAATAAAACCTTTTATGCAGAGTATATAATTCCCAGTAAACACTTAATTCAAAGCGGACACATTGCTGCTTTTACATTACTAACATCCGTCTCTTAATAAATACTTATACAAATCACCTGGACAGTACATGCCAAATACTTTGAGGTCCATTTATCCAGTGCCTGTCAGGCGCGTCAGGTCTAATTTATTTTTACATGAGCTGTTTATTTTACACGTAATGTTTACAAGTAATTTTATTCACAGTAAAACAGGTTTAAGAGGCACTGCATATCAACATGACACTCAGTACTGCATCTCCAGCCCTGCCCCAGCCCTTGTTCGCTGTATTTATCGTATATCTCTTCATAGTAGTGCATACTGATAAATCATCTCCTGATCACTCGATTTATCACAAAACTCCTCAATAATGCTGTCCAAGTCATTCTTTTATTACTATAACTTCTCAAAGAGCTTGCCAAATGTATGCAATTTTCTTTGAGCACTGGATGCGGAAGCAGCTATCTTGTTTGTTTATGACCGTGTTATGTCTGTGGTGAAGGGACTATGCGTATTGCTCAGATCCGCCTCCATTTATTTTCTGACTTCTCTTGGCCATCAAAAGCTTTTCTCTGCTTTTTCCGGAGATAAAACTGACTAGGCACCTGTGTTTGAGGCTTTTTTGATGATGTCGGACAGGATCTGACATCGGACCAGAAAGGAAACATTTTTATGTCGGACCTGCTCTGACATAAAAATGACATAAACACCAAGTGCATCTCCCCTACCTCCTTTTTGCTGGGAGAGAAGTGCCGCAGAGTTTTACCGGGTTCTCAGCCTTCGAGCTCTTGTACGGCCAACAGCCTTGCGGCATTCTCAATCTGGTGAGAGAGGGGTGGGACGAGCACAAAGGCTAGTCCACAAATGTAGTGAAGCATGTGCTCCTACTTAGAGATCGCCTGGATTTGGTTGGTCGTTTGGCAAAGGACAATTTAAAATCAGCTCAGCACCGGCAAGAGCAGCAGCAGTACTGTTGGTCCTTCCCATATCGGAATCAAAACTGTCTGCTAAATGGCAAGGGCCATATGAGGTGATTCAGGCTGTAGGAAAGGTAAATTACAAAATGAAACACCCTGATCACCAAAATGAACGGAAAATTTACCATGTTAATTTATTAACGATCTGGCAGGTGTTACAGCTATCTGCACGTTGTAACTGCAGTGCTGCATGTACCCAGTGTGTTGTGCCACTGACCTCTCATGTTGCAAAATGATGTTGCAGTACGATAGAAACCTGGAAGGCTCCATTGAAAAGTCAACAGCAAGATTCTTCTTTCATTCCTGAAACTTGTGCGAACGCTTGAATGGTGATCAGAACAAATTGTTCTGCCTAATTTAGTTGCCTTCTCATGAATTCGGTCAGTGGTCAATCCTACTACGTCACTTTCCAGTAGGATTCTGGGAAGGAGAAGCACAGTGAGTAATTAACCAGGGCTTTACAGTTCAGGTAAGATAATTACAAATGGAATGATACTTCCCTTTAGGAGACTCAGAACTGAATGGGTGATTACAGTGCACTCAGCTATAGGGGAGGCTTGCATGGTATTTGTTGGCACTGCTTGGCTCTTTTTCCAGTGCCATTGTCCATACTTCATCATAAGCATTACATTTACATTGTAAAAAATACATTTTAAAAAGCTGGGAAGTTCATTTTTAAGTGATGTGGGTTGTGAGTTTGCTCCCCTTTGCAATGTTGTTCTTTGTGAACTATTGAAATAAAAAAATCCTGAAAATACTGCTACCTAGCTGAAAAGGTCAGTTAATGTGATTACATAAGCATACACAAGTACTTTGCAATTTATAAACTGCTCGCTGTTATAAAAAGCTAAATTGTCACTGTATTAGTACTCAAGCTTTAGTTCACTAAGGGATATCCATTTGCTTAGCAAAGTTGGCAACCTTGTTCCATTATTCACAGTTTTGGATCATAAATGTTTTTTTCCCACTACAAAAGTATAATTATTCTTTATTACAAAAGTCCATTACTATGCACAGCCGGTCACCTTTCAAATTAGAATATGATTATCAAGATTCACTTTTCAATTATAGTAGCCCTTTCTTTTGATGTCTGTTGTTCAAAATGGGTTTGGTGTATTTACTCAGGCTAACACTATGACACAAAGTGAAACATATATAAATCATCTGTATGGAAAATATATAAATAATCTTAATGGAAAACCATTGTGAAATGTTTTTTACTGGACTTCTCCAGATGTTTCATGGCCTAATACCCTTACAGTAAGTACAGTGAACAGAATCTAGAAAGATAATGATTGTAGCAAAGCTAATCCATTATTAAAACAGAATATTGATCTTAATGTACTAGGGTTACGACTGCACAAGTTGATTTCCATTACCTGACGTTCTTCTAGTTTATAGGCATTCCTTTTTTACGTTGCTTGTTATTGGATCCTTATTTTAAAAACATTGAACCTTATGCGCTGATCATGTCAGTCCGCCTGTCCCTCTATCACTCTCTGGTGGGTGTGATAACTGCATTGACTGTTTCTTCACCGGACTTTTATCATGCACTCTTAGCTTCCTATAGATGTTTTACATGTGTCTATTATCCGATAAGCTCTTGAGTTTATAGAAATATTTTTAAACGTGCGGTTATTCCCTGTGTGTGTCAGTGTGCTGGTATTATTTTTCTTTGTGTGGCTTGGTTAAAACCTAGAATGTGGTATTCAATGGCATTGCATTGACACTTTGATGGCTATAAACAATGCCTTGATTTTCAATTAACACCCTATAGAGTACTAATCGAGTACTCATGAGAGGCTGTGTGGTCTGGTGGTTAAAGAAACAGGCTTCTAACAAGGAGGTCCTCGGTTTATCCAAGCTCAGCCACTGACTCGCTGTGTGACCCTGACCAAGTCAGTCAACCTCCTTGTGCTCCGTCTTTCGGGTGAGACGTTGCTGTAAGTGACTCTGCAGCTGATGCATAGTTCACATACCCTAGTTTCATATCTTGTAAAGTGCTTTGCAATGGTGGTCCACTATGAAAGGCGCTATATAAAAATAAAGATTTTTAAATAAAGATTAAGTAACTTCAAATTCAAATTTCTTTTTGACATTTCACTCACAGAGTTTGTGATCATGACAAGTGGTTCTGGGTTATATTGCTCCAAATGTTGAGTTGTTTTATTTTTTCTCCAAATCTCCTTTACCTGGCTTTGAGTTGCTTAGAGCTTGTCTAGAGCGTGATTAGACTAGTAAGGACAATGTAAAATACTTATTATATTTAAAGCTACTTACTCAAAGATTTTCTAATAATTGTAACATTAGAACATAAGAACATAAGAAAGTTTACAAACGAGAGGAGGACATTCGGCCCATCTTGCTCGTTTGGTTGTTAGTAGCTTATTGATCCCAAAATCTCATCAAGCAGCTTCTTGAAGGATCCCAGGGTGTCAGCTTCAACAACATTACTGGGGAGTTGATTCCAGACCCTCACAATTCTCTGTGTAAAAAAGTGCCTCCTATTTTCTGTTCTGAATTCCTGAAGTCTCTCGTTATAATGATGTGATAATCTCACAACACCACATGTTTTGGTATGGAAAGTTAATTGGTTTACTTTTAAAACTTATTGAAAACTCTCCCTTGCTCTTATTGTTCAATAGACTGTGATGTTCAGGGGATGGAGTGTGTTGTCTTCATTGACAAAAATTGCACCTACTTTTCATGTCTTACCAAAGACCACCAAATTATATGGATTATCATCAAAACAAAATGACATTTCTGAATGGATTAGTGTACCCAATTGTTTTACCTGTTTTTCTTCCCCAGTTTCGAATGGCCAATTATGTTCCCTCAAGCAGTAATTTTACACAACAACTCAGGAGAACTAAAGGTCGGTGGGTGCCCTCCAATCCTACAACAAAATCCATTGCTTCTAGCACCCAGGAGCTCTGGATGTCAACAAGTTACCAGACCCAGGAAGATAGATGTCCACTGTGAGCTCACCGGGCACCTGGCCAGTAGGGTCTGCTGTAGCACAGTGATGAACAATTCTCCCTCAGATTTTGCCTTCCTAAACTGTATAAACAGCAAAGCCAATACAATGCTCCTTGTGGAATTGCCCAGCCAGTCTAGCCCATAGTGTTACCCTTATAAAAGTTTCCCATAGTAAGCATAGCTAAGTGTAATAAAGCATACTGAAAGCATGGTTAAGCCCTGTAAAGCCCAAACCAGGGGTGGTAAAGCATGGTAAATGCAGAGTATAATCATGGGAAAAGCATGGAAAACTGCAACTGCAAAAGTGCAGTGCAAAACCACCATGGTAAACTTGTATATGCAGGTAAATACTTATGCTGATGAATACAAAACTGTCAAAAAAGCTATTCAACTAAAGGATTTTACTGTCAGGCTCAAGTATAAATTGTATTTGTAATTCCAGAAAGTATACTTTTTTTTTGTTTGTTTGTTTGTAAATCACCTCCAATCCATACAAACCCTAATCTGTCAACTAAGAGTATAAAGGAAAAAAGAAAAATCGTTCATATCAAAGCAGTGGGTTTATGACAATCTTCTTATTGTGTGTTTTTAACTTCCAATTACTTGATAAAAAGGAGTTTCAGGGCAGCTCAGGAAAAGTGTCAGATCAGAGCATATCAAGCCAGATAGGCCCTAATGAACTGCTAGCTCTGCAGTTAGCTGGAGTGGCATTTGTTTGGAAGGTCTGTTTTGATGTCAACTCTCTATGCCCTTTTTCTCTTCGATGAATGTGACTCGTCACTCAAGGAACCTGTAAGCTCTTCTCAGGGATCTCATAATGAGATCAGCCACAGTGGCAGACAAGAAGGTAAATTCTTTTGCTGTAGTCCAGATCTTTTCATCATCCCCAGAGGTGCGCTTTTGTACAATAATGGTACAGTCCTGCTGAAATACAAAAGAGAATCAATTTTGGTTAGCTCATAACCTTTATTCAGCAATCAGGACACTCTACTAATGGGTACTGCTTCAGCTTTAAAAAACAAACTATAGGCTCCCCGACCCTGTGGTGTGCAGGGTTTGTATCCAGGTTGCAGATCTTCACTAGGGATTCCACAGGGAGCGTCACATGGACTTTAAACCTTTGCGGTCCTATGTCGGACCAGGTCCAACATTACTATTTTCCCTTTCTAGTCCGATGTCGGACCCTGTCCATTATCATCAAAAAGACATAAAGCACAGGTCTCTAGTCATTTTTTCTCCGGAAAAAGCTGAGAAAACATTTCAATGGCCAAGTGAGACCGACAGGACCCAAATTAAGTCATAAAAAAAGGGGGTGTATCTGAGCAATAGAGCTAGCAGCTGCACCACAGAGATAAGACGGACACAAACAAAGGAGATAGCTGCTTCCGCATCCAGCACTGAAAGAATATCACAGAAATTTGCAGAGCTTTTTGAGATATAATAATAAAATAATGACTTGGATCACATTATTGAGGAGTTTGGTGATAAAACAAGTGATCAGGAGAGGATTTATCAGTATGCACGTT
Source organism: Polyodon spathula (assembly GCF_017654505.1). Taxonomy (NCBI): domain Eukaryota; kingdom Metazoa; phylum Chordata; class Actinopteri; order Acipenseriformes; family Polyodontidae; genus Polyodon; species Polyodon spathula. Next base: position 41,964,528 of record NC_054545.1, read on the forward strand.
TATGAAGAGGTATGTGAAAAATACAGTGAGCAAGGGGTGGGGCTTGGCTGGAGATACAGTACTGAGTATCCTTTTGAGATTCAGTGCCTTTTAAACCTGTTTTACTCTGAAAAAAAATATTTTAAACAGTATTTTTATTATTCCATTATTTTGTCACAAATGGCAGATACTAATATTTAATTAAATATTTAATTAAATAAATAATTACACTGAATTACTTTAGACATAAAGTTTGTTGTATATTGTTACATGGTGCATATAAATATAACCACTTATAATAGAAAGAGTCCAAAAAGCTACAATTCCATAGTTATAAACTTTATTTACGGGGCCTTTTGAGTTAATGTGTTGTTCTTCGTATGCCAGGGTTTTCACCTAATTTTAGTCACAGATATAAGATAGAAATAGGATCCTAGAATAATCATTGTTCTGTTGTTCTCATTATTTGTCCTCTACATATTGATTATAACTGGCAAGTGCTGAATAGGTAAGAGGAAAATGTAATTCTCTTTTATATAAAAGTTAAATAATTTATCGGTCTCTCTTCTTAACATAAATGATGTTAAACTAACCAGTGGCCACACAGGTGTCAGTTCTTTGGGCGGGGAGATTGATGTCTCTGTGTTTCCTGTCACGGATTTTTTTGTGAGTTTGAATAACTACTCACTGTGTTAATGTAGATTAATCTGCCCAGCAGGCACAACACTAACCTCTGTCGTACCTTTGTGCCAGCTGCTGAATTTTTAAAGACAGTATCAGTCAGTGTGTGCACTTTGGATCAATAAACTGCACATGGAAGTGATTTGAATAATGTAACATATCAGAGTAGAGGCTAGCCGGCACAGCAGTCTAATTCACAAGCCTCCTCTGTTCTTCACAAATGCAGTCCTCCTAGGTTCAGATCATGTGGTTCAAAACAAACTCCCAATGGCCATGTGCTGTTTTATGTGAGCTATAAAGCAATGCATGATTTAAAAAATAGTTAGTGGTTGAAACAAAAACCTGGGCTTTCGGGGGTAGTTGAGGAACAGGTTTGAACCTAACCTCTTCAGACAGTTATTTTAAAAATTTAACATTTTGTCACTGAGAAAAGCTACACATTTAAATTGAAAAGCATTTTGGTAACACCTTCACATTTTCAGTTTGTTTAAGCATAAAAAAGATTCGTTGCTCACTGTAATGACTAAGAGCAGATTAAACTCAAGGAAACAAGTTGGTTTGACTTTTGTTTTAAAGCCCCTGTAGTTGTGAGATGTCACAACAGTGGCTCACCCCATAGGGTATAATAGCCCTACAGCTTCAGACTTAACAGCAAATAATGTTCACTGATTAAGTTTTATGTATAGCTCAACGTGTACATAAATATCAATATTCATAATGATTTTCAAATGTTTTTATTTTACAATAACATAAATTAGGATTGAAATATGTTGTGTTGTCTTTGTGTTATATTTATGGAATAATTCAGTAGCAGTGCCTGGCTACCGAGGGAATAAGCCCTTTTCTTTAATCACTGGACCGCATAGCCTCCTATAGGAGCAGGGCTGTAATTATATGTAGGGCCTGGTGCCAGGTGCTCAGTTTTTGGTATTTGAGTTGAGTGAAAATTTCCAAATTAGTTGTTTAAGTATCTGTATAAATAGCAATTCAAAAAGACATGATTTTAATTAATTCAAGAACAGCGAATGATATGACCGCGCCCCGCTTGAGTAACGAAGATCGCCTGGTTGCTATCGGTATGATTGAAGGTGGCCTGTCTGTGAGAGAAGTTGCCCAGAGAATGAGATGTTCTGCTTCAACAATCAACAGACTAGTCCAGAGAAACCAGGAAACTGGCTCTGTGAGGGACAGGCCACGTCCTGGAAGGCAGGGGGTCACCATACCAGCCCAGGACCGTCACATCCAACTGATCCATCTGTGTAATAGTTTTCAGGCTGCAGTGGCTACAGCACGAGAAATTCCAGGAAGAAATAACCCAGGCATCAGCAGAATGATTGATGAATGACCTTTGGTAGAGATTGAGGGCAACCTTACTGCTCAGTGATACATTGACAAAGTCCTTGTTTTTTCGTTCCTGCAAGCCAATCCCGAAGTTTTGATTTTCCAGGAGGACAATGAAAGACAACACAGTGTTAGGATTATAATCGCACAACATCAAGAAAACAATGTTGAGGTCTTGCCATGGCCAGCTTTTTCTCCTGACAAGTTGAACATCTGGTGGACCAAATCGCCAGTGCCATCCAGAGGAGACACCGCGACCAGCCAACCTTCGCCATCTGGCTGCAGCTGCAAAGGAAAAGTGGCGGAACATCCCACAGCACTCTGTCCAGAGGCTGATCAGGTCTATGCATCAACACTGATAGGATTGTATTAATGATCAGGGAGGTCATACCCAGTACTAACTTTGCAATGTTTTCATTTTGACAGTGTGTCACGTTTCATACTGAAAACGTATTATGATTCTTTGATCTTGTTCACATTTTCTGTGATTTTGTTTGATATTGTTATTAATGTTCTTTATGTCTGATATATGTTATTAACTGCTGTCTAAGTTGCTATTTCAGGTTTTTCACTCCATCTTATTCATATGATTTTGTATGACACACGCATCCACAATGTTTAGAATTCACATCCTAGCCTTATATTTAATGTATTATGCCTGTATTTAATGTATTTGCTTTTTTTTTTACTGTTTGTATTTAATGTACTGTGTCCTGTATGTAATGTATTACGCATCGTTCCTCACTATCTTGTAAAGTGTCTTTGTGATGGTGGGCCACTATGAAAGGCGCTATATAAAATAAATAAATATTTTCAGTATATCTAAACATACCTCTAAGCATTATTGGTAAATTGGGAAAGGATATACTTGCCCTGTTTACGTGACAGAACTCCAAAGTACTTAACTTAAGGGCAACTTTTATATGACTGAATGCACTTCAAAACAATAAAATAAATTACATTTAACATTTTGATTAAAAGTATTTCTCAATAAAAATCCTGTGTGAGAGAACATTTGTTGTTTCTTTTACTAGTGAGTGCATCACCCATAACTGTAAAATACTCAATGTTAACAGAACGCAGGGATTTCAAGTTGTTACTGTTTTGTAAAGTTATCAAAAAATAGGTGAAAGAAAATGGTTATATATACAAGTCTATTAGCCTTCACTGAAATAGGAAATTACACTGCATGGTTGCGCAATAGACAAAGTAAAAAAATGTACAAAAAGCAGTAATAAGCTTTATAGAAAGGAAAAATAACAAGTCATCTTATAAAGTATATCACTTTATTTTTCTATTAACGATTGAATTGAAAACTAGCAGAATAAGTAATTAGGTGCTCATTCCTTTTTCCTTGCTATTTCACAAGTTAATTATGTGATCCTTAAGACGTTTTTATTTTTATTTATTTTTTTGTTCCATTTTCCCAGTGTCGAATCTTTGGCATTTAATTAAAAATCCATTTGTCTGGGAGTTTTCTGGTTTTATGTGACAATGCTGGTTTGATATGTTCCAACTTGCATCATAAAAGCTGCCTTTCATCTACTGTACTGCTACCAACTTATTAGTTCCTTTTAATTGGGAGTAAGTACTTTCCAATTAACAGCATAATCTTTTAACATAGTTCTTTTATTCTCATGTACCATTTTTTGGTAGTGTGGAATGTATTCTTGTTAATGCTGGCCTGATTTGGAGTGTGCTGCCTAGACATAGGGGGCACTCATGTTTAGGGGGTCCCGGTGTTGGAATTGGGAGGGTGGCTGTGGAAACGCGATTGCTTGAGACAGCACTTCTTAGTAATGTGTGGTCTGTGGTCATCTGAATTCTTTCAATTTTAGGAACCGGATAGGATAGGGATTTATTCATATAATATGGGAAAACCTGGAGGGGAGCACGACAGCTGAAATTGAAATGATAATGACTGCTTCCTAACACAATTTGTGAAGGCACCGACTAGAGGGGATCAGAGAACCATTGGCAAACTCAGATCACAACATGGTCTCATTTGAAGTGCTTTTTTCAAACCACACAAGCAACGACACAAACTAAGGTTTACAATTTTAAAAAGACCAACTGGGGGAATGAAGCCGAATCTAACAGAAGTAGATTGGACTAAAATAGAGAAAACATCCACAGAAAAAGGATGGCTATTTTTCAAAAATGTAGTACTAGAGGCCCAAAACAATTACATCCCAAAAGTAGACAACTCTAAGCCTAAAACAAAATGGCCAAAATGGTTTAATAGATCAATTAAAAAATATCCAGAGAAAAAAGGCACTTTACAGAACATTTAAAAGGGACCAAGAACAAAGTACACAGAAAGAGTACTTGGAACTGCAAATGCAAGTCAGAAAGAAAGTTAGAAAGGCCAAGAGAGAGATAGAAATGAGCATTGCTAAGGGGGCTAAAACCAATTCCAAAAAGTTTTCAAAGAACTCAAAGAAAGGTATTTACAAACTGTTAACTAAGATCATGCAAGAGTCTGTTGAGACAGTGGTTGTATTGACAGAATTGCAAAGGTAATACCGATCCACCAAAAGGGAGACAAAACATAACCAGGTAGCTACAGACCAATAAGCCTGACTTCTATTATATGGAAACTTATGGAAACTATAATCCAAAATGGAAAATTATCTATATGGTAACAGTATCCTGGGAGTCAGTCAGCATGGTTTTAGGAAAGGGAAATCGTGTCTAACTAACCTGCTTAATTCTTTTGAGGAAGCAACATTGACAATATAATTGTAAAGCATATGACATGGTTTATTTAGATTTCCAGAAAGCTTTTGACAAAGTCCTGCATAAAATATTCATTCTCAAACTAAACACAACTAGGGATTCAAGGAAATGCATGCACATGGATTAGAGAGTGGTTAACATGTAGAAAACAGAAAGTAATGATTAGAGGAGAAACCTCAGAATGGAGCAAGGTAACCAGCAGTGTCCTCTGCTCTTCCAAATCTACATTAATGACTTAGATTCTGGTATAGTACCAAAACTTGTTAAATTTGCAGACAACACAAAAATGGGAGGAGTGGCAAACACTATTGCAGCAGCAAATGTCAATCAAAATGATCTAGAAGCCATTCAGAACTGGGCAGACACATGGGAAATGACATTTAATAGAGAAAAGTGTAAGATACTGCAGGCAATAAAAATGTGCATTATAAATACCTTTATTTCACTTTATTTTAAACAACTTTATTTCACAGAGTGTATAAAAACTGTGGAGGATGGCCAAAAGGATTCCACAACAATTTTCCAGCGTACAACTGAATGGAATTCACTTTTAAGCAGATTTAATGCTGCCTTCCCAGAGAGGCAGCCCAGTACAATAGCACATTTAAAGAATCTGTGGAAGAGAGTAAAAGTTGGCACATTATGCTGTTACAAAACAAAGCCAATAGCATTCGACTGGAAATCCTGTGCAACCTGTCCCAGATTTACAGCCTAACAATGGTACCAAATCTACTTGCAGCAGTAGAATGTGCTGTTGATAGTGACAGTGTTGAATGAATACACTAGAGACATCCCTAGAAAATTATTGTTTACCAGATTAAATATTAGGTCTACAATTGAGTATTACGTTACAATAATAAAGTATACCAATACCCTCAACAGGTGCTGAAAGACATGGGGCAAGAGGAGGAACAAATACACTTTGACAAAACCAATGTAATTTATCCATGCAATCATATGATTTCCCAGTCTCTACACATATGTACTCTATTACCAATTATAACATTTTGTTTTAGTAATTACAATGGAGAAGGAAATGTAATGCAGGCAGGAGTGGTTCCCATGTTTCTGGTGGAATCCCTCGCTTGGTCTGCTCCAGTCTGACGGCGACTTCATCTGCAGCACAAGAGGCTCATGCTTCAACTTCAAAAGGTGCAAAGATTTGACAACACAGTTTCACAACTCGATATTACACAAAACACTGCAGGATCGTCCACTACATCAACTATCTAACCTATTTCTGATGTAGCAGACATTGACAGAGAAACTTTAGGGCAACAGATCGGACATTCTCCTCTGGAACAGTCATTGCATTTTACAGACTGTGAGGACAAAGGTCCATCACACATGGAAGAGGATGAAAACAGGGGTATTGAAGTGGAGAGAGGGAGTGAGGGGGAGACAGATGGTGCACAGATAGAAGATACAGAGAGAGCGGGGACAGCAGTGCAGCCAGCATGAATGGGCCGAGCTGCACGCCAGCAAGCTCCTCCTCATTTTAAGAAGAAAATGCTGGATCTGTCAGAGAAAGAACACAACACAATTTTAAAAGAAAATTATTAGTGGGACAGAAAGTTAGAGGTAAATGTTTATTCGAGGAGAAGTTAAATGTATTAAAACAAAAGCAGAAAGCGAACAAATAAAGAATTGTATTATCATACAAAATTACAATTGCTTTAATAATTTATTTTCAAGTTACTATATATTTCATATGTAAAATATATGGATGTGTGTTCTTGAGATTGAGCTGCCAAGTTGCAAATGGTATTTAACTTGCGTACTAGTTTAGTACGTACCTTCGTACTAACCATGGGATCATCCCCAGTTAGTATGCTGCTTTCAGTTCATTGCAATGTACCTAATTTGTCTAATTCCCGCTCGTAACATCTTGGCCCGCAGTGCTGTCCTGTCACAATCTCCAACACAGTGATTGAGTTTATTGACATGCTTCACACCCAGACAGTGTCCAGGAGACCAATCTCCTCTAGGACAGAAAGCTTGTAATACAGTCCCGACGACAGTAGGTTACTATAGGAAATCAATGGCAGGTTACTAAAGGAAACTCAAGGAAAAACTGCTTGGTCAAATAGATTTCACAGCAGAAATAATCTGGCAAAGTGGAGGCTACCCTAGAATCAGATGTATTCTCCTTTCCTGCACTTGTATGTTGTAATGAAATACAGTATGAACAGTAAAAATGTAAATGTTGTCAAAATTACCTTGAACACTAACACAGGCAGTTTGAAGGTTGTCTTCCATAACCAAATGATCTTCAATGACAATGCAATGTACGACTAGGGCAAGACCGTACAAAAACAGCTACAAAGGTAGCATCGCCACTGGTATAGTACTGAAAGAACCCTAACTGATACTAAGGGGTGGTTGTCAACTGGTATAACCTCGGTAGTGTGTTTGCTGCAACCACCTTTATAACCCGGTAAGGTCCGGTTAACAGACCAACAATGTTGGTGGAAGCAAGTTCAAAACAAGACACCAGGATTCAGGAATAAGTTTAAAACAATACCTTTATATAAAAATGAATACAAGGATATCAAGCATGTATTCACAGGGAAATAACAAGCCAGTTACACGATACAAATACAACTGTTGTCTCTGACTTTGAAAGAGGTAGATTTATACAGATGTATATCCCACTTTTAACCTTAATTGCCATTCCCTGCAAATGGCTAAAAGGTCTGCTGGAGCAGGCAATTGGACTTAAGTGCCAATTAACCAATAATCAAAATCAAATTACAAGTGAAGACAAAAATCAAGAAAACAAAACTAGCAAAGTAGTGAAACTAATTGGAAAATGTATAATTCATACACAAATAAAATTAGAAACCAACACCAAAAATTATGAATGTCTAAAGTTACCGAGGTCTAGAAATACACTTGACCAAGAATCACGTTAAATACTTCCCCCTTAAAATAGGCAGCTCTTAAAAGATACTCTAAAATAACACATACAATTTAAAACACATTAATGCCCCTGTGGAAGGTCTCAGAATGGCACACAGATCAGTATTTTCAAATAAAATAAATGTTTATTTACACAAAAGAACAACCAAACAGTTCCCAAAATAACAAAATCCCAAAATTCCAAAGTAACTGCTTCTTTAAATAGATGACCATTTACAATTATTTTACACTGGTCTGGAGGGAAGAAAACACATGTAGCAAAGCGTATAATTAAACAGTATCGCTGCCTGTTTGCAGGACGAAGTATCCCTGCTGCACCATAGGTACTGCTATTGGTCTTCTGAAGCATCTGTGACCTTGTTACTCTGCAGGAGATAAAACAGGAGAGTTTATTGTGGCATGGAACACATGTGTTGCTTTCAATTCTCCAGTCCCAGGAACACTGTCCCGACCGGTAGAGAGGCTGCCCCTTTTGTATGACTTGGCTCTGCCCTTACCCGATTAACTGAGCTTAGAACCAGGTGTACCTCGTTCAGGCTGACTCCTACGGAATATTTACCCCGTAGTTGCCAGAGCCAGAGAAGGTGAATTTTTCAGTGCAGGGATTCATCTACCCTGTCACAGCCCCATGCAGCCAGTCTACCCAGGCTAAGTACTTGAAAGAGATGGAGAGAAGTATAAGGGAAGGGGTATATATCTCACTGCTCATGAACACACTGCTGCAAGGTAGGGATTTCACTGGTCCCGAACTACTGTTAGTAGTCCTCTTACACAGCTCCAATCCCCCGTCCACAGCTTCTCGCCACAGAACAGTGAACAGATCAACTCCAGTACAGCTCTCTGTCCTTAACACTCCCCCCCTCCCCTTTATAGTCTCCATCAATCAATCAGTTAATCAATCAGCACTAATTAGGTAGACCAGCTGAACACTTTCAGCTCTTGTATACTTTGTTTTAAGCACAGTTGAAGGTAAGGGCTTAACATTAAAAATAAGTCCATCACAGTACTAAAATGGTAAAATACACATTGCAGTACCATACTACAATTTCAGTACCAGTGTGCTACTCTATTAGAACCACTGTGCAACTTTTGTTTCAGATTAATTCTCTTGCTATTGCTGGGACTACAGCCTGTAGTATTTATTTTTTGTAAGCACAGATGATCTAGCAGCAAGTGGTCACTCCATTTCTACTGAAAGTATATGTATGTGCTCCTGCGTGCCTGCCAAGCTCCCTGCAGAGTAAGCAAGAAGTGACAGCTTTGAAAAATGTGTTTGGAAACCACAGTCCACTGGATGCTATGATATTATTTCATTTTGCTTTTCATTATAGGCAGGAGCCAAATGGTAGCCAGGATGAGTGAACAAACATCTTAAAAAAATGCTTTTACAAGATAAAATTAAACTGCTAACAGGAAGGAAAAAACACAGCTGTGAATGATTATACACACTGAGTGAAAAACATTAACAGCAGCTGTACAATTAATACATTCAATTAAATGAAATAGTTTTTTAAATTAAGCAATTAAATTAAGCATTTACAGTCAGAATTGGAATTAAGCCAACCACAGTTTAGATTTGAGGTGGATTTTGCTTATTTGGCACATGCCTGATTTTGATGGCACTGGGTCCACAGAAATGCATTATGGCAGTAACAAGTCACAAACCAGGTCTAGGAGTGCTGTTTGGTGGTAAGAACTATTGGGTTTTCACGCTCAACAGTTTCCCGTGTCTATCAAGGAGTTCCATGTCCCATTTACCGTTCTTGTTTGACGACCAGGTGCAACCTTCAGTGGTCAAAACTGGCTCCGATCTGCTAAGAGGCCATTCGCAAGCTGGACAGATGTCCCCCAGGAGCCATACAGGCTCGGGTAAAGTTAGTAATGGACAGTTCCAGTACAACACTAAGTGATTGCAAAAGACCCATATAACAATGAATGTACAACTCGTCATACCTGGACACCAAATGGGGGCTCACTTGATTCAGCAAGACGCAAAAAAATGCTTTTGCAGGCTGAGCTAAGGAATTGTAACAGGACTTATTGAGGTGTTTGGATTCATTACAATTGCCAACTTGACAAGCTCCCAGTACCTGCTGTTGAGCATCTGATGGATGAGGAATTGGAGTTAATACATGAGATCCACAACCAGCATCCTTGACACAAATGTGGGTTGGTGTTCTTTGCCAGCATCCGCTGTGTTGGGCTTTCGACGCCAAGCAACTGTTTTGCATGGCCCGACAAATTGAGGCTGTTTCTGAGACCAGCAAAACATTGGTGCAACTGAATATTAACAACACTGTTCAATCAGTTGCATACAATGGCATAGGTGTATATCTATAATGGATTCCTTATGCCATATAATATATATTGTATATGATTGGGATATTGTTGATCAATAATTTGATCAGTCTTATATAAAAGCCTCAGTGCTTCAAGTTTCATGCATTAAATTAGGATTTTTTTCCACATCTAACATCTCCACACTGTTAAGGGAGAAAAAAATATATTATCAGCTTAACATGGGTCAACATCCACTCAGTCGAACGTTTCCCGATTGGGTCGTGGTCTTGAGTTTAAGGTCATGACACCGACTTAATGAGGTTAGGACACTAGGGAGTGATAAGCTCAATCTTAGGAATGTGTCTACGGGTGAACTTGTACCACACACTCGTAACGCAGTTGGACCGGTAGTAGGGGAACCTTACGAAAGCTGAAGGAACACTCAGGTACGGGGAGTTTATGCATTGACAAAGACTAGGTTTTACCTCACGTTCTAGGTTATACTCCACAGTTATTACCACAAACAATGGAGTATAGATATATATATATTATATTATATCTATATATATTATATTAGATATCATATATGGAATTATATCTCCTCCATCTGGAGTTCACGAAGCTCCAAGCTACTTTTTACTCAATTAACAAAGGTGACATAGATGTGTGGTATGAGGGTGCAATTACTCTTTTGTTTTAATACTTGCACATTTTAGATTTTTTAGGCTTTGCTTTTTTTAGTATGAACCTTTCAGAGTGCCTCTGACAAATTAGAATGATTCGTGCACCTGATAGCTCCTTGGCCGAAACGCAGACAACCTATCAAGAGATGGTGCCACCAACGTGCGTTGCGATGGAAGGTTTAAAACTGGAAGAGGGAAATGTCCCGGTTTTGTCAGTCGAGACTTTTAAAGGATTTCCCACTCAACTACCTGGTTAGTTAGAAAGTTCCGTCCGGTGTTAAAAGTTTAACCTAAATTTGACTCGGTTTCAAGGACATTTGGTAGCCAAGCCAGTGTAGCTTCTGTGTGCTTTGAGTCATTGGCTTGTTTGAAGTTGCAGCCAGACAGAGATTTTTCTTCAAGAAACTTTGCTCCAAAATAATCCTGATGCCCCAGTCTGCCAATGAGAACATCAATAACATGATGCCTGCCACAACCATGTACAGTAGGGATGGTGTTCTTTGGGTGATGCACTTGCGCCAAACATAACGCTTTGGCTGATTTTAGTTCCTTCAGTTACATTGTAAATTTTGCTAAAAGTTAAATTCGGTGTTTCAAGTACTTCAAATCACAGCAGTTGGGGTTTTGATAATGGCTTACTACCGCTAACCAGTACATGCACATTTGTGGAGTGCTTGGAATTATGCATGACACTTTGACCAGTCTTGTAAAGCCTGTATGTTCCCTTGCAGTTGCCATAGGGCTCTTGGTAAGATCTTCTGCTTGGTTACGAAGGAGAAGGAGTCTTTGTGTCAAGGTGAGGGCTTATTCATACCAGCAAAGAGGAACTACAGGTCTACACACCTCACCCTGAACCATGGTGAATCACTACAATGTAGTGTGAAACACGATGGTCAAGGCATCCGGTATTTAGGAATTTAATTCATTCAGTTTTAGTTTTATAAATTTACAGATGTCTAGAATATATTTGTTCACTTGAATCAGGCGCCGTCTGTATGGTTTTATCAAAATAACACCTAGAAGTTCCAATTGGCCTCCAGGTAGCATCTGAATGACTAAATTTTCTTGCTCGGTAAACCATGTGTCTTTGCTTTGAAAAGCACTATCGCACAGAGAACCTACAGGAACTTATCATGAACGCCAGGGATTGCTATTACAAAGGGGATGGACACTTATCCAACTAAGCTAGAATTTCAGTTTTTATTTATAATTAATTTTCCACAGATTAAATATATTTTTTAATAATAACTCCAAAAAGCAGTGGCTAAACCTGGGTCACATATAATTTACACCAACACTAATTCCCCATGTGCAGGGCATTCACCCTGCTGCAGGACCCTATTGCGCTGTCATGAATCGCTTTGGTGAATATGTTAATGACACCATGCCCCAAAATGCCTGTGGCGATGGGGCAGGTGCTCTATAATGGCGCAAAGCATGTGCTCAGAAGACCATTTCAGCACAGTGCTTTTTTAAGCCTTCGCTCCATTTATGCAGCACAGAATTGGGGGCAAGCGCCATTCCCATTTGCATTCGCATTTGCGCTGAGAACAAAATACAGCCCGATATGTTAAAATAGACCCTTGCACCATTGGATATAATGGCTTATTGAAACCATCGGATCCCCACGTAGTTAGACTTTGTAAACATTTTAGGGAGAGATACCAGAATAAGTAAGTAGTTTTAGTCACAGTTGAAGGTTTTATGAACAATAAGAAAGTCTCTATGCTGGCTTTCCTATGCAGTCTTCTACATCACTGCAGCATCATTTTTTATGAATATGAGTAACACAAGTACAGTAAATCCATACTACACAGCACTAGCATATGAAACTATTAGAGTTTGGTCAGGCAGAAAATAACAGCTTCCCAGAAGCATAATTTAGCTATCAGGTGTTGGATGAGAGCCTGGTCGAAATAATAAATTTCTGTTGGAACAGCTGGGTTGTGGAGTCTCAGACCACTACTGACTTTTTATTGGGTGATTTTGTTAGCTAATTTAAGGTCTTAATTTAGGTTTGTTTGTACCTTGGTAATTTTTATACTGCATAAGGTTTGCCTCCAATGTCATGTGCTGATGTGTCAACCTTGTGAAGTGTGGCTCAAATGTTTGGGTCTAATGCAGGGTTAAAATACATTCAATTAAATGAAATAGTTTTTTAAATTAAGCAATTAAATTAAGCATTTACAGTCAGAATTAACAATTAACCAACCACAGTTTAGATTTGAGTTTTCTTATTTTGCCTGATTTTGTGGCACTGTCCACAGAAAGTTACAAGTTTTTTGTGGCACCTGCTTGTACATAAATTGTGATTAGACAAATTAAACAGCACCAAGCGTGACTCACACAGAGCAAAGGTCACAACATAATATATTCTTGTACTTTGATTTTACAATGTACCAAATGTATAATTAAGCAATAACAATTAAAATACATTAACATTTGGTAATGGACCATTTTGGAGAGTACAGGTTATACATTAACCTTAGAGTTTATCATTGATTTTTACCATGTTTTACAGTAGTACTATGACTCGACCTGCTTGGTACATGGATTCTGACGCTGTTTGAAGTTAGACAGGATGAAACAAAATAGTGATTGGTAAGTAAATTTAAATGCTAATTTGCTGATGTAGTTACATCAGCTGGTTGAAGTAATTAATTTTCTAATGTGTTTACAGCTGTGGTAGATTTAATTGAATTTTGATAACATGTAAACTGGACCAGCCCTAGATCTGCAGGACGGTATAAATTTGTAAACAGTGTCTTAGAACGCCAGATGTTCTAAGCACCAGCCAGTCTAACGGTCACACTTCCAAGGGCAGTTGGAGCTGTGGCAGTCAGAACAAGGAGAGGTAGAGTGAGGACCTTTTCCAAATCTCTGATAATGGATGCTAGAGGCCTATGGCAAAGTGGAAACAGGTGCAGGAGTGATGCAGTGCATTAATGAAGCAGACAGAGCCTTGTAATCCAGTTTGGAAAGTAATTTTTATTTATATTCCAGGTCTGGTGACCAAAACAATAATCCCCTGGCAATACACAACAATGTGTACTGCACGGGGTAAACAATAACAGGATTGCAGTCCCAACTAATAAACACGATATCCGCACCACAATAATACATACACAGTCACCAGTCCTGGGTTAGAGCAGTAGTGCTCGTGGTAGGCGATGCAGTTTATTTAGTATGGTGCTGTTTCGGTTTAGTTCTGGACCTTGGCGATAGCTCCGGAACTGTGTTAGCTGTCTGGTAATGTGCAAGGCAAGACAAGACAAAAACAAAACAGTAGGTTGTGAATTACTGCCTGGGAAGATGTTGGTGCAGTGAGGACATGCAGAAGAAGGACAATGTGCGTAATCAAGTCCTTTGTCTTTTTCAAAGCTGGGCTCCGGGTGCAAAGGAGTGGGCGCAGGAGCCTAACGAAGTTTCATCAACAATGGGGCAGGTTAATTTTTCAAGACAGAGTACTGTTTCAGATGTTTCAAGATCATAAGCAACAGAAGTTTTGTCTATCAGTTGCTGGCCCCAAGGGAAGCATGTCTTCGAATATTGGAACTGTAACATACAAAAGCAGGACACTGAGAGGTTGTTAATTAGCAAGCGGTTTTATTGTCCCTGTATATATGTAGAAATAAAAGAGTAATGTACTCAGTGTCACAGAGATGTGCTTTGAGAAAAATGCCGCTCTGCACTTACAAAGTTCCTCTAGGTTTGATACACACCTTGGAATTAGTAGCCACGAACATTTTAACTGTAGGTCAGGCAGAACAGCTGCTTCCGAATTGGTGAGCATTGATCACTTTACTAAGTTAGCATGGGCTGTTACAGTCAGGATTCTCTGGCAGCATGTCATCCAGCCATTTGGATGCCCTTCTAGTTTTCACTCTGATCAAGAGCTAATTTTGTTGAAAGGTTGACAGGTACTCGTTTTAGTAATGTATGATATTGCTTGTGTTTGTTTTGCTTTGGCCAATGTACCCTTTTCTTTGTGTTTGGTAAATGTGTTTGTTATATTATTAATAAATATACGGCTGTGGCCAGCTCAGCCCCTCAAACTCTTCTTTGCCTCAGACAGGTATTGACTTTGTTTTTCTACATATAGTGTTGGGAACTACAAATTAAAATGTAAGTGGTGCTTTTGGCTGATTAACGTATGCTGCTCCAATACCCTGAAAACACGTAAACTATCCTTGCTGATAGTGAGTCTCTGGCAGTTCTTGCTGATAACTTGGTGCAAGGAACTACCATTTGTGTTTCTTTAAACAAACACACCTGCCCCCTCGTTACAAATGCATAAACATTAAGGTATGGAACATTGACGTTACTTTGAGGAGCTTTGAATTCAAAGTTTGGCAAAGCCATTATTGTGACATCACTGCTACAACAGACTTCCTGCCTGCCCTTTAATTCTGAAAAATAAAAACACTTTGGCTCACCTACACTTTTAATATAATGTACTTTTCTGTTTGGCAAGTAGATCCTTATCATTTCACTGGCACACTTTCTAATGTTATATAATAAAGCCTCCCGGCCCCAATCGGCCCTCTCATGGTAGTTCACTTCTAGCTTGGTCCCTTTACCTGACAGGTGAAGTGGAAAATATCTGCATGGTGAATATGCCTGGCAGATGTTGGTGCCCGGGAGGACATGGCAGAGAAGGACAAATGGCGTATCAAGTCCTTTGTCTTTTTCAAAGTGGGCTCAGAGGTGCAACGGGATTGTGGGCGCAGGAGCCTAACGAAAGTTCATACAAGGGAAGGTAAGTTTTCAAGACAGGAGTATCTGTTCAGAGGTTCAAGATCAGTAGCAACAGAAGTTTTTGTCTATCAGGTGCTGGCCCAAGGGAAGCTGTTTCGACTATTGGAACTGTAACATACAAAGCAGGACCTGAGAGGTTGTTACTTAGCACGCGTTAGTCCCTGTATATATGTAGAACTAAACGAGTAATGTACTCAGTGTACAGAGATGTGCTTGAGGAAAGAATGGCCGCTCTGCACTTACAGAGTTCTCTAGGTTTGATACACACCTGAACTTAGTAGCACGAACATTTTAACGTAGGTCAGGCAGACCAGCTGCTTCGTATTGGTGAGGCATTGCACGTACTAAGTTTAGCATGGGCTGTACAGTCAGGTTCTCTGGCGCATGTCACAGCCATTGGAGCCCTTCTAGTTTCACTCGGATCAAGAGCGAATTTGTGAAGGTTGACAGGTATCGTTTTAGGAATGATGATATGGTTGTGCTTGTTTTGCCCTTTGGCCAATGTACCCGTGTCTTTGTGTTTGGTAAATGTGTTTAGTTAATATAAGAAATATAGGCTGGTGGCAGCTCAGCCCATCAAACTCTTCTTTGCCTCAGACAGTATGACTTGTTTTCTACATATAGTGTGGAATACAAATAAAAGTAAGTGGTGCTTTTCGGCTGATAACGTTGCTGCTACAAACCCTGAAAAACCGTATAACTATCATTGTGATAGGGAGTCTCGGAGTTCTTGCTGATAACTTGGTGCACAAGGAATCCATTTGGTTTCTTTAAAACAAACACCCTGCCCCCTCGTTACAAAGATAAACATTAAGGTATGGAACAGACGTTACTTGAGGAGCGTGGAATTCAAAGTTGGCAAAGCCATTATTGTGACGTCCACTGCTACAACAAGACTCCTGCCTGCCTGATTCTGGAAAAATAAAAACACTTTGGCCACCTACAATTTTAAGATAATGTACTTTCTGTTGGCAAGTAGATCCTCATTTTGCTCTCGGAAAGAGTTGAGGAGCATGTCATACTTCCTCCTAAAAATAAATAATCCTGAGTTTGCTTCAAGACAAAATGTTTGACAAAGAATAAAATGTCATTAAACTCACAAACATGACAACCTCTCAGTCACTAAACTGAGAAGAGGGGCTCAGGGACAAAGATACAATGTAAAATGATTATGGGGGCATTGTAGCTTTAAGCTTAGATCTAAATTTTCTCCAGATATTTCAGACTGGGACTTGGCTGGGAGGAGAATGCTGTTTTAATTAAACAATTATTTCTGTACTTCAGCTCCATTAAATGTGCTGTCACAATATGTACAAGGACATTTTATCTGAATTTGTCACATTCTAACATAGATGGAGGGAGACCATTTTTATTTAGTGATACCGTTTAAAAAACAAAAATATCAACAATAATATTGTGACCGGGGTCTCATTTCCCACCCTGTCACACACCCCTGATCCCAATGATATTTGAACAATATTTCTTTCTTTTTACTGCTATTACAAACAATATAATCCTCCTTTCATGCTTACTATCCTCGTTGACTCGGATTGCATTTGATTCTTCATTCTAGCATGTTTTTTTTTTTTTTTTTTAATAAACTCACAGGAAGAAATCACACCTTGGGACTTAACAACCACTGCTTTCATTGCTTTAGATGTGATTACACTAGGAAAATGATGAACTATACATTTAATCTGATAACAGTATGAGAAGGCACCTCTTAACAAACCTGATGATACACTAGACTGCGATATTACACAAGCTGGTCATCTATTTTCCTATGTAATGGGAACACTGGCACTGGCAGTCTGCAGTGCCAGTATTCTATTTGATGCAGTATTAGGTGTTCTCTGCAGCATATTACTTAATGCAAGCCCTTCAGAAATACAGTATAAATGTCTAACAACCTGGTGCGAGGCATTTACAAATCACAGCTTTATTACATGAGCATTATTACAGCTTCATTGCACGAGCTTAACACTGCTTTAGCTTTCCACTCAAACAAGATGTCACCTGACAACCACGGATTTCTAGGTGAGATTCTCTCCTGTACCTGTTCGCTGTGCATGAAAACCACATTTTCCCAAGCTGTCTGAGAAAACAGCATGAGAACGCTATGCATGGCTAATTTGCATATCAACCTCCTCTTTTCCCCTTCATTTGCATGATATCAGGTGAAAAGAGGGTTTTAATTTCCGTTGTTATGTCACCGATGACTTAAGACTTCTTAATCCTTCACATTACTCAATTCCTCAAGTCAGCAACATGGAGTGCACACAAACAGCTGCAGAGCCTCAATGTGATCATGATAACAACCCCCCTTCCTTCTCCACGCTCGGTGATATTGTCCACTGTGATATTGTCCACTGAGGGCTACAGTAAGACCATCATACTGATTCAGCAGGGAAATGCTGTTAATTGTACAAACAAATTAAGCAAAATGGTCCTGTCAAGGTGTACGTGTCAAGAGGTGGATTTGCAACTCTCCCCATCACAGGTCTGCATCTCAAAGTTGTTGTTCACTCTTATCTATATAGAATCAATGCCATCTGCAGATCATTCCATGCTAATGTCAAGTAAGTGCCGTTGCCAGGAAATAAATTGCACTGGTTTTCCTGGGATACAATATTACTCACAAACTATCCTGGTGAATTATTTGAATTTCAAGAACATAAATCTATTTTCCTTAGCTAAGCAAACCAGCAAGAAGTAAATAATCCCCAAAACAATCAGCTGTTACTGAATGCAGGCACCTATTTTTCATTACTATTTACACAGCGGTTGGACAAAAAAAAAATAGACTCACCTGTCAAAACAGTGTCAATAATCTGCTGGGCTACTATGAGCAGTCTATTGGCACTGATTCAACATAACAAGTCTGCAAGGTGTTTTCATTATTCTGAGGATATGTGATCATTCCTCTATCATTATTGGCTTTAACAAAGTCCAGAGATGATATTCTTTCAAAAGACAACAATTTGTACAGTCTTGGATACAGAAGCATCTACCCAACAAGCACATAGTATTGGTCCCTTATCAAAGTCTGTCAGATCTGCTCATCGTGATTGAAATTGACTTGGAAGCTTTTAGATATAACAGAATACATTAGCAGAACACTTTTGGAAGACTTTCATAAAAGTATGTGCTGTGAATGGCAGCTGTTTTAAATTTAAAAAGTACAGCCAGTAAGCACAACAGCAAATAAACTGAAACCTCCAGCAAGGTTTATGTGCTGGTATGAAATATATGCTGCTACTGTCAGATTTATATGAAGACTTTTGATGATAATAAATCACTGCTTTCTTCTGGCCTTCAAACATAAATAAACACAAACAAGGTTTGCTTTCACAGAAATATAACAATGCCTTTAGCTGACTTTATAATTTATACCTGCCAATTTGCCAAATATAGTCCTTTTATAGCGTATAAGGGCCATCAATAATTGAGGGTCATAAATAATTGCCTAACTTCAATCCCCCTACAAGATCTGTTTAAAGCACACTAAAAGCTCCAGTGCTATAGTGGGTGATAATCAATCTCAGTAAATGACCATTCTTTTAATATATCCATATCCATTTAGTTTTGAAATAAATACAGTCAGTTACTCTAGCTGCACTTTCATTTTACACCGGCGGTCAAAATGAAGGTGTCATCAGCCTTTAAACAGGATGACTAAGGGTGGGACTTTTCTGCTTTTATCCCACTCAGACCTACTTTTAAAATATCTCGTCTGAACAGCTAATCATCTCTCTTTAAAAATATGCAAAGGATTTGAATGATCAAGCCATCTCACAAGTGCAGTGCAAAATGTTATTTATTTTTAGGTGGCTCAATGTTTTCCACTCAAGTCCTTCCTTACTAAATACCTATGTCTGCATATCATCTCTTTAAATATGTTTTTTTTAATGAACAGTGGTACCCCAGATATTAAAATATGGAAATTAATTTTACCCCAAAACATATGTTTCTTCAATGGTGACTGAATTAAGTTTCTATGTATGCTATAGATTAACTGCTGCATCCTGGTACCTTCGCCTGAGGTCACATGGCGTGGTTGTAGTTGGACCACTTCAGTGAGTTTGAACTATAACACAGGAAGTTATTAGGAACCAGGACGCATGAACAACAACAGTGTTATATATTCTATATATTCTAAATTGATGTATAAAATACAAGCAAAGAACTAAAACATATTAGTGATGCTAGAGCAAAAGTTGTTATGTGCAATATTTTGGAGTTTAAAGTCGGCACAAACTTTTTTGCGCTGGAATGCAATTTTGGAGCCATGCATGTACAGCTATGTGTATGTGTGATTTGTTCAATAAGCACTCTGATTATGCACCTTTGAATCAATCAATCAATTTTATTTTTATATCATAAATGTAGTTGAATGTGATTTAGCTGGGGTTTTTTTCTTTGTATCATTCTTTTTTTTTAATTAGTCAAGGGCAGCCGCAACCATTTAATTCTACCATTTTTCTACACCTTGAAACAAACACTGATTTATTCTAAAAGGCTATAATTGATGATGACACAGTGCTTTGATTTACATTATGAATGATGAATTCATCTGAAAGGAATTGCAAAATGTGAACGTAACATAATGAGTGTACTTTAAATATGGGTTTGTACATTAGCCGACAGGCGTAGTTCAAAGCAAACATTTGTAAAATGATTAGTCTGTGAGCTCAGAACCAAATTGCGTTACATGCAGCTATTGTAGAGCATACTAATCTATGTCAGTTGTTAGTATTTCCAGTAACGTTGATGATCTTGTTCTCGTATATCCATTGTATCTGACTGTGCCCTTTTCTCAAAGAATATAAAAGTAAGCTAAATGGAATTGTCCTGCTTTTGTATACTTAAATAGCAGGGTTAGAAACACAATTTTGGTACTAGTCTGAAGGTACAAAATGAGCAGCAGGCTCCAGTCTCGATTCTCCTATTCATTATTGAACTCAAACTGTGTGCCTTCCATGTATGTGGGCCTTCTGGTTTTGGTGCTGCTTTTCCACATGTTGAGGGCATCTGTGGGATCAAATGCAGAAATACCTGGACTCAAGCTGTGCCAATAGTAGATCAGACAAGTGCCTGTCACTAAGCTTACTCCTCCAGTCATTCTTCACTAACTTCATTTGGGAAAATCCCTGTTCTGCCTCCACCTAGCTTCCAGCTATTGAAAGGACCAGGTCAGTTTCCCAATTCAGATTAATTGGCAGCAAACCTTTAATGCACAATACCAGCCCATACAGTTTAAAACATATTTTACAACATCTCTATTAACACTGCCGACCTGTATAGGTCGGGAAAGATGACTCCACTCAAATGCAGACTGCTCGCGTACAGTACTGTAGGAAAGATGACTCCACTCAAATGTTTAATATACTGTGGAGACACTGGCCTGCTTTATCTTTTTTATAACTCCAATGTGAATTACCTGCAAGTACGGTAAAGGAAGCATTTGAAATGGGTCAATTCTGTTTCTATTCGTGAGGTGTCAATATCAGCTGCATGCAAGGTAGGCCTATATGTGTTGCACAAAACTCCCTTTCGAAAATCGTAATGCTGATTCATTAAATACATTGAAATCTAAACTTAAAACACATTTTTACACAAAAGCCTATTTGTAGAGTTGGATGGTGTATTTGAATGTTCTGTGTATCACACTGTTTACATGCTCTGTTATATTGATATATTGCGTATTAACCCTTTCCATGCCGGGTTTAGACTGCTATTCTGGAATTCTGAGCTGTCTCAGTTTTTACATTGATTTTTGGGGGATTTCAAAAATAAAGAAAGAGGTTATGGACAAGGCCTTCTCTTTAAAAAAATAGTTGTAAAACTATATGTGTGGAGAGTAAACAATCATTGTGGTTGTAACTAACAAATTAACCTTAACAGCCATGCACATTCATACACTATAAGGTAGATCTTATTTGTGAAAGAACACGTTATTGACCAAATGGACCACTCATGGTAGTTCTAGGTATGTGCATAACTCTGGTAGTTGCAGTGTAAAAGCACCCAAACAAAAAAAACAACTATCCTTAAACAGAACTAATTGAACTAACTGTCATGTACTCCATCATTCACCTTACCTCATTTACAATTACTAACACCACTTATTTGTGCATGCACAATTCAGTCCGTGCCATGTCATATGCTAAACTTAACCCCTAAATCTAACCTTATCCTAAATTATTTACTATTATTTCAACACTGTTTGTTTCGCACCCTCTAGATAAACCTAAACTAAACCCAACCCTAAACCTAATGTCACTATTTAACTGTTTATCTTCACCCATTATTTCAACATTGAGGCCCAGCGGCCTCTAGTGGCTACTACATCCGACGTTCACCACCTGAAAATGAAAGGTAATACACAGTAATATTTTCGAGGGATTAACTGATAAAGATTTTCTTGGCCAATACTGATAGCCTATGGTTATCTACCCTTAATGGTTATACCCACAATAATATACAGTGCAAGTAAGGCATTGTAATTGTAAACTACTAGAACAAGATATAGAGCCTATAGTTAAAATGTTTCATAATTATAAATCTTAGTAGAAAAGAAAAGTAGCCTATGCAATGTCAACTACAACAACATTTGTTACATTCTTACTTCAAGCATACACTGCTTAAAAATGCAGCACAACTTAAATTGTTCCCTTAATCAAAAACAAAAAGATGTCATAAAAATATCCAGTTACAAAATTCAGTTAAACTTGAATTTGTTACTAAACAAGATGATACAGTAAACAATTTCTGCTTCAAAACGCCACCCAATTCACCCACAACCAATGCAGATTAAACTAGATAAAGAAAAATTACAAAAGGTAATTTTGAAGTACTCTGTGTAATAATAATAATAATAATAATAATAATAATAATAATAATAATAATAATAATAATAATAATAATAATAAACTTAAATCATCAACGTTACCATGAGCTTGATCGACATGTGCCACGACGTCACCCCGAGCCACAGACGTTACAAGGCACTGAGCAAGAGTAGGTTGCCATTCCCCGTCATGTTATCCAGGCTCTGATTCGATCCATGGGCAGGAGATGTCAGGCCATCATCGATGCCAATGGTGGGTGTTATGTATTTAGGGTCCGGAAATAAGTGAGCCCAGACAATTAGAACTGTACAAAATCAAACGTTATTTATTCAGTTACAGAACACAAAACACAGAACCCCAAGAACCCCCTTTTATACCCTCCTAACACGCTGCCCTACACGTGTTGAGATGCACTCAGCAAACATAGGATTTACACATGCTGATATACAATGTAACGATTTCTCACGTGCTATGCACATGATCAACGCTCTGCATCTGCAGAGTAATATATAACAGTGGGCATACCCATTACTGATTTCTGTTGACCTTGAACTTTGTTTGACCTTTGAAAGTCACCTAATTGACTGTCAATGATTCCTTTACAGGTTAAGGTTCTTTGGAACTGTCAATTTTACTATGCAAACGGTCATACTAATGACATAAAAAGTACATTATCGCTGTAGCACCCCCAACATCCCTAGTTCCAGCGCCCTTGCTTCCAGTCGTTAACCAAGCAGCTGATTCCCCCTAGTGCCTGCCATGCTTTTCAGCCAGTAACATGCTTTCACCTCAGAGGCATGCTGAGGTGATCTGGGTCAAGGAAGTGAATCACTGTCCACTAGAAAGTAAAACAAACGATACAAAAAATCTAATTGCCTGCCTAACTTCATTCTAAATATTAATACTGGCTATTATTTACATAGGCAGTATGAAACTGAATTACAGCGCCAGTGTTAAAACAGCTGTGTCCTGGGTCTCTAAGATTGCACTTCAGCCTTTTAATGCTCGACAAGATGTAATCCCAAGAACACTTAAGAAAGAGCTCACCCCTATTATGTTATAAGTCTCCCTTGACTGTATGAGCTCTACGATTGCTACTTTATTATTCATGTCACGCTGGTGCAGAACTAATTGGGTCATTAGGATGCCAGTAGTAAAGTAGGAAGATCAAAGGCAAGATCTGACTTGTCTTTTTCTATAATGTCAATTCCTCAATTACTGAAATTCTCTAGTTGGCCTTGCAACCCTAACCCTTATCCTTACTCTTAGCTAAAAAGGAACAATGTTTTTTTAACAGTTAATAAACTGAAAAACGGCCCTTCAAATAAAGTGTGACCAATAACCCTGTGTGCAGAGCCTCTGCCCTGTCACTATATGTACAGTATATATGTATGCAATAAATCCAGACAGGCCGTCCGTATACGTCGAGAAGTCTGCATATTCAATGTATACGGGTGCCCTGAAGGACCTTATTGCATTTATACAGCGGATTTGAAGAAAAAAAGCATAAATCGTGTTTAGGGCAAATAATTTTTTTTTTAAATATTAATATCCTTACGCCAATAAAAGTAGTCTCATTTCTAACTTTGACACAGCAAGTTAATTTTAGTGAAACATGCAAAAGAAAATACATCTGTATTTTTGATATTCGGGGCACTGCCATTGAAAAGATACACCCGAGGGCAGACACATTTTATTCGAACAGACTGGAGTAACAAAAATATTTCAGTATTTCAATAATTTCTCAAGGTATGTGTCTGAGAGGGGTGGATAATGTGCAGAAGTGTCTTTTTGTGTTTTTTTGTAGCATTTATAAACTGCTAAAAATGCTTAAGCAAACTGAAGAAGGGTGTG
The DNA here is from genome assembly GCF_017654505.1 of Polyodon spathula. Taxonomy (NCBI): domain Eukaryota; kingdom Metazoa; phylum Chordata; class Actinopteri; order Acipenseriformes; family Polyodontidae; genus Polyodon; species Polyodon spathula. Next base: position 41,988,616 of record NC_054545.1, read on the forward strand.
CAAGAACTGTGCAAAACAAATATTGTACTCAGGACCTGCTATTAGGAATAACTTTTTTTTTTTATAAGGATTTAAGAATAGTGCATTGATGTTCTACAAACGACCAGACATCTGTACCCAGGATATTACTGACAAATCCATAGCTGTGATTCATTGTTTTACTATCTCTTGGTGTTTCTGTTGCTTAAATCAGTGGTTTTCAACCACAGTCCTCGAGGATCCTTGTGTCTTCTGTGACTTTTGAGCTCCCTATTATTTTACTAAACCCTTAATATAACTAATAATTAGCTTATTTAGGCCTTTTTAATTGTTTTCAGCTCTTAAACAGTTGGAGATTTAAACTTAGCTATAAAATGTTATAAATAACTTGAAATCAACTTTTTATGAGCTGAGAACAATTAAAAAGGTCTAATTAAACTAATTATTAGTTCAATTAAGGGCTTAGTTGAGTAACTGAGAGCTCAGCTGGAGTGCAAAGCAGAAGACATGGGTCCATGAGGACCGGAGTTGAGAACCGCTGGCTTAGATCATTGTTTGCGTTTAAAGAGTTGAACACCATGTCCCTGAGTGGTCCAGGTGGTGAGCTGGCTGAGCCATGCAACTTGTATTAGTTTGTGTCCTATATTCAAGAGATTGACGTTCTTACTGGCCAATCCATAGGGGGGTTCGTGCTCCTGTGTGTTAGGGAAACAAAACCACTGCACTACAGGGACCATACTGCCCTGTCACCTGGTGAGCTAAAAGCAACACCGGCCTTTTACTCAGGCACTGTGAGAGACAGCCCTGCTTGCCAGATTCAGGGCTTTAAAACAAAGTCCTACTTTTGTATTTCCGGTAGATGACCAAATAAGGAGATGCAGCAGTGCAGCAAACAAATATTATCACACAAAATATTTACAAAGTAAAGACTCTGATATATATATATATATATATATATATATATATATATATATATATATATATATATATATATATATATATTTTTTTTTTTTTTTTATCTTTGTGGATCAGATGCACGACACCAGAGCTGTTTAGGATTGTTACCCTGGTTGACACCTTGCTGGCTATGCAAGCCAAAGTGAATGGCCTCATCTTGTGTCACCTGATCAGGGAGCCTGGGATGAATCATTTGAATGTTTTTTTGTCTTTTTTTTTTGTTAAAAAAAAAATCTAAAAAAAATCCATGTTCCTTACATAGTTTTTTACATTAAATAAATGTTTTATTTTCTAAAGTGTCTCTCTCTTTTTCTGTGTTTTTTTGTTATCTGTATTGAACAGACTATTTTACTGTTTTATGAAAGCTTAGTGGCTGTACATTCATTTTATGTATAACATGTACCTGTAACCTTTACAGTTAGAGTTATAGCCACAAATCTAACAACAGTAAAAAACAGGTGAAAATAGCTCAGACCCTAAAATGTTGGTTTGAGGTGAGGTCTATCTTCTGTGTTCAGATGCCTTTGTACAGTTCTTTTGTGCACTGTTAGGTATGCTGTTTCTAAATATTTAAGTCCTTGGCTGTTAATCTTGGATTTATTTATTTTATTTGCTTCTCAGATGATTCCCCTACATCAAGGATCTCCAACCGTGGTATTGGAGAGCCCCAATCCTGCATGTTTTCTAGGTATCTACATCAACAGCTAAATATATGGAACACCTATTAATTTTGACTAAAACAATAATTGGTGCAATTAAGTAACTGAGAGTTCAGTTGAAATGAAAACCAGAAGACCCTGCAGCTCTCCAGGACCAGGGTTGGAGCTCCCCTGTCCTACGTGATATACTCAGAATTTTCTTTGGACGTCCACTTCTTTGGTTTCTGTTGAATTTGTTATTTTGTTATTCCATATTTATTTGATACTGTGCTGTAGCCATTTCTTTTGTTCCAGTTTGCTACAAGTGCTTTTCTCAAAATGTAAATCCATGACCATCATCTACTGCGTTGCCAAAACATTCTTCAACAGATGTTATAAATAATTATTTATTTTTCTGACTATTGACTTTATAATGCAGCCTAATTACTGTGTAATGGTTTTTTATATATATATATATATATATATATATATATATATATATATATATATATATATATATATATATATATATATATATATATATATATAAATTAGTTGTATTACATTTTTACAAACATTTGAAATTGATAAGTGATATTTCAGGCACAAGATGTTACCGGCAAGAAAACAGATTTAGAGACAGAAGCACCAGTTTGAGCACTAAAGCGCACATTTATTTCACAAACAGAAACCAAATAAACAGGGAACAAGGGCTAAAATAATTAACAAAAGACTAATCAGTAGGTTGGGCAGTCACCGTCACCTTCACCTTCACCTTCACTACCCTAAACAAAACAGTTCACAAGTCACAGCACAAACTACTCCAACAAACAAAGGATTTCCAAGATTAACAAAAGGCTCTCACAGATGTTAAACAGTCCTGCGTTGGAGATCACGATCGGAGCATTGATGTGCACTTCTCGGCCTTTTTTTGACAGTTACACCTGAAATTTACAACAGTGAATAGGCAACAGTTACAGGCCATAAAAAATGAGGATTGGTTCAGTCCAAATAAGATTTGTTATTCAAATGGTGTTTTGTTTCACACAAACATGTTTAAAGAGTACATACATATCTTAAATACTGTTAGTGTTAATAATACTGGTTTTAAATAGTACAGTAAATAGTGTGTGTGTGGGGTGGGGATTTAAGGTTGGCAGGGATGCGATTAAATCTGTTCCTGCCAGCAATCACAGGTGTGGCTTTTCCCCAGTTATGTAACTGAGTGCTAACTGGGGAGTGGCCACATGTATAAAAGGGAAGGAAAAATGTCTGTTGGAGGGAGTTTTGACCTGTGTGTTTGGTGTGAAGGCAAATACGAATACGCAGCCTATAGGTACTGATTGTGTTTTGTTTAACCTTTTATTTTGGCCCTGGTGCCCTGTTTATTTGTTGTTTTGTTTAATAAACGTGTAGTGGTGCACATAGTGGGGGGAGGGGGGGGGGGGGGGGGGGGGGCAGTGAGGAGAATCAGTAAGGGTGGCGCGACTATGACTAAAGGGACAGTTCTGTAAGAAAAATACAGCCAAACTTGCTCATGCGACCACCTTTATTTAGAGACCACCTGGTCTAAGTGACCACTTTAATTTCCTCACAATTATATTTGTGCTTTTATTGAACTGTGTTAAGCGACCACCTGTCTAATGTGACCAGTGACCACAATTCTCTCACCCAGCAATGGACTCAAACCTGTATTAAGCACCCTATTTTAGCTGTCCTTTATCTGGAATCAATAAAATAACAGCGCTCTCTTGTAAAGGAAGAGAGAAAACGTGGAGTAACATGGCTGTATTTATTATGTTTATATGCACAAGAAATCCAGTACTTTTGTAATTTGATTATTTTGATCCAGAAAAAAAGTATGCATCGTTTACATCCAGGATACATAGAGGATTTTGGAGTTGGGCCTTCAAATAGATAGCTTGAATCTAATTAGACTAAGCATATAAAGGGGGCAAATGCCTACCAGTTATAAAATACCTACAGAGTTCAAACACAATCGGAATCTATACGTGTTGCAGTTGAGTCTACTATTACAACATGGAAGCTATAATTTTAAAAGAAAACTACCCAATCAGGACATGGTTCCATCAGTTATTATGGATCTCAGTGTTGTATAACATGTGATTGTTTGTGTAGAATGGTTGTATCTATGATGTAAGTCTGTCTTCTAAATAATTCAAATGCGGTGTGAGTTAGTGATCATATGGTGAGCTAGTTTGACAAAGAGTTATTGCTGTGTCTGTTTGAAATTGTAGATGGCTTATTTGATTATTATTTCCATTATGTAAGAGCAAATGTTAAACTAAATGCTGATTTGAACTCGGCTCTCGCCAAAATAAGCACCAACTAAGAAGTAGCTTTACAGTAAACTAATGTGATCCATCTGCATCTCCATCCATTTGCGTTTCTTTCCATCTGATGATGTAGATATCCTTCTGCCTGGTGTTGATGACTGAAGTGTAATGCTGGCTCCAGGGATCAGCTTTTTTTGCCTCCTCAGCGCATCAGCACGCACAGCAGCTGCAATGCTGGCTCCTGGGATCAACCACAGTGCGGTCTCCCCAGTGCATCAGCATGACAACCGTCTGGATTGAGCTAAGTAGGGCACATCTCTGGGATCTTCAAGCGGGTACCTTCCGTCCTATTTGTGGTGTTTTCTGTTCCAGGGCAGGATGTTTTCCTGTGTGGATGCAGCTGACCTGTGGCTCAACTTGCACTGGGACCTGTTGCATCTAAAGATATGACTGAAGACTACAAATTCCCAGAAAGACAGTTAAAAGCAACTCCCAAGAAACATACTCTTCTCTCTCTATGCCTTAATTCTACTGGTAATCATTTCACTCCCATTTCACACTTATTTTGCATGTATTTGAAGATGGGACTATAGTCCCATTGTCTATTCAGAGATATCAAGATGTTTCATAATCAAAAGGCTAAAACTAAGGTGAAACAGACAACCCTCTTTTTGTATTTATTTTTGGAAACTGTGTCAACAGTTTTAGTTTTAAAAACACTTTATATAAGAATTGATTTTTTAAATGATGGCTTGCACAAATAAGCCTATGCATTGCTATTTCCAAATGTTTTAAGCCTCACCTGGTTTTCCTAACAATCACATTTTATGTTATTCATCTAAAGGCAGTGGGCTAGATTCTCAAAGCATGTAATGCACATTAGAAACAAGTTTGTTACTAGACAAGCCACTGAAAGAAGTCTGGGTTGTTTATTTCTGGTTTGTTAAATTTATTGTGTTATTATTTTTTTATGGTTTTGATACATTAATTCAATGTGATGCTTAACATGAAAACCAGTTCATGAAGATTTTATTAGGGACTTTAAAAAGCAGTGTTTTTTTTTTTTTTTTTTTTTTTTTTTTTTTTTTTTTTTTTTTTTTTTTTTTTTCCATAGTCCTTACAGATGTTAATAATAAATGGGGTTGATTTGATCAAACTATACTCTACTGGAACAAGCCACATCTGGATAATATTGGAGATTATATGAATCGTGGAACTAATTTCTGTTGATAATTTTAATTATCAAAACAGACCTAAATATGGCTAATCAGTATTAAATTTGCTGACCTTTAACCCCAGGGGTTATATATTCACATTATAAAACACAAATATGGTGCAATAAAGAGGGGGGAAATGATCTGTCATCTCCATTGGTCATATTCTGTGTCCATTCTGAGAAGAAATATGTGTCATAAATTGCAGACACTGCTTTTAACAAAGGTAAATAAATCCTTTTAGTCCATGGGCCAAGACCAGACATTTTCAAGTTGGCTGCACCCCCTGTCAGACTAAGATTTTTTGGCATAATTTTGTTCTTAAAATCATGTCTTGGTTCAATTCTGAATTTATTTCTCATATCTGAAAATATGTTAATTTTTTTAAACACATTTTCTATGGGGCTCCCGAGTGGCGCATCCATATACACATTATAGCCTGGAGATTGCAGCTCAAATCCAGGCTATGTCATTGCCGACTGTGACCGGGAGTTCCCAGGGGGCAGGAGGGCTTAGGTCATCAGTGCAATCCACGGTTCACCGCACACCAGCGATCCCTGTGGCTCACAGGGCGCCTGCGGGTTCAAAACAAAATGTTCATTTCTACAAGATTAGATTATCTGTCATTGGTAGAGTGTAGAGTTTTCACAGTTCTGTCAACACTTGCAGAGTTGAGGGCATCTGAAGCAGGCAAGATATCCATCCAGTTAAAAGTGAGATCCCCTTCAACTACAGTCCATTCATGTCCAACATGGTCCAGCACAGTTTGTTTGGCCTGGTAGTTTGCCATTTATATGTGCTACAAGGAACAGACAAAAGCCTCGCAAGACTTGACTAGCTCTTTGTTTATATCAAACTGCTGCCCCAGCTTGCTCATTTAATTTTCCATTTCCTTCAGTAAACAGCTTGTAAATAAAACCACCCAGAACACTGAGTTACGAAGCTGCACAGAGTATGAAAACACTACACATAATACAACAAAGTGAAGAAAAAAAAACAACAAACCCACCTTTAACTGCCCATTACGGATAATAAAGTGTTTAATTATTAATAAAACTGGAGCGCTGGCTGCACATGTGTTGGATTGCATCTGCTAAGGTAAGAAATAGAACTCAACCCAGGTTTTGTGCCCTTCATTTAAGTTAATACGGAATATTTAAAGAAATACCACTAGAGGGCAGGATGGCTTAAGGTATGAAAAGGAACTAAAATGTCTATTTAGAAAGTGAAAGCTTTTTGAGTTTAATATGTAACGTTTAAAAGCTGACAGATACCTTTTGACGGACTTTGTGAAATAGTTAGCTTATGTCTTTTTTTATGCTATCATTACTCGTGGATATTCAGAAATAGACAAGATATAATAGTTTTACACGACATTGCAGTTTCCAGTTGCATTCCCGTTTTGCCTTTGCTAACATTCAGGAAGGATGGGTGGTCTTTTGTGATCAGAAACATAGTTAGTTGCTCTGAGCCAAATAGATATGCTTCTTGTACATTAGTGAAGCTATGGGAGGTTATACATATTAGTCAAGCCAGCTTAATATCATTACTGTTAAAGGGCACCCTCAACTTCTTATCACACTGAAATATCTTGGCCTGATCATATCACTCTGGCTAATATCACTCAAATTCATAAATCATTACTTCATATCACTCTTCAAGTCCCACAGTGGAGCACAAGTGTTATTTCAACACTATTCTCATGCTTTTATGGCCAGGTGGTTTTATGGTTGTGCTTCTTGTTACAGTGTTTGGTCAGGATGGGGCCCTACACCTCTTGGCAGATTGTAAACTTACAAAACAGTGTGGATATATTGGAGCATTTTACTGCACATGATGACTAATGTATCCTTTCTTAGGTTTATCGGACACCCCCCAAAATCTGCTGCTGTTCTATATAGTGCTTTACCTGAAGAAAACAGAGTAAGAAATTACAAAGTTTTTGTGTTTTGTGCAACTATTGTAAACAAAATGTTACTTTTTCATAAAATGTATTATACGTACATGTGACAAAGTGCGCGCCCCTGTGTATATTATCTGTTATGTGTTGCGTGTGGTATGTTTAAATGTTGGTGTATAGACATTGCTACACGGGTCTGTGTAACACGAGTGTTTAAAAATGTATATGCGTATTTAGGCACGAGGATTGCACAGCACTTCACGTGCAAGTAAAATGTAGTAATATGTGAGCACGGGGAATTGCACTTCTTAATTGACGTGCTGGGATTCAAGTGAATAATTAATTGGTAATTGAATCCCAGCACAACAGTATATATAGATGCACGTTGTCACATACTCGCGGTTGGGTGTTCGGGAGTGGAGAGTGAGAGAGTGAGAGAGAGAGAGTGAGAGAGTGAGAGAGTGAGAGAGTGAGAGTGAGAGAGTGAGAGAGTGTGTGTGTGTGTGTGTGTGTGTGTGTGTGTGTGTGTGTGTGTGTGTGTGTGTGTGTGTGTGTGTGAGTGTGTGAGAGAGTGTGTGTGAGAGAGAGAGAGAGAGAGAGAGAGAGAGAGAGAGAGAGAGAGAGAGAGAGAGAGAGAGATATCAATTGCTTGTGTAGCGTTCGTCCACTCTGTGTTTTGTCCGTGTCTATTCGTTTTGTTTGTCTGTTTATTTTGGCGCGAAGTGCCGTGTCCTGTCTTTTGTTTCTTAAACCCTTTTATTTTACAATAAACCGCCACCAGCCAGCCCCATCATCATTTAATTTCATCCGTCCTGTGTTTTGTGTATTTCATTCCTTTTCCTGGTTCTGACGCCGCCCACTTCGTCCGTCTCTGTGACAGTACATCACATTTCATCCCTAAAATCCTATTGTTTGATGTAAGCGTGTACAAACTTTTAAACTGCTGGATGTGCCTTTGTCTATGTGTACATCGTTTCATTGGTTTTGGGGTTTGTGATGGGGTACACCCCGTGTCTGTGTGTGTGTTTGTATTTGTGTTCTGCTATTATTATTTAAATGTATGGTTTGGTGTGTTAAAAACACAGTTTGTTCTTATTATTGTTTGACAGCCTGGATGGGATTAAAAAGCCCCATCCAGATAAAATCGTGAGAATGCGTGGTCAACAGCAAGTGATTATTGGCAAACTGGTTGTTGACCACTCGTATGAGAAAACCTGTGCCGAATGTGGTTGAGGGATATACCGGGTAATTGATAGCCAGTTAATCTCTCGGCCACAATATAAAAACAAGCAGCTTTGGCTAAACAGGGTTAGTGTGTTCAGAGGTGGAACATCATAAGTAAAAGAGAAGTGAAAGTAAACATGTATACACCAGCACGATACTTGTTTGTGTCTGTTTTGGCCACTGTGCTGTTTTGTTTTGCGAAAGTGTGTTTGTTTGAATCTTTTATTTTGTTACTTAACGTGCGCATCGACGTATCCATACCCCAGTGCTGTGTGTGTGTGTCTCCTTCCCAGTCTGACATCACCCGCAAGCCACATATGATGTTTAGGAGTGGGAAAAAGCACAGGCCAGGAGCAGTACTGCGGGTACACAGTTTCTTTTGGAAAGGATTTTTTTTTTTGTTGGTGTTGTTGTGTTTTTGGAAGTGAAGAATAATGGAAATGAAGAGGGGAGAGTACATGAAGCAGTGGCATGACCACCAGCGGCAGCTGAAAGCAGAAGGGACACCGTGGTGCCTTGCATGCCTGGAGCATGGGCACCTCCTGGACATATGCCCCAGGGAAGACCCCCCTCTTCATGCAGGCCTTCAATGGGGGTGAGGTGGAGACAACGGACGGGTGAATCCATCTGAAGGCCGTACCGTCACCGCAGACTGACCTGCCTACCTGCTTCATCTGCATCAAGGGGAGGAGTGGTGCTTGGCATGTGATTTCAACCTTAGCAACTTTCTTTAAAAAATATATATTTTTAAAGAAACCTCTTAGCGACTGAGGTGTTCATTTGATCAGCCTATACACCAGTGGAATAAACTGGGTTTTTAGAGCAGTTTACAGATTTTGGGAATCTCCCTGGATTTCATCAGCACCACAGTTGTGCCAGGATTGCCCATTTAAAACAGGTTCTTGGTACAATCCAGAGGGATAACCTGGTGCTGTCAGATCCAACTGTGACTGAATGGGCAGGGTGTAGCTTGGTCAAATCAATTGTGTAATTCAAGATCTCTGAAGCCCTTTTCAAGGGAATTGAGTTAATTTGAGACCAGAGTAAATGCTTTGAAAGCCGTGCCTTTAGTTCCTTGTACTATGAAAGAGATCGAGTCTGGCAACACTGCTGATTATCTCATGCACTATTGAACTTCCAAAGCCCTCCATGATTTCTTTGTCCAGGACAATGACATCACTTTAAAAGGGACACTTTCCCAACATTCAGAGTAATTTTTCTAAAAGTTCTGTCGAGCCTTGGCATTTACTATCCAGTATCCCAGTCTGTAACATTGCCATTTTTCTTGTCTTCTGTGACTCAACAAAGGGCCTGGATACTGCATAAACGGCACAGTATACATTGCCTCCCCGGGGGCTGTGTCTTTATTTATTGGAGACAAATAATGACTCATTTTTTATTTGGCCACACTTCAGGCCTCATGTAATTTGTCAAGCCAAGACTTGAAGTTACAATATCCACCACAACCCATGCCTTCAAGTGCCTTACTGTTTTTTTTTATTAACTGGCTTTCTCATGTCAGTTTTTTAATTGTTTTGAAGTTATGAATTCTGTGTTGCTCATTAAACTCCAGTATAAATTTTGCTGGGGTAATTTATATGTCTGTTTATTGCAGCACGGAGCCCCACATAGCTCCTTATTCCATATTGCTTGCCTTTACAATTTCTGACTGTGTCACAGAAATCGAAGGATATTATTGAACTGCTCTTATGTAATTCATTTAAAGTCAAATTGTATATTTATTTTCAGAAATCCAGTCATTAAGGTTTTAACTGCCCTACTGGTTTGTTTAGTGGTATTCATTTCATTTAGTTTTTTTCTAGCATGCCAATATTACATTTTTGTACCTCAGCATGACAGTTTACTTTTTCTTTTCTTCAGTTCAGGAGAGTTGCTTTTGTAAATCGATGTGACTTCTTTCTGTAGTCATTCTTCAATTGCCATGGGTGCAAACAGTTCAAAAGTCTTCTGTATCTTCCATGACAGCAAGATATTTTGGCAGATATGTTTTCTTTGATGTTGCATGGCGCAGTGATGCTTGGTTAGCACAGGTACAGTGATTTGCTGTTGTTGCTAAATAGTTGTGCTGGATATTGTCATGGCTTGGAATGCTGATTTACCATTCTAACCACTCTGTTTTATAATTAATGGTAATACATTGCAAGGATAATTGATGTTTCCAAATACTGTAAGCACCCTGGAGCATATTAAGACATCAAGTATGAATTACCATTCATAAGCGTTAAACCAGCATCACAGGAAATGGGTAGCTCTCTAATAATTGTTATTTTACAAGTGTTTTCGTTTATGGTTACGTCTTTAACATAATTAGGCATTCTTAGCAAGAGGGTTGGTGTTGATTCCTTTTTAAAATCAATTCCCAATTTCTATTCCCTTTTAATTAGCTGGCAGTGGAATTGGAAATGATTAAAAAGGGAAAAGTCTTTGAACGAAAAAGAAAATAAGGTTATACTTTGGAATCAGTGCTTTCAGAATGTTTATCTGTATGTGGCAAGGAGGGTCAGTAGATCATTTACCTTCTAATTGATTCATTATAGACTATGCCACTCCCACACAAGGGTGTGAGACCCTATCTATTAACAGTAAAAACACAACAATATATGCCCACTGCAGGTATTCTTCGATTAAATGAATATAGAGACTAGAATATAGAGAGGCAATGATTACCAATCAGTGAGGTTGCAGTACTCTAAACTAAGTTCCAGTATAGTATAGATGTTATTCTGGTATTGAACAGTATATATGTAAAATTAAGGGGCTTAGTAAAGAAGGGGGGAGGGGGGGCTTTCTAATACTCAGGCTCCATATACAACTCCATTAATTAATGCAGAAATGGTTCAAGGAGTCACATGCCCTTAAAAATAAGACAGAGTGATCAGTTATTCCAAATTCATTGCATAAAAACATGCAAGTGTCCCAAACAGATTCAAGTGCAAAATATTTTCTAAAGTGCTAGTTTTAAGTGCAATCTCAATTGTGTGGTATTACATAATACCATAAATATTCAATTTTAAGCAAGCAGGATATGTGTGTTCTTAATATCAGCTAGGCAAAATCATAAATCAGTAAACCTTAATTACACTCTTATTATAATTAAAGAACAAAAAAACAACTGAATTAGTGTAAATGACAATAAAACTCATGAAAACAATAATAAAAGTAAGAAAAACAGTGGTCAAAGCTTGTTCTGACACACATAAAAAAAACAATAGTTAACCACTTGCCTTACTGGTTATGCTTTGCATTGTCATAATAAGTGAAATAAAATTTGAAAGCATACCTCAATTATATAGATAGTTACCAAACAAAAAGAAGAACACCCTCTCTTGCAGATATAACTGCTACAACACAAAGAATCATTGGTAAGAGATTATGCACACATTACAGCCCAACATTATACATTGTGAATCAATAAAAACAAAACATATCTGCTTTGGTGTGCTTATACATTCACCAATCCTCGCTTATACATACATTCACCAATCCTCACTTATACATACATTCACCAATACTGGATCACACCAATAGAGTACCGTTTTATGGGTTGTCGAATTGAATTTAAAGTCCTATTTGACATTTGTTTATAAAAACTATTTTTTTTTTTAAATGGAGACATTTTATCTGTTTTGAAAACCCTTTGTATGAACAATGTTAACATTTTACAGCCGGTGTTATGCTCCACGGGAACATGTTTTGACCCAACTAAACTTAAAAACTGGCTTTACTTAATCATGAACAGTAGGTCGCACTGTTTTTAAATAGACAGGTTTTTAAACCCACACGAGCCAGTGTTTGAAAAGTGATATGTCATGGCAAAGCCATTTGAACTCAGAGGGAATAACAGTATGTGTGGTAAGGACTGTCAATATAAAAGCACAGCTAGTATGCATGGAAGCATTATAGGTTTTGTCAAAACGTAATCTCATAAGATTCTGTCAGGATTTGTCAAAATTCTTTATCCTGTGCATAGATGTCATCCCATACATACAGAATAGTTCTAAAGTAAAACAAAAACAAAAAGCACTTTTATGGTTAATAGCAGCTCCACAGCCCTGCACAATGTCATCACTATAAACATTTTTGGAATGTTACTAGTATTGAATGTATAGTATAGTATTGAATGTGCAAGCACAGTGTTACAAATCTAGTTATTCAAGTACTGCAGGTCTACTACATGGGCAATGTTATTCAGATGGGTAACATTTAGTGCTACCTTTACATGTGTGAATTCATATATGACATGGCATTAAATATGTAGAAATAGTAGTCGGAGGAAAGGACACAGGCAGAACATTAAATGTGGTGTTGGTTTCAAATGTTTATTTCACAATAAACAAAAACTAAATCATGGAGGTTGTTATAATAATAATAATCTTTATATAGTGCCTTTCATAGTGGACTACCATCACAAAGCTACAGAGACACTTACAAGACCGTCTCACCCAAAAGGCAGAGCACAAGTGTCACACAATTGCTTGGGGAAACACAATGAGTCAGTGGCTGCACTGGGATTTGAACCGTGTACATCCTGGTTATAAGTCTCTTTCTTTAACCACTGGACCACACAGCCTTAGACACAAGTGTCATGACTTGTACTACTGCATGAAACCAAGCAATGAAAACAATTACAGCAGAGTGTAAACTCACGTATGCGTGATTATACAACACATATCTTACTTAAAAAGCACACCTGGAAGATACTTCATTACAATTGTCCGCAGGAAAAATTTTTTAGAAATATCACCTTGCAATACACTTATACAGTTCAAAAACATTACGGTGAGGATTCATTCCAATATTGGGGTCAGTTACCAAGGGATGCCTTGTCCCGAAGTCCAGGGAACAAAGTGCTGTGCCTTGCTTTTGGAAGCAGTGCAGATGAGGAATGCTGAAGGACAGGATCTATTTCGGTCAGGGATACTCTGGTGTCAAGGCCCTTCATGAAAAGCCCTACATGTCGAAGTGTGCACAGATGGCCTGAAGACAAACTGCTCATGCAATCTCCAATTTGCATAGACTCAGTTGATAACCCTGAAGCTGTGCCCCCCAGAAAACAATGTTCAGGGTTTCAAACAGTAACAATATACAGTGTATGTCTATTTATCAAGCTAAGATGACACACAGTATTGCATTCTATTTAAATGGGCACTTATTGTTTATTATCTGTTGACAATGGTATGTTAACAGTTGCTTTCGTTAGTTGTAACATAATGTATTTGTAAAGCTGAAGTTTTATTAATAGTAACCAAATCACACTAGCAAAAAAGTGTCTTTAAACAAATGAGTGATGCTTTTAATAATATCTACTTGAGTTTATAATCTTTATCAGATGGCTTTTATTAAAAAAAACATTCCATCTGTTCTGAATATTAAATACACATTCTACTAGTTAATGTAGTTAATAAACAAACTTCAGTACATTTCTTATTAGTCTTTTCAGAAGCAGCCCCTGCAGAAAAAATATATTGGTAAGCCTGGTACACATCAGTCAAATATATTATACACATAACAATATATGAAACAGGACAGCATTTTAATATGATAATGTTATGTTTTCCTTTTTTATAGAGTGTCAGTGTCAAAAATTCCACCTGAAGAATGTGCTAGCACTGTACCTTTTTACCTATGCTGCATGGAAGACTCAATTGGAACACTGGATCTATAACAGTCTACAAAAAATAATAAAATAACCCTAACCCTAACCCTAGCCAACAGTGGTTTCTGCTTTTATTATTATTATTATTATTATTATTATTATTATTATTATTGTTGTTGTTGTTGTTGTTGTTTTTATTATTGTTTGTATTAATGTTAATATTAATGTAATGCACAGTATGGATGTAAATAAGTACTGAATTTTACCACAACATGAACTATACTGAATGGGGCCCTATTCACAAATCTTAACGAATGTTTTGCTAAAGAGCCCATTGTTAAATAACACCAAGGGGTGTTATTTTTTTTCCACTTGCATGATCAAATAGGGCAAAAGTGCATTTCGTTAGAAAAAGACAGTATTGTGAGGTTTTAATACAATGCTTCACTTACACAGACCCATATATTAATATTGTATCAAATAAATGGCCTGTGTTTTTGTTAAAGTTTTGCAGTTGTTAGCTCTGGCTCCTAGAAAGATAAGCTAGGAAATTATGCAAAGCAATATATTTCCATTCCCAGAAGCTGGTGCAATAAAGTTTGCATATCAGATTAGCTGAGCTTTATGAGCAACAGACCTGGCAATACAATAATTAGACACACTCGAATTGTCTCCTGGAGCTACTCGTGTCAGGTTTGGGAATTCATTTTCTTTCACTTGCATCCTTGCGGGGAGGTACATCTTGCATGATAGTGCTGTTTTATGTAATGTAGTTTTGTGTATATTGGTACTTCCTGTTTTGAATGTGCAATAGCATTGCGAAATGCCCATACAATATGTGCACAGCTTGAATTGTAATCCATTAAAAAGTGGATCCAAAACACGACTTTTATAAAGGGACGATATGTCGAACATCTTAATTAATTACGCGTATAATTAATAATAACAGATAGTTTATGTACTAAGTGTGCTCTTTAGGAAATGCTAACTCACTTATAGGCAAAGTTCTTAACCCACCGGGGCAGCATGCTTTTCAGGAAATGTGTTTTCTATTCCCAAGATCTTTTGAAGCAGAGGCTGCGTGCACGCATTCTTTTATCAACGAAGTTCCGTCTGGGCATGCACTGGATTTGTCTGTGTGTTTAAAAGAAGGGGTGGGGAATAAACAGAGCAGTCATATTCTTGATGACTGTAGTGAAACAACGCGGCGTTGGATACTGAGTCGCTGTCTCTGTGAGTAGTAAGTAGAGACCCCTTTTGTACGAAGAGGACAATTGTCCTCCTTACCAAATTCTGAGACGTTTTTAACAGCTGTGTGAGTCAGATATTTTCAATACAAAGAACACAGGAACTGGAATCCATGTATACAAAAGTACAGGTTTGAGGTAGTTCTTTATCAAAATTGCAAACACGAGATCTAAACCGTAGTGGGCTCCTGCACTCGCTCACCCAGTCGACATATGGGGCCGAACCCTTTAAAGGCAGGTATGTGCTTTATAAATAGTTTATTGCAAAAAAAGGAGCTGGCAATCTATTTGCTGAGTTACTGAATCCCGTGTCTGCAAGTTACTGTAACTTACTGGCTGCCCTGAGTTTTGCAAGAGTTTACGCAACGTTCTTAGAACCAGAAAAATATTGCTGTATTAACGATACCTTTTATTTTAATGCTTATGTTTAAAAAAAACAATGAAACGAATGCAGTCGCTGTGATAATCATTGCAGCACTGTAGTGTTGTTCTTTAGATTTTCATATCGGATAAAAATAGGTTTGTTGACATGACTTGTACACATCAGATGAGTAGTGTGGCTTTAGAGCACCGAATGTTTGTTTGTTTTTTAAAAAAGTTAAAACGTACATTATGGAAATAAATTGCTACATTTTGTATGTAATGCAACATGAGCTATAGAATGCTGACTAAACGGTACTGTGTCGAATGCCGTAATGACAGTGTTGATATTCAAATGTAACGTTGAGGACATTGACCTTCTACCTCAGCTATCCATGCTCGTAAGCCATTAACACTCAATGCACTTAGGACGTGGGTGACTTCCAAGAACCGAGAAGCTTGATAAGTGTTTTTTTTTTTTTTTGTGTGTGTGTTTTTTAAGTGACGTGCCCTAAATTTCAAGTGATGTGGATTTTTCCTAAAAGGCTTGGCAAACTGCAGTCTGTTGACTTTACTATAAGGGAACCTTGTTTATAAACGTGAATGAATCGTTGGGTGTGACTTTACCTTCAATATCTTGTCAGAAAAAGTAATACATTTTTTTCGGTATTATTATTATCATTATTAAGTAATTTGATATTACAGTATGATTGCACAACGTTTTTTTGTTTTTGTTTTTTTAATCACTGTCGTTGAAGTGTTTTTTCAAACTTTATTTGGCATCCCAATAAGTGCTACATCCTGGCATATTTATTGGGCCTGTGTAATGAATACCATAAATCCATGAGGTAATCTGCTTGTTCAGTAGACAGTGGCCCACATTCTTGGTTGTGAGCAGAGCTTTAAGATGTCTGTTGCGGTGTTGTTTTTTAAGTTTTCTTTCAATTTGAAGATGACCACCAACCAATACTTTTGGGATATGCCTGCCTTAGGTAGGTATTTGTTGAGCATTTAATGTCAAAGCCGCTGATAGGCCCCTCCGTGGAGTGACGTCCTTGGTCCTGCCTCCCGAGGGACTGCAGTTCCCTTGCATTTGTGCTGAGGGCCGGCTTGCTGCTCTTGGAATCAACGGCTCCATTTTGAGTGTCTTTTTCCTTCTTCTTAAGGTTTGCTTTGCTTGTGTCGCAGACCGTTTTTTCTTGTCTGTTCGTCATATGAGTGTGACTGCCTGTGTAGTGTTGGTGTGTGTGTGCGTTTTCAGGGAGAACACCGTTCATCCACTTGGGCTCGACTTGTTGCCCCGTCATTGCGTGACTCTGCCGGCTGTCATTCATACAGCTTGGGCAAAAAAAACCAGTCAGCCTTGACCCGCCAACCTCGGTGCTTTGGGCCTTCAAAAAAAAACAACAACACAGCAGCAATCTTGGAAGTAGTCCCAACACCGCCCCAGGCAGCTTACACTTGGGTGCTCGCAACTGTAAAACAAGTCTCATTCGCAGTCTGGTCAGCCGGGCGACTGGTTTATAACATTGGATCGAAGTGCACGTATTTCCATGTCCTTATTCGTCCAGCGCACAGTAGGTATCTCCACTTAACCTTTCAGCAAATCGTCTTCGAGTTTTCCGTGCTGCCATTCGGCTTTTCCTTAACCCCAGGAGAGAAAAAGCAACAGTTCTCCTGGTGGCCCCCAGATGGCCCAGGAGACTGTTTTTCAAACCTTTGCCAGCTGCTGCAGGACCAGCCCTGGGAGATCCCACTGTCAAGGATCTCCTCAGTCAGACACAAGGCACCCTCTGGCACTCCAGCTGTGTGGGTCTGGCCCCTGAAAGGGACTGTCTGTTCGCCTTAGGGCTCTCAGATGCATTTGTTAGGACACTGCAGAACGCTAGGGCCTCCTCCACAAGAGCACTGTGTGCTTACAAGTGGAGGTATTTTCAAAAGTGGTGTATGGCCAGAGGTCATGACCTCATTCACTGCCATGCAGCAATTATTTTACAGTTTCTACAAGATTTGCTAGAGGCGGGCAGGTCTCCCTCTACGCTGAAAGTGTACCTTCCAGCTATATCTGCATCCCATGTGGTATTGGAAGCTCCTACTTAGGCCCTGTTTGAGCCTGTACATTCCATAGAGCTGAAATATCTCTGTATGAAAACAGTCTTTTTATTGGTCATCACCTCTCCTAAGCGGGTCAGTGATCTACAGGCTTGTCTGTGCAGTTCCTGTATGCGTCTTTGGGATAATGGAAACAGGCTATCGTTGTGCACGAACCCTGTATTCCTACCTAAGGTGACTATGGCTTTCTACTGGAACCAATCAATGGAACTAGAGGCCTTCCATTCCCCTCCCTTTGATTCAGAGAAGTATAGGAAACTGAATTCCGTCTGCTCACTGAGGGCATTGAGAGGTTATGTGGATAGGATGAAAGCGCTCCATCAGTCTGACCAGCTCTATGTCTGCTATGGTGAAAGGACCCTGGGTAAAGCCTTCTTGAAGCAGCGACTGTCCCAGGCAGGACCAAGGACTTCGCTCCATGGATTAGCCTATCGACAGCTTTGACAAAATGCTCAGCGTATACCTACCTAAGGCAGGCATATCACCAAAGTATTGGTTGGTGGTCGTCTTCTATTTCAAGGAACCAGGGTTATGGTAGCATTTTGCACTATGTACAAGGCTATGATAGCAGTAGGTTCATATAAATAGTTTAACTACAGTTCAAGGAGAAAACTGTTCATCTGATGGTCCGTTGGTTGACAGTGTACTGTAATCAATTCTGTGCTTTGATCGGTAGAATTAAAGGTAGTGCAGGGAAATTGTAAAAACTCCAATTCACTGCTGCCAAATATTACAATACTGCAGTTTATGACACCCTGCACAATACAAATAATAATAATAATAATAATAATAATAATAATATGCTACAAAGCTTAATATGATGAAAGATTGCAAGAAACCTGCAATAATAACACTATGTAACACAATTTTTGTTCCTGGGTAGTAAGTGTTATTTCCTAATTGCTTATGCCTCAAAAGTATAGAAAATGGCTATTATTCCCCCACAAACTTTGTTTTTGTGACCAGGACAGTGATATTTCAAAATATCACTATTTCCAATGGGAAAACGGGCAAATGTGTGTCTTTTCGTTCACATAAAGTCAGAAAAAAACTACATATGAATCCAAATTAACATGTATTTCTACTAAAGTAATACAAAAATGACTACAAAAGATTTAGAAGTGAGTAATTTTTCGAGATTTACGATTACACTGTCCTTGCATGTGCAATTTTCTGGCATTACCATGGTCACCAGAGGGAGTGTGAAATGAAGAGAACAGATTATACAACTGCTGAAGCACCTTTCTTCAGTTTCTGTCACTGAGGATGAAACTGGCTGTTTATAATCTTCTTTACAAATCTAGATCCTAAAAGGTAGGCCTTCTATGAATGTAAACAGCTTTGATACTGGCACCAACATATTTAGATAGAAAAAAACAGATGTCAGGTTGTGTAAGGTAATGCTATAATTCCACAGAGAATGTTTCTGATGTAGACAAGATCAAAGTGAGTCTCCATTATATGTAGTATCCATTTTTGTAAAAATCATGTAGTGCTTATGCAAAAATAATATGTAGTTTACAAAAGTTAAAGCAATTTGCACCACTTCCAGTGCTATAGTATTAGACTAGAATTTTAAGGGATATCTTCTATTGAAACCTGTGCTGGGCAACAGAATATTTATTGCCTATCTATCTGTCTACTAATCTTGGTACCGCAGCGTAGATAATGGTCTGCAAATGCAAATGAGCCAGCCATCTTACTAGTGCAGTGGAACACCAAATAAAGAGCAATTCTAGATAAATCAAGCTGTCTGAGTGGGGCAAAAAAAGAATCCCCACCTCATAAGTACATAACCAGCGCATCTTGCAGATTGATTGATTTATTTATTTATTTATTTATTTATGTTTTTGGCAGGCCGGGGTGCAGCTGGTTGTACCGTAGCACTGAAGGTTACTGTGGTTCTTATTCTGATTTCACACAGAACAGAAATACGATAATGATTGACTTCCAGCATGTGGAGTTTGACTTATCGTGTGTTTGACATAGTTGCTTGGGTACGGCAAGTTTCAGGTTATTCAGTGTGCCAGGGTACAGATGCCAGTGGACTAAGTTTCAGAGATGTTACTGGGATAAGCATTAAATCCATTTTGGTGCTGAAGAACATGTGATACATTAAGGGAGCCTTATCAAATATATGTGGGAAGTCATATCTCCACCACTGTGGTTTGCAAAATTGACCAAATGATGTTTCCTTCATCTTAATAAAACAAACTTTTAAATCTGTATTTGTACTTCCAACTGTAGTTTTTGTAAACCAGAGGCTACATCACTTACTAGTACGGATGAGACGATTCATCTTGTATTGATGGATTGTGGTACTTTACAACACTATACTATACACCTTTGTGTATCGTGTGTCGCGATCCAAGCTTGAAATGAGTAACTTACAACAGACAAAACCTTGAAATAAATTACTTAACAATAGGCAGATGACTCTGGCGGTGAGTAGGAGCCAAGTGACACTTCCTCCAGTGAGATCAACAGGGGTCAGGAAGAAGGGCCTATGGAAACTGAGCCTGAGCCCCTGCCTGGACCAAGTGCAGTAGGTGGGCCTGGACTGAGTAATGTAGATTTAAGCCTTTCTACCACTGAATACCCCCTTTTTCTGGCACACCTGGTAGCACTGTGAACCCAACTGGGATTACCCCAATTAACTTTTTCCAGTTGTTTATCACTGTGACAGGGTGCTCGTGTCGTGTGTGGGTGACCGCTGTTTAAGCAAATGGAGAGACCATGGAGGTGGAGTTGAAACGCTGACACAGGCGCGCCTGATTTACTAATACAAAAATGAAAGTAAATGGTAATGCACAGCCATGGTAATGCACAGAGGACATATACAGCAAGTTGTACAAAAGGGTGAGCACTAGCCTTATAAACAAGGCGTCCTGCTCCAGGAACCGGCTACACCACATAACCCTCGCTATACACTACATGGGGTCACTATCCCCTAATCTAACCAACTGATGAGCCGGTATTCATACAATGACTCCTGCTGTTTTCATACAGCCTTGGTTGGGCATTTCCTTCACAAGTATCACTTGCAGTTTCTGGGTTGTATAGCTGTCGTTCCTGCAGCATGGACCCTCTCCTCCCAAATACATGCAACTCCCCTATGGCATGGCGTTGCAATCGCCACAAGCCATCCCCACCGGATATCTCCATGCCGACGGACACCCGGTGTGGAAAGGCCAGATCAGATGTTGGAGCCGTACAATGCTGCAGGGAAGACCATGGCATGGTATAAGAAGTTTGGCATGTGTATGGTCCAGATTTCTTTGTACAACACATCTGTAGTGTACTTAAGTACAACACCAGTGAATCGGCTCACATTTCTGGACTTTCAGATCTTTGATCTCCAGTCTTGAGTTTGATACACAAGAAATACCAGAGACTGAAAAATTGGAAGTCGTTTTATTCAAACACTGCTACAGTCTGAGAAAAGCCAAGCCACAGAAAAAGTGCCATGTATGTTCCCGCAAGGGTATGTGGAGGTATACAAGGTACCACTGTCCACGCTGCCCCTCTCAGCCAGGCCGCTGTTTGGAGGAGTGTTTTGAATAATATCACGCTATAAAAGAGCACTGGAAGCACTAAATAAACCCCAGAACAAACCACCATGATATGCTGTACCAGTACCTGAGGTAACGTAACCAAAGGTAGTAAAATCTCTTGTTTTTATATCATGCAACAACATTACCTTGGGCTCCAGAGGAATTGTGAGTAACAAGCTGTTGAAGGGCGATGTTATATTACCCATTTCTAAAATCTTTATTTTGTGCAGCTTCAAAAAATGTATACTCATGCCAGGATATCTCATTCTTTGGTAGCATACTGGACACATGAAATTGGGGTGGGTGCTATAGCCCAAGGGCTGCATAATGCGAAGTAAAAAACTGAAAGTGGCCTGGTGTCAGTCTAAAATCTCCAAAACCAATGAAAAGATTTACACATAGACATAGGCACATCCAGCAACTTAAGTTTCCACAATCTTACATAAAACATTAGGATTTCAGGGACTAAATGTGATGTAGATATAATACAATTTGTGAAAAAGTAGCATTTTGTTTACAATAACAGTTGTATTTTGGGTCACATGACCAAACAAAACAAAACATTGGTACCAATAAAAACTTTAGTCTGACAAATATATATATATATATATATATATATATATATATATATATATATATATATATATATATATATATATATGGCTCCCTTGAGAAAGATATGTACAACATATCGAAACGTTGGGCAGCTGGCTCTCTGAGCTCATATATATTAGTGTCTGGCGTATCTGAAAGGGAACATGGTAATTTTAATGTAAAATAGCCGACTGCCAAAATCACAAAGTTCCTGTAGCACAGAGCATAACAAGGGTCTCATCAGAGAAGGGGTTAAAAAGAGACTTGGTTAGTTTTTGAAAGGGGGTCAAGTTATAAATGTTAAGGAGTTCAATTTATTAACATTTTTAGAAACAATACAGTGCCAAGTTATCTACCTACCCAACTAGCCAGATGGAGCTTTCCTCACTAGATGTGCTGAGTTACATTGCTTTGCATTGGGATGCTTGCTGATGAAAGGTTCTGTATAATTGTATGTGGCATGGTTATGGTATAGGACTAGTGTGAGAGAGAGAGAGAGAGAGAGAGAGAGGGGGGGGGGGGGGGGGGGGGGGGGGACGACACTTTGAAAATTAATCCTGTTTTACTTTATTATTTTAGAACAGAGTAACAGTACAGAGTTGAAAAGTGACTCCCCCTGGATCTGCAGTTTGAGTGATTCCAGACTTTAAACTGTAAATTAGACACATCTGAGCTTGTCACTGCTAGGGTTTGTGTGATTAAGCACAGATGTAAATAATTAAGCGTACAGCAAAACCAGGAAAGGCTCAAACTGCTGCGAAATTGAAGCCGTATTTCTTTTCCAGCTGGGTTTTTATAGAAGTAATACAAATAAGCCAAGTAATGAACTATCCACCAGCAATATTAGGGCAGAGGTCACCAGCACCATTGACTAGTGCAAGCCAGGACCAACCAGTTGAACAATTGAACAATCCAGGCCCTTACCCCACTCAGGTCTTAATTATAACTTTGAAGGTTCAAGTACTGTTTGGAACAAGGTCTTGGGTTGGAATGGACTGATTGACCCACAATTGGTACCACTGGAGTAACATGGGTATGACAGTGATTGATTAACAGAGTTATGCCAAGCCACTGAAAACAGTATGGTAAGCATGATGAAATAATTGTCTTCTAGATTGAGAAGTTTTAGTTGTACTGTATGTGCTTAACAGACACTTTGCTTGCCACACAGTCAGGGATGTCAGGGTGTTCAGGGATTCTTCTACAGACAACTACCAGTGCGTTGCAAAGCTAAACTAAACTGATACTGTTGTTGAGACCATATGTTAGGTGTTGTGCAACAGATGGTTTGGGAGGTCCTGGACCTTAGTTAATTCACTAGTGGAAGATGTAATCAGTCTGTCATTAGATTTGAGCAATAATAAGGTAAACACATTGACCGCAAATATTGTCAAGACCTTACACGTGGTCTACTGAAAATACTGAATTCTTTGTCCAAACACTTAGTCAGTGTGGCACAGTGGAGGCCTTGGTTGTATTTCAAACAAGCTATGTTGGCAGCATATTGGTCTGAATGACTTCTGTTTTGCAGCAATTTAGAGGATTATCTTCTTGTGGAGTTGATTATTAAAAAGGTCACTCTAATCTTACAAACATTGATAAATGCAGTTGTACAATAGGCTGTGTTTACAAGAGGAAAGCCATCCATTTTCAGGCATGTGCTAACAGTGGCCATGTTTATGAAATATGCTGGTCTTTCGACATACACTCTTTGTAATAAGGGTTTATTTATTTGTCAAAAATGATGGGGGAAGGGGGGCTTCCGAGTGGTGCATCCAGTAAAGGCACTCCACATGTAGTGCAGGATGCACCCCATAGCCTGGACATCACCAGTTCAAGTCCAGGTTACTCTACTGCTAACCATGGACAGGAACTCCCAGGGGGTGGCCTACAAATGGCCAAGCACCACCCAGTGGGGGTGGGGATGCAGTGAGCTGAGGACCCACAAATAATCATCCTGTTGTTATACACCCACACAAAACACATACATAAGTCTATTAGTGCATGAATTAGTGCTAGTGGTGTAAATAGTTTTATTTGTGACAGAGGTGCAGTGTTGTCCAGTTCCATGGTGGCCCCTGGTGACAGCTCTGGAACTGTGTTAATTGTCTGGTAATGTACAAGACGAGACAATTACAAACAAACAAAAATACAACAATCACGATTTCTGACAACAATGCACTTTTACTGTCCTTCTGGTTTTTACTCACTACAAATGAAGTGCCCTTAGGGATGTTATCAGTCTACAACATTGCTAACATGAGGTCATGCTTCACTTTAAAGTTGCCAGGTTGCTTACTAACTTGTCAACTTAACAATTGTGTGGAACAGTTAGTCCTTTGAGGGCCTTGCTTTGACTTTCTCAGGTCTCAAGTGAAATTATTTCAGTCACATGACAAAACCATCGCACAATTTGCTGCCCCTACGTAAAAGAGGAATAGATATCTTCAGTAACTTCCAGTGTGATACAGGGTTGATTTTTACTGTTTCTTTAAATGCTTTCAAGATCTTGCCTGTCTTTGTTTCAGTTCTTCTCTTTCCATACATTTGTATTCGTGCAGTTCGGCCTCTGGAACATGAAGACCTATTTTTATAGTTCAGCCTTTGCAGTTGTTTTTGCCTTTGTACTTTAATGTTATTGGGTAAGTTTATATTTTATATAACAGTAGTTTGTGTTCTGTATGTTCAGTGCTTTGAGGTGTCTTGACACAAAAAGCACTTTAAAAGTTGTAATCTGTTGTTGTGTTCTGGGAAAGCAATGTGCCATATAGAACCTGTATACACACATGTAACCCTGGTTCAATGATATGATTGAACAGGGGTTCATAATACCTTAGTATTTGCAGTACATTTTTTGTTAATAAAGTCACACGAATACAGTGAAGTTTAAAGGTACACCGCTCCAAAGAGCATGATTGTTTGGATAGAAAAAACTGAAGTAAGAATTGAGTGGTTTTCAAGAAGTGTCAAAGAAAGAACTCACTGTGGCCTGACGTTCGACAAGTTTGGAAGCTGATTGGCCTCAAGCAAATATTTTTTTGGCAGGTGTGCAAAACTGAAGAACAAGTTTCAACACAAAATAAACACACACGTCTAAACAAACACAGTGATACAACGATTTCTTTGTTTCACCTTCGAGTGGGAATAAAAAACATTTTCCTGTAGTGTCAACTTTCAGTTTTTAATACAGTGATTACGTTACCATCTTAATATGGTTTACTCACGTTTGGATTACACAATAGGGTATTATAAGAATTGTTAATGTTTAAGGGTAATGTGTGTGTGTGTGTGTGTGTGTATACTACAGGCTAAGATAGTAGAATTGTAGTAACCTATTACAGTTAAGTTGAAAAAATGCCAGTGCCAGTTTATATATTAAAGTAGCACAATTCAATATCGTAATATGATACTGTGAGGTTAAAATATAAATGCGTTTTAGCGCACAAGCCCTTAATCATTCTTGTTGCCTCTTGGGCAATAACCAAGCAACCTTAACCAATAATTAGCAGCCCCGGAAGTCCATTATACAATACACAGTGTGGTCTGGCCTCTTGTACTGCTTCCCTGTTACATGTACTCTGTTCAATTGTTTTCCACAACTTGTGAGCTCAAAGCTTGCGCATTCACTGTGCTCCTTCAAGCCTCAAAGGTGATCTAACACTATGCTGTGTGAATGAACTTGCCACAACCTGCTGCAGGTAGCGCACAATGAATCTGCTGTAATATCCAGTCAGCTCCCCTTGTATGCAGTGGGTTCCCATTATCGTAGTGCCACAGCATTGCCAGTCATTTGAGTAAGGGTAGACTGCTGAGATACCAATAATACATTATTTTCAATGCCTATGTGTGTTTAGGTTTCTTTTTCTGGGTGGTTTATTCCATTTTGGATTATTGCTTAGCAAACATTGCAACAAATTGAAAGGTGGCAGTGTCAATGGAAGCTGCTATTGAAATGTAATGTCTCCGACAGCTGCTGTACAAAATATTCATTTAGGGCACCTTGCATTTTGTTGTTGATGGTAGTTTTTAACTCTAGAATTTTAAAACAAGCTTTGAAGCATGAGACATGTGCTTGATACGACAATCCTCCTTATTGGGGAATTGATCTCAGCTCTAAAACACCCTTAAAAAGAGGTGGAACTACATTATGATTTTTAAGCTATATTGGATCTAAAACTACAGTTTGTATATGATGCATTTAACATGCATGTCTTTATAGAGAATGACATTTTATTTGTATTGCACTGTGTATTCTATATTGACATTATCATTCTATCTCTAAATACAGTAATAATAAAAACAGCCAAACCACATTACGTCCTGCGATTTCCTGTTTTTAGTACTCTTCTCAAATACTGAGTGAATTTCTGTAGAAATACGATTTCAATAGAATGTTTTACTCTAAAGAAATCCTTGCAAACCAATAGCAGCACAATGGATTTGTGATTCGACCAATGGCTCTTATGTTACCATTGTCTCAGAACATAACCATTTATACAGTAGTTGTTTAGAGATTTGGCATGGAATAAATTTGTGATGTTCAATGCTGTTGAGTGAATATATTTTTTGTCAGATCTCATTTTGGAATCTATCTTGCATTTATTCTACTCCTATGACAGAATGACCAGGTGAAAAGCACCTTTCCAGATTACGCTGTGTTGATATAAGCAAAGTAATTCTTGGAATTCAGCTTTTTAATTTAAAAATCCAAACTTCACAGAGCAACCGCGTTTCATGTATACTGTATCTGTCTTGCTTATCGTATAGTACATGGATTAAGGCATTCATTAAAACGTTTGTTAACTTCTTATAGTTTTGCCATACATGTTCATGTGGCCATATGGCCGGTCATTTACTGTGTCAAAGACTTCCACTGCAGTTAACTAGCATTAATAACAGTATCGCAAAGATGTAGAACTCCTTTCTGTACGGGTAACCCAGCACGTAGTATATTTTTGGATTCTGGCCAGCTAAAAGCCTGCCCACCAACTGGATTAGTATAGTCAGCACTGATCATAGCTGCTTCTTCCCACACTTATCCAACTAATCTTTATCACACCATTATAAAGTATGTTTATATAGAAAAGGTTATTAGCTACTTCTTGATATGTTTTTACTAAATTCTGGCTACAAGCAGATGCCATTAATAAACTACATGTTTACTCTGAGTAACGAGTGTTATTCTCCTGCCCCTTCCCCCCCTGCTGCTCTGGTCGTATTTATAGTGAATAGTTTCTGCCTGATCTGCTACTTAACACTAATGCATGTCGGTTCTGATTATTGCATTACCATCTGATTCGACACGCCGAGGTCTAGCCCTGTGTCTGGTCACATGACCTAATATGAGAGAGCCACCAGTGCTCTGAAATCCTAAAATACAAAGCACTATAGACCAGTTTCCTTTTCCCAAAGGTTTTTATTCAGACTGAGGCATTACTGACTAAGGCTACAGGTTATTTCCGTTTTGACTTTTCAGCAAGGGATCAATGCTTTAAAGTAGCAGTTAACATGTTAACTGCTGGAGAGAAACTACTAACTAGTGGTTTAGTTTTGAGTAAACTTGGAGAGCTACATTTACTGTTTGCTCCACTTCTTAAAGCACAAGAGCTAAAAAGAAATAATGCAGACAGGAGCCCTTAAATGGACACATTTTCGTCCACAACAATAACAGTTTTATTTTTTGTTTGAGTTGTTTATCTTAGAACAAAAGCCTACTTAATACTATAAGGTAAATAAACACGTTTCTTTCTTTCATTATTAGTTCCATTCGCACCGGTATTTTCATATTGACTGTAGATCCACTTCCTGTGCACGCTATTTGGCTAATTAACATACCACACTACATGTATTGTGAGTGATATTTTGTATACTTTGTGAGTGCACGATAATGTCAGAGACTTACCCGTGACCACCGTGATATAAAAAGCCCCAGCAGTCCAGGCATATCTTTTGGTCAGTAGCTTATTGTGAAGGTGGCAGTGGCTTACACTGACCGAAAATGAGTGATGAACAAATGCAGCTCTCCGCAGGGGACAGGCAACGGATCCTACCCATACGGCTTCTGCACACAAGTAATGCCTCCATTACGCCAGATAGATTTCAGCCAAGAAAAATAGGTTTAACTTTAAATAGTGCTCTTATCAGTGGTTAAAGCCTGGTTTCCAAACAAACTAATTATGAAACCTTAAGGTACACACTACGATTCTCGCTCATTAGTAAATACGGTGTAAAGAAAGCTCATCTCATTATTCAGAGCCGGGTGCCTCATTTACATACATTCTCATGCATTACCATACAAATCACATTATCTTATCTTTCTTAAAATGAGTTCTTCAAGAATGTTTGTTGAAAGTTTTGAGTACAAGTTGTGTTTTTTTTTTTTTTGTTAATTTAAAAGTAAAAGGTATCAACTTCAACTTATGTATTATTTCTGGTCCAATGCAGCTAACACAACAATCCTTAGTTGCACTTTATAAAGCACTGTAAACTCGAATAAACAGGTATGGGATCCCCTTTAGCTTTGCAGTTGGGCTGTTAACTGAATGTTTCCATGTTCCTAACATTTTTTTAATAACAGGAATAAAACCAGGGTGGAAAAGTGCATTATGCATTTATGATATGTGTGTGTGTAATTATTGTCTATATAACTAGGTTCATCTGAAAGTATATTATATATTAATATATATATATATATAATATATATAGATATATAATCTATATATATATATATATTTTATATTTAAATGACTAAAGGGTCAATTTGATAAGCATATATCCTGCTGCAGCTGGATTGCATTACAATTTTTTACAGCACTGGAGTAACCTTCTGGATTCCATCAACACTATGCAGTTTCATAAACGCTGATGTCTGTAGATAGACTCTGATACATACTGTGTCTTTTCCCATGCCACTTAATGACATCTTATCACAGATACCTCTGTGGTGATGTTAGGTCAGGAAGTAAATACACACAGGATGTGAGGTCAGTGAAACGTGTTGCTTGCTCATTTATTATAAATGAATGAACAAAATAAAAGTTTTTTTTAACAAAACACTTTTATAAACAAAACGGCGTGGTGGCCAAAACAGATAGACCGACAAACAGACAGTGGACGAACCCAAACAACAAGTATCGTTCTGGTCTTCCAGCACGCGTAGTAATTGTTATTATTTTCAGTTATTTCTCCTATATAAATAACCCGTTCTCCACTCACCGAACACCCAACCCTGAGTTTATACAGCAGTACCGAGACTCGATTGCTAATCAGTCATTCAATTGGTGCTGGCTCATAGTGACAGCTCCGGGGTTCATGTATATATATTTTTTTATATTTAAAAAAGGTTGTGAGCCTATTTATTGGTGTTTTGCTTCATAAACCATAACAGGGCCTGGCATTCTTAACCTGCTGCTGTGTAGCTATTTATGTCACTGACTGAACTAGGGGCAGGCAGAATGTAAACACACTAGATTTGTTTAGTTTCTAGTAAAAGTAGAGTGCATAGTGCCTAACTTATGTAAGAATGCTGTAAACAGAGGCAGTTAATTATATTTAACCGATATCAAGATGGTACAGTGATTGTACAAGGAGATAACATTCTTTCCCAGTGGAGCTGGGAGTTTGTTTACCAGTGTGAGAGAGCCAGTTGTTGCCAACCAATGCAAGTCTAATTATGGCTGTTAGATGGGAAGTGATTTGGTCTTATTTATGGGTTATTTGTTTTTTAAAGGCTAGTGTATGCTGCTTTCACTCAGGCTGTGCTGTGTGACTGCCTTTGTGACATTGTTTTATGTCCAAAACCATACTATGGTCTGTTATGACTTGTTGCTTACTAATATAAAGACACTGATGTAGCCTACATTACATGTCTACGGCTAGCAACTAGAACTGAAGAGCAGCTTCCGAACTCTTCTTCATTAAAACATCTTCCACAGAAAAAAAAAAAAAAACACTGAGTCATTGCATTAATTACCACCCAGAATGATGCGAAACATCATTACATTAAAGCAACTTACTCTTTAAGCAATCCAACTGTTCTGAAGCTGATTTTGCAAAAACAACAAAAGACCGTAGAGAAACAGGGCTTTTATAGGGCTGATGATTTCCTTATTGATTAATGGGTGGATTCTCTGATTCAGAAAAACAAGAAGTTTCCATGCCCCAGGTTGTATGGAATGTGAGGTTGTAGCAGGGCGAGATCTGTGCTGGCTATCCGACGCATGCATGATTCTGCAAGGGAGGTCAGCAGCCCCTTACGATCTGCCTGTCAATCACGGCATTGACACGGTGGCGGGCCTTGTGGGGTTGCTAGACCTATAAAAAATAGCTAGATCTATAAAAAATGTCCTCGGTCTTGCCCTTCTAAGAAAGGACAGCGGGAGTTATATTGAAAAACAAAAACAAGCCCTAGCTTTTAAACCATAATAGAACGCCATTGTCTGGAGAAAGAAAAGGGGCAAGCAAGCATGGCTGAGGAAGACAGCCGCTGCCATATAATTGGTTCAGTTATTAACTACCCAAGAGGGACGTGTAGAAGTAGCTGGGGAGGTCTGAACAGCAGCGGCTACGGAACATTGCCAGGAGCAGCACCTTTTGTTTGTAGGTTTATTACTGTGTTTTCTTTTCTCTTTTGCTTTCGCCTTTGGTTATGGAATATTATTTTTAGCACTTGCATGTGCACTTGAACTGTGACTGTTTCTACCTGTGTTGGTAACCCTGTGGTCCTGATTACCACTGTCGGTATTCAGGCCACGGACAAGAGCTCACTCTGCGGGCAAAAGTAAATCACTGCACTCCAGTGGTGTTTTAAAAGACACTTCTGTCCCCTGTGTTGGTGAGTCTCCCACAACTCTTTCACAGAGGTTCACAGGCGATGCATCAAACTTCACTGTTGAGCAGTAGAAAGGAGTTCTGCTTGGAGAAAGGCTGTGAGTGGATTATAATGTAGCCCTCTGTGTGACAGGCTCCCTGAGGTTCTTGCCGAGAGGTAATCCTATCACAACACTGTCATATCCAATAGCATGTGTGAAGAGCAGATTGTAAGTGTAAGGGGAAGCAGGGAGACTGGGTGGTGCAGTGGATTAATGGACTGCTGTTACAGAGGTCAGTGAAATGAAGCAGTTTAACAGGTCAGGTTAAATAGTTCATTTCCCCTAGGCTTTAAAAAAAACATTTCTTGCATGTCATTAGCTGAACCACATTTTCAAGGTCCTTTGTTGTTTTGCTCTTCTTTATTTTAACTTTTTTTTTTTTTTTTCTCAAGTGAAGGCCGTTTTTTATCTTTCAATCTCTCTATGTTCACACTATGTGTTAGAGAATAAACAGGTCCCAACTACATACAATGTTATAGTTTTCCATTGCATGTTTTAGTTCCATGTACAATAATGTGCACATACATGTTTTCAGTTTGATGCTTTTATGAAGAGTACACATTCATGCTATTGAATAATCAGTTTGCAAGGCATCAATTACTGTTTATTACCTGTTTTGAATTCGATTGGGAAATTGGTCACCAATTGAACCTTCACTATACAAAATATATCACATGTGATGGTCCTGATATGCTACTTTTGTGTTGTGTAAAAAAAAAAAAAAAAAAAAAAAAATGACCACAAATGACTAACTGTTATGTTTAAAGACAGGGTTGTATGAGTTAATATTTTCACGTGTAGTGCTCAGGAATGATAGACACAAATACATTTCATGGTCAAAACAGCTCTTTAATTAGCTGGGTTACTTGTTTTGCAACCTGAAATAATAATAATAAATCCTGGCTCCAGGGAGTTGGCTAGGATTCATTTGCTCTCTGTCACATCATACCAACTAGAATTTCCATTCTAGAAGTATTTGATGGATATATTCTCAGTCATTTTTCGCAATCCATTCTATCATGTAAAGAAAGTAGATGATACACAATACATCGTTACACACTTTTCATGAGCATCTAATTCAGGAGGACACATTTGACAGGTTTGCATTGAAAGCAAGGAATGTGTAGCTGGTATGTAAGCAAGTTTACTTTAATCAAATACTATGAACTTTCAGTTAATTGCTAATTGCTCAGATTATTTGTTTAAGTACAAACAAAAGCATTGCAGTGAAGGGGGGGGGGGGGGGGGGTAAACACATGTTGCCGCTGCACATTGTGGCAGCAAAGAGTTGAAAACTGATATAAAGATGAAAACCTGTTTTCAGTTAAGAGAATTTGGATGTAGATCAGTATCTGGAGTAAAAATGAAATGTTTACTCTTATTACCCTCTACTTAGCTTAGTTTCCATCAACCTTTAATGGCCATGAAATCATAAGATCCCTTTGGGCATTAGTGATTGATTAATACACAGAAGTATTTATTTTTCTTTTACAAGATTGCATAGTATAATCATCAAGCAAAAGAACACAAAAATAACACAATCAAACAAACGGTCAAAGAACCAGCTGCCTAAAATGTTGTTTTGGGAACGTGTGTTGGAAAGCAGGCATTGAGGTGTCTGTATACAGGCAGTCCTCGCACTTACGACACAATTGGTTCCTGAAAGTCGTGTTGTAAGTCGAAGCGTCGTAAGTCAAAGCACATTTTCCCATAGGAACAATGTTATAAATGAGGGTTACGTTCCTGACTCTTCAGCCAGGTAATATAGTTTTACAAAAAATGACCCGTTATACTGTACTCATGCAAACATTTA
This sequence comes from Polyodon spathula, assembly GCF_017654505.1. Classification (NCBI taxonomy): domain Eukaryota; kingdom Metazoa; phylum Chordata; class Actinopteri; order Acipenseriformes; family Polyodontidae; genus Polyodon; species Polyodon spathula. The sequence continues at coordinate 42,020,992 of NC_054545.1, forward strand.
TTTAAGTCTTTACAGATTACATGCATATTACTCAGATACCTACCTGGTTTGTTTAAAAGTACAGGCGAGGGGCTTTCCAGTGATGTATTCACTGTGTGTATGTGTTACTCCTAGCAGGAAATACGATCGCCTAAAGTTAAGCCCATCAACATGTGACATTGTTAACGGCAAATAAATTTAAAAAAAAAACACTAGACTAAGTCAGGGCGACCACGACAGGTACTGCAGTTCGGACACCGAGCATGCGACCGTGACGCATGGCTCAGGTCTCGCCGTGTTGTAAATGCCATATCGATGTCATAAAGTCGAAGCAGGGTAATAATGCAAAAGAGTCATAAGTGCCGTGTGTCGTAAGTCGAGTATCGTCTGTACTGTATGCAGTTTAAGGTAAGCAGTGTACCACAGTCAGAAGAGAAACCCTCATTAGCACTGTTTACAGTTCGCATTATGTTTGGTTCATTTCACTTTACAGGGTAGCAAGAACAATTAAAACCAGAAGCACCACTAAGTGAATTTCCAAATACAGTGTTGAATTAAAAGAGTGCAACCAAGGTTTTAAAGTCCATTTTCTAACCAATTATTATGATTTAGCAGAATTATCACCTTGTGTTAATATGCTTTATATATTTGCCTTATGTAACACTTTATATATTTTCTTCTTGGCATCTAATAGTATGCAGTAACTCACACGCCCTCTTGCATCCACAGGAACTGACCAGAAGGCAGCAGCAACATATTTTTTTTATAGCTTAGCCTTCTAAATGTATGCGTGTTATAATATAAAGTAGAAAAACACCCATCACTAGAACAGTGGCCAGCAATACCATCTCAGGTGCGAATAAGGTTGTCTTTTTTTTATTTTATACTTTGACTCGGTAGAAGGACCTCATGTGCTCATAAGGATGAGGTGAAGTTCCTAAGATGGAGGTGAATTGCATTTCAAAGTGATATTAAGGTTGTAAATGGATTCAAAGCATTGGTTAGACATTATTTTTTATGGCAGAGCATATCTGGTTTGTTATCTTAACTAAGGTACAGCTAAGTATGAACTTACTGTAACCAATATGTTGTGTTTTTCTTTCAGTTCTGAGAGAGGAATGGACTGATTAGACAATTACAGAGCACACAATCTGAATCTGCAGTGCCTGGAGTGTGTAAAAGAAGTGGGGATTGACTCGGATTCAAGTTGCAGACCGGCTCGTGTCAATCTAGCCAATTAAAAACGCATGTGAAAGTTGTTTTTCTAGGGGAGTCAGTGCCTCATCAAAAGTCTTCAGTTTTAAGTTTTTAAATGCAACACGTGCTGCCATTGCTTTTTTCAATCTTCTAAACTAACTCCAGTTGGTTGAAGCATGGAATCGATCAGTCAATCTTTGGAATCTAAAGCTGAACGGATAGCGAGGTACAAAGCCGAAAGACGCAGGGAACTGGCAGAGAAGTACCGCGGTCCAGATGAACTTCCTTCAAAGTACATCAAGAGGGATAAAGAGAATGATATTTCTTCAGATAACAGCCAGAAAATCACTGAAAAGCCCATAGGCTTCGAGGAGAGCACTCTACAAAAACCCAGTGCCCACGGGGCCAGCGAAGTGGAGCAGCAGAACGCTCAAGATACCAACGGCAATTTCAACAACATGGAAAGTCTTATGTCGATTAAAAACAGTCAGAACGAAGGAACAACTGTCATGAATCTGAGTGAAGAGATGCAAACCCAGGGTAGAGAAGGACAGGTCCCCAGTATCAAAGAAATAGCCAATGGGACAGAAGTGGATAGTGTTGGATCATCGAAACAGCATAGGTAAGCAAGCTCATATTATTACATTTAACATAGGGAATTTCTTGGAATGAAAATCTCCTTTTTTGTCAAATAATGGGAACTTAATTACACTCAGAGGTCCTTTTCTCCTATCAAAACTAGCTGCTGTGACCTTCGATATGGTCATTCTGTGGCTCATAGATTTTTGTAATCCTCATTTGCATATCTATGATAGTATTCAGGGAAATATTGCTTCCTTCTGCTTTGAGGAAATTCAAATCTGGTACTACATTTAGGAGTAAAATGTATTGTAATCACTGCATACATTGTGGAAAACCTGAAATCAAGCAGACATTCCTCCTTTGGAATTAACATTTCTCTGGCAGTATTTCAAGTTTATATGGTTTAAAGAGCTGCACAGTAAAGAACCAAAACGTTCTAATTGTGTCTGAAGAGGTGTTTATGTGTAGGTTGTCCTGTAGAATGTCCAGCATTTGAAATATGTTTCAACTGCCATTGTCACAAACTCTGGATTCCCTTTCGGGAATAAACAGACTAGCTATCACCATGCATTTTACAGTATTTCTTTCATACTTGAAGTCACAGACACTTTTAATATTGCTTTTCTACTGGATAGTGCAGAACTTTATGCAAACTGGAGTTCTATATATAACCCTGTAGGGATGTTTGACAGAAAGACAATGATTTTTGGTGGTAAATCTCCCTCCCGACCTGTGAGGGCGCTAAGTAATGGGAACAGAGTACTCTGGACTACTTGGCCTGACACTTTGTTCCAAGGGTTAAAAGGAAGTTGGTCATGTAGACTCATGTTACACAAACTCATTGACCCGGAAGGGAAATGATGTGTCACTCGGCGATTGGAGGAGCGGCTGAAGTCGTTTACCATGGGGTCATGAGTGACGTTATAAAAAGAGGTCGAAGCGATGTTATCTGTTCCTTCATTTTGGTTTATGAAAAGGACTTGTGTTTTGTGTACAAGTATCATGAGTGTTTGTTTGTTTTGTCTATTTGTTGTTTGCTATCACTAGATAGCTAATACGTTCCAGAGCTGTCACCAGAGGCCGGCACAAACCCGGAACAGCACTGCACTGTATTACAATAAACTGTGTTTGCACCACTAGCATTAATTTACGCACTAACGGACTTGTGTATGCGTTTTGTGTTTTGTGTGGTCTATAAAAAAAAAATGGGACTATAATTTGCAGGGCAAACCCGGGTATTAATTTAAGTAATACATGCTACTTTCTTTTAACCTAGTATTGCATATTATTTTTAAAAAGAAAACATGTTTGCTAAAAAAAAAAAAAAAGTTATTCTTTCAAAACTGCACATTTGAGACCTACACAGAGAACGCGAGTGCATGACAGGTAAGATTTATGGAATTGCTTTATTCACTACAACCACTGCAACCTATAAAAAAAACAAACGTCTGATTCAATCTTTCAATCAGCAAGGCAATGCAAGACCCAGCCAGCTGGCAACCTTGGCAAGCCCTGTATTACAAATGAGAGTTTGATAAATTCATTGCTTCTCCAGTTTTTATAGCAATGCAAGGAGTGTCGTCCACACTTTTGAGAGGCTTTGAAGTGAAAAGAACATGTTTCTGAGGTCAATAGGTCTTTGACAGTGGACACCTTCACAAAACGTGAAACACATGATGAATGCGAATCATCTTAACCATTTTCCTAATAATCTTTTGATTATCTGACCCAAAAGATGTTGCATGAAAGTCATTTAAAATTATATATGTTTGTGTGTATATATATGTGTGTGTGTGTGTGTGTGTATATATATATATATATATATATATATTTTTTTTTTAAATCATGTGCAGGAAAAAAGTATTTGTAACTTTTTTCAGCTAGTTTGTTTATAAATTATATGTTTTGCATTTCAGAATATTAGACTTACGCCTTCAGTGTAACCTCAAATATTTTGCTGAAATCTGTCAGTAAGTAGCTGATTATAATGTTCAATATGATTATCATTGGTCATGGTATTGAACTGTAAACTACCATTTGCCAATTCCTGGGAGGAAAAATGCTGCAAATTACCCTTTGACATGTCATGGAAAAGCACTTGATTTTAATGGTCAAAATCTTTTGCTTATTTAAAGTCTACAACAAAACGACTGATATGAAGTTTGAGATGTTAGTTTTCTTACCCTATATTATAGAAAGATTGGTCCTGGTGCAAAAGCTGTGGAAACAAAACTACCACAACATTGTTAGAAATCAGTCCTAAACAGAGTACATTTGGAGTACTTTTAGATTTTAGGTGAGGCTTGGAAGAAAAAGGTCTTGTAAGTTTAAAAAGTAAACGAGGCCAAAGGCAGTATCCAAAAGACAAAAGGATTTTCACTGTTCCTGTTTGGTAACTAAACACCTGCTTAAACTTGTCTTAAGAAAGGCGAACTAATTACATATACAAGTAGACACAATCTAGGTGTTTCCGACAACATAATGTATCATTTCCCACTCTTTACCAAGAGAGAAACTGCAGTTTACCACATTATTTATTGTGTAATTAAAAGAAAACAAGGTAGAGTTAAGTGCGTCTGAAACTGTTATGAAACAGCAAACAGCCCTCATAAGGGCCATTACAAACGGCCTGCACTCCCAGATAGTGAATGCAGATTTGACAGGAACAATAGAGACAGAACTACTTCAGGTACGAAGTAGTGCATTTGATACTGGGCGGGACTCCTATGCAGATGCACTGAACCTTACCTGCTGTAGGGTTGAATACAGTGAAGTGAACACACTGTGTAGTTCCTTCAGACATACTGCGTCTCGAATGGCAGCATTTTATTTGGAAAAATATCATGTAGCTGTACGACTAGCAAGACTATAGACTGATCCCCACAGAAGGGTAATATACAGAGATATATATTGTAGTAGATTGGCAGTTTTATATTCTGGTGCTTATGTATTTTAGTTATTTTAGTTAAGATGTTGTTGTAGTTGTGGCTTATAGTGATGGCATATGATTGATGTGTTTGATAAGATGAATACGGCAGGGTTTTAAACTCACATTAGTACTGGGTCCCAGAGCTACCCTTGATTTTAGATGTGGTTTTGAAATGGAATTGGAATTTGAGCAATCAGGTCCTTGCGAAATCAATTAATCACTTATTACAGCATGTCTCTCATGAGTGTGGAGGTTTACTGGAAGCTGTTCATGCAAGTCTAGGGGATGAGCAATTTATTTAACAGGGGCCTGATTGCACAAACCCATGCCAAATATACCTAACTGAGGACTCGGTGCAGATACTGTCTGTGATTAAGTGATACCATTACTGTAATCTTCTTTTTTCAGTATGTTTCGTATTGGTACATAACCACTGTTTTACCCAAGCCAGTTTTTTTCTGAGATTAAGTGAAATGCAAGACTGTTTGAAATGCTTTAAAATAAAAATGTGTTCTTCATTGTGTGTCTTCACATGCATGTTCATGAAATTCAACTGGGCTGTTTCTTTACGTGAGTACAAGCTAGTTAAATCAAATCAAGTAGCAACAAGCAAACATTCTACAGTTGGTTCTTTGTCACGCTCTCTTGATAAGTTTACAGTACAGGAGTGACAGATATCTGAAAACACTATACTGTTGTTTGCTCCTTGTCGTTATGATGTGTTTGGGACGCATGAGTCGCTATGCGAGTGTGTGATGCATAAGTAATGTATATTTAATGTATGTATGTTATTTTTTGTGGAGTTGGGCAATTGCAGTTTTTTGGTCAGGCACTGCAACTTTTAATGATGATTTTGTGAATCATTATCAGTGCTGAGAAACTGACTAGCACTCATATTGGGTAAACTATAAAGTAAAAAGACTATTTCTTTGCTATATAACATAAGGAAAGGTCCTGATGACACTAACATATATTAAGAAACAACAACATCTTCAAAAAACCCAAGTCCAGAGCAGATTTATGAATATAAATCTTTAATAATAATAATAATTAGCAGATTCCCTTATCCGGGGCAACTTAAAATTGTTAAATACATTTTAAATATATAAAAACTGAGATTTTTGTGAATAGGGGTATATATAAATAACATGTCCAGTTGTTAATCTGTCTCATACTGTACTAGGCTGTCGTATCCTGACCATTCTGTTAACTACAGCTGTTAACTGTGAGCAGGAAGAGTGTGTTGCACGAAAAGTAACAAGAAGATGGTTTTGCTCTAAAAGTAACAGGTTAAACTAGTTAGTAACTTATTATTCAAAGCAGGGCTTAATGGGTTACAGAACCCTCTTTAGTGTTTACAAGAAACACAGTACTTTATCTTTTGCTGTATCTTGTTTTGTAAATATTGTGGCAATCTATTGCTACCCAGGCCATTGTAAACATAGCATCAATAGCTACACCTGGTAGTTTTTCTAGGTTCTGTAGGTAACCGTATGTTTCTGCTGTCAGTCCCAAGCAGTGGTCCCGTGCCTGTGACGCTCTCTACAACCAAGGAAACACTCCACCGGGCTGCAAAACAGCTGTGCTGAACACCCATGTGTCAGTAGGACAACTAAGAAACAACCTGCTGCAGACTGTAAATGTACCCAGGACGGAGAACATGTAGGTGCTGTGCTGCAGTGTGATTAGTAACCCGAGTGCAATGCATTATGGATTCCTGCTACTAACAATGCATCTGCTTGGGCTGCTAGTGTGTAAATGTTGGGTGATTTTGACAAAAATGCTTCTAAGTGAGACGGTTGGGTTTTAATGCATGTACCTGTTGTGAGTGTATCTGGCCTTTCCGTGTAACATTTGACTGCTGGCAAACTTCTGTGTATTACTCAACCCATCACCCCATAGATCTCAGACTCGTCATTAGCCTGATGTGATATTATCAGTGTGCAGTACATGTGATAGGCGTTATCAGTGCCACTGTCATGGCAAGTTTGTTGGATCTGATGCCTTACCCATTGTGACTGACAATTCAGACAAAAGTATGTGGTAATGATTACTCAGCAAGTGCATGGCTTCTCAGAACTGTCCCTCATGTCTTTGCTGTCATTTGACTGAAAGGAGCTCTTCAGTGTTTCTCGTCTGAAAATAAAGGGCATTCCAATAACTGCATTTAGATAAAAGGGATTGCATGGCTAAGTAATTGATTTGGTGTCTTGCGGTTGCTGAAGGTAATTGTTATCAAAGGTTGTTAAGCAGTGGTCTTTTAATCAGACCTCTTTGCAAGCTTTGTCAACACCAACGCTTCTAGATTTTTGATCAGGTAATAAACTCCTAATCAATTATCCCAAACCTTCATGTGTTGCTAAAGTATGAAGATACAGTGCTACTCCTTTATAATGCGACCCGTTATAGTACAGAATCAGTTAGAACACGGTAAGGTTGTGGCTCCCATTTCCGCCATTATGCAATTTGACTCAAATGTTGGGTTTCATTGTTGGTTTGCATTACCGTATTTAAACCCATTTAAGTTGAAACTGGGTCTTACAGTACTTTATAAAGCAACCAAATTGTTCATTAATGTTGCAAAACAAGTACGAAACAATGCAGGTGTGTATAAATGTTTTTGGATTCTGTCTTATTTATTAACAGTTTACAACATTTATTATAAAAAAAAATCACATTTTAAATAAGAATGGTGTAAACTTTAAACTGGTGGAATAGCAGTTTCTATTATACTGTATATATTGTAACGACCCGGGATTTATACTGTTACACGACTGGTGTATGGACCGTGTGTGTTTGTGTAAGCAGGGAAGTAGTAAACTTGCCTCAGCCGAGGAGATGAAAGCCCACATTAAAACAGAGCTAAAAACTGAGTCAGACAAGCTGTTGTGTGAATGTGCAAGACTTATTTTTGGTGTGGCCCAGACTGACAGGGGCCAGCAATAATCATCCCAATAAACCATGGATTTGAGTACCTGCAGATTATGTGTGTCTTCTTCCTTCATTTTCCATGGCACACTACAATATTAATTTGCCCGTTGTAAATCATTTCAAGAACAAAAACACCAATTTTCGTTAAGGCAAAACACAAAAAATGCGGTCTCCAATTATGGACCCCAACAACCGCGTTATAATGGAGAAGCGCTGTATTACTGTTCAAAGTGGGCATTATCGGCAGCTATCTTTTTTTTTTTCGTTTATCCCTACAAAGCAAGAACTTTCTAAACAACCAGAATGCTAAAAGCTTTTGTTAAAAGGACCCTATTGTGAGAACTTTTTTTTTTTTTTTAATGAGATCTGTTTGCTTACTTGGGCAGTGACTATTGTAGCTTTTAAGAGCTCTTTAAACGCAAACAAACACATACAATGATTTTGGGTCGTCTGACAATACAGCAGTCTGGTGATTGGAAGGGCTTTTCAGACTGGTTCTGTTAGCTGTGGTTTTCAATGCCCCATATCCATAGTTTTTTAGGAAGTTAATGCACATCAATTGCACTGGTTTTTTTTTTTGTTTGTTTTTTTTTCTTTTTGTCAAAAACCATTTTTACTGTTAAACTGAAACAGATAAGAGTAGTTATAAAAACAGGAGGTTTTAAACAAAAAAAAAACAACAATTAAATGTGGCAGGTGATAGCACCAATTGATAAGCAGTCAGACTTCCTTTCTTTGTCATTGTGGGGGCTGTTGCACAGTAAATGAGTTATAGCTCATGCAGATTTTCAAAGAACATTTATGCCTAAATCTGTTTTCATTTTACCATACTAGGTTAAAGAAAGCTCTTGGTTTGCATTCCTAGCTCTCTGCACATATGAGACCTGCATAGCGAATGGAAGGTGCTGCAGCTGCATGTTTGGGAATTATTTCATTAGCTTTATGGAGAAAGCGTTCAGAACTGTATGGCATGCAAACAATGGGGGGTATTTCCAAAGGAGATCTGCTGGAGGATTGCATTATTTCGATTATTTTTTCTGCACCCCTGTTTTTCCCACCGATTTCAGTGTTTTCTACAGCTGTGGAAACCGACAAGGCTCTATTCGCTAGTTTGGTTCATTAGTTATTCTGACCGTTTCTTTTGGTGGAATATGTAGTGATCTAAGAATTCATGTCTATTTTCTAAAGACGAAAGTGGTGGATAATGGAAAGTTATGTCCCTGGCATGCAATGTGGATCCTATGTTAGAAGCAGCTGTGTGTGTCAAATAATGGCCTACTTTGAAAGTTACAAAATAAAAAACAAGCAAACTAAAAAATAATTTAAAAAAAAACCTTAATGTGACAATGCTGAAGCTGGATTCTTCGGCCAGCTTCTTGCCCATATGTATTCTTCTCTAACAAAGAATTTGCTTTTCTTTATTATCTTGTCTAGTAACCCATTTTTAAGTTTCATGCTTTCCCCATTTAATATAGCATACTCACACAGACCTGAACAAGAAAAGGTCAATTTAACAAACCATTCTGGAGGAAACTATAAGGTCTATAAATATGCTACAGAACTAAAATGTTATTTAGGGGTATAGTAAAGTATACTTTGACACATTTTGGGCTGTCCTGCAAAATAATTCAAACTAGTTAATTGTTAAGACTGAACGGAAATAAGAATTTTCCCTCGTGTTCTCATTTGCATTTTGACAAATTTTTCCGCGGGTTTGGCACAATTTTCGATTTGTGGTTATACAGCATTTGCTAACACAATTGAACCGGAAATATTATTTTGGCTGATAAACAGCTTAAATGCTCAATACATATTCATTTAGAATGACAGAGAATGATTCACGAAACGTTTACAGGTGGATAAATTCTGTGGATTTTGCCATTTCCAATTAAACCCCTTTCGAAAATCAGGCCCACTGTGTCTGAGCGACTTTCAGCCACCCTTTACTTCCAAATGAAAGGGCTGTGAAAATATCACTAGTAAGCTTGGCATGGCTGCGCTTGTGCAAAAAACATAGGAATTTACAAACCCCACATGTACCTGCACGCAGCCCTACCTTCTTGTTTTTCAAGTTCATTTTTGTTGCTTCCCAACTTGGTTTGCAGTCTAGAACTTAGCGTCGCTAAGCAATGGACAATGTTCTCTGGTACCCATGTGGAACTTTGAGTCAACTAAACAACATCAGACATGTCAACCCCTAAGGATTCCCACCAGTGAAACCCCTACTGAAAAACCTTAAACCTGGACTTACACATAACAATTGGAGGACAACAATTCAAATATATAAAGACGTAATTTGTTTAATGGTAATAAAACAAAAAGACACACCAGATATAAAATAAATAAATATATAATTCTCTTTTTACATTAAATGAAAACACTTCTTGTCCTGTTACTGCTGTAAAAACAAAAAAAAAATCATTATGCATTCTTTTTGTCATGGAGCTTAACCTCATGAGTATAACACAGTGACAAAAAAACATTTCTGTCTTTGTGACCTCTTTGGTTATTGGTGCTGGTTTCTGAATGTACGATGTTAGACTTATTCGTCTGCTTCTGCTTAACATTGTCACTTTGTAATTGTGTTCTGAAGTGCATTCTCAGATTGTACACCTCTGATGCCACCACTTTGATATCTTGGCTACCAATGGTGCAGAACGCATATTGTTCCCCTAGTTTTGACGCCACAATGCAGTCAAACCGAGTTGTCCACTATGGTAAACCTGAGGGTACATCCTCTGCTTCTTAGATGACTCTATTTCCCGCTCTCAAACAGAAACATAGAACTGTATAATAGAGTGAAACAGAGTCTATATTTGGAGAAAGGGGTTGCTAAACGAGTTTGCGTAGCAGCTATAGCAAAATTAATTAATAACAATAACCTTGGAGTGTTATAATTGATTTCCCGCTGCACAAAGTGTGTTTTGTAGTCTCATAAACATTAACAAATCTAAGCTGACAAATCACGCAAGTTAGATCTGCTGGTCATCTGGCCTGAGCTTCTAAAACAGAGAGAAATCGGGTAGACAACAAAAACCACAAGAATCTATTGCACGGACGTGAGTCCATCAAAATTGTGAACAAACGTGAGTTTCATGGGTGAACCTTGAGACTTGACATGTCTGCAACATGAATGTCCAGAAACCTGGAGATTGCAGTTCAGTCTCTTCCCCTGAAACGGTACAATGCCAATTCCAATACCCCTTAATACGCCTCTCTGTTTCAAACTTTTTGAAGTTTGAAACATCCGTAATATTGGTCTGAAATGTTTATTATTCTGAGCTCATGTATTAATTCTTCTTGTTTTGAATCCCTTTTGTTTGATCATTTTCTTCCAATCATCACACCCTGGTGAGAAACTTTAAAGTACTCTAGTGGCCTCAAAATGTCTTCTCTGTAGTTCAGCTCACACATCAGAGTGCAATTATTAACCTGCCCTCCTGCCCTAAGTGGATGTTAGAAATTCACTGGGGGCAGAGTATTGCAAGGGGCTAATTACTGGATACAATCTGGTGCAGCATATGAAAACATGTTTGAAAAGTATTTTCAGGTCACAGAGTGTGAACTAGATGTGATGACTGGAACAGAGAAGAAAATACAAATTAAATCAAAAGCAGAAGATTACATCTGAATCCTTTATACCAGCTTGCTCTTGGAGAAAATAAAAAGTCAAACTAAAAAATTTAGATTTTTACTGGGGCTAATTTAAGGGCATGGAATATAGTTTGGCACCTCAGTAAATACATTGTCACAGTTTACATATTGTAAAACTTTGATTCCAATGGGATTTTACATTTTTGTTGTTAATTATCACTTGTGATTGTGCTGTTGTTTTTAAAGAGAGTTTCCAGTAGTAGACTCATTTTTTCCTTAATAGTAGTATGGCTTTTTTTTCTTCATTTATCCTAAATTCCTGCTTTTCACATTTTCTGTTTTTTAAAGAAATTAAAGAATTTCCTTGCACACATCTGAGTAATACTCTGCAGGGAAGTTCAATAAATTAAAAAAATTAAGATTTCCCCACTCGCAATTTTAAATCTTTGCATCCGTCTTGTTTTCTTTCTTTTACAGTTCTTTTTAATTTTCGGTTTTGTATTGAATCAGAATGGATTATCATATACAAAAGTAAAATAAGTAAAATCGTTTTTTTTTTAATTTTATTTTATTCTTATCAGTGTGCTAAAGTTGAGGAATCATTTTGTATTATTGGGTCCTATTTTAAAAAGCATTCTCACGAGTTATTTAAAGATAAGTTGCATATTTCTGTTGACTGAAATGCCAATAGAATAATGCTGCCGTCCGTTTCCTATCTAGTGAGAATACAACAGAAGTTTTGAGTTTTGTCCATACTTATAATTAGCCACTGTGTGTATTGTTGTATTAACAGGTCCCTAAATAGAGCTTTGCCTCAGGCAGTCATGTCTGTCTTCACTATGTTACTTAAAATGTTTACACTCTGCAAACCGATTATTAGGGCTGCATGTCTATCTGGTTAGTCTCTCTTAACCCATTCTGCCACACTGCTTGCATTCTACCTCTCTGCTTCTCTGTTTCTCTCTCTCTCTCTCTCTGAAGTAACTGTGACATTAGCCAAGTGACCTCGTCCCTCGACTTGGCGGTCAAGCCAGAGGTCGAGGGTCGCCGCAGGACCAGGCATTACATACCCCCCAGAGTGAGCAGGAAAACATGCGAGCGCTTCAGAACTCAGCCCATTACCACAGCTGAGCAGCTAGAAATCAACGGGTACGCATACCTCCAAGAAAAGTTTAGGTTAACATTTACTAGGACACCGCAAAATGCTCTCTTATGAGCTACATGCTGTTAGACAGTATCGCAGTAATCACAGTTGTGTTCTTGAAGAAATTTTACAGCAATACCTGGCAACAGTAAGCCATGACAATCATGTAAACTGTGTTTCTGCGACACTGTGAAGGGATAATGTAAAGTACATTGTATTTTATTGAAGTATTTCACAGAAAGCTATTGTACAGGATATATATGGCCTACATGAATACAAGTTTACAAAAACATTAAAGGTGCAGTAGATTTCAACTATATAATATATATAGATATATATATATCTATTATATATATTATATATAAGGCTGATATACCGTATATATATATATATATCTACCACTTATTTCCCCAAATGGTGTACGGACCAGGTGTTCTAAGTCACATCGGCATGACAATAACCCATCCCTACTCAATTAAAATGTCATGTTCCATACGTATTGCTCCCAATGAATTTCAGTGAGCTGAAATACCTGTTGAAAGGTGGAGACCAAGGTAAGGTATTTGAAAAGCTGAACTGAGGAGGAGCAACTCCTTTTGCAGGAAGTTTCAGTCAGATTCTTTATTAGAAGGGCCAGTGTTTTAACAGTACCTTTTATTCTTGAGAGAGCGCCCAGCAAACCTGACCATTCAGCATGTAAATCAGGAACCGGGACTCTACAAGGTATGGGACAGGTATGTCTACTCCTCTTGCTGCTCTTCAGTTGGGAAATAGAAACATTGAATCATGTGTGTTCTGTTTTTTCTTAGCTCTATGGATGCTGCAAAACAGAAGAAGCCTGAAAGTAAGTTCACAAACTACAAATACTTCAATATGAATTCAGACTGATTGAATTGCAATAGGGTGCATGATTACAAATGCTTGTTACCAAAAGTAAAATAGAAGGCAGTTCAAAGGAATTTACAACTATTGATTGTAGTGTTTAGTGTTGTGGTATTAAAAGGTGGGTTACCATGTGGTTTTAAAAATAGATTTGACATTTTATGAAGGGCGTTTTACTTATGTTAAAAATGTCATGTCTGTGGGAGTTTACTGTAAAATATTGACTATTTGGGGAAATTTATGTGTTGAATGACCTTGACAGACTCCTATGTAATATATGCATATTGAAAAGGACAAGGGTCTAAAAGATGGGAAAACTGTAATATTTACTGTGGAAGTCATTTAAACTTTAATGGGCACACCATAGGGTTAGGTATACCGGTATTTGCAGAAATAAACTTGATTATTTTGAGATTCATATTTTTTTCTATGTGTATTGAATCCTATGTAGGTCCAAATTAAATTCATTTTTCCAACTTTGCATCAATTTTTGAGCATCAAGGTAGCAGAATGTCCAAAATCTTTGGGACACAGCCTACAAACCTTCTGGGCATATTTAGTGAAAAACACTTTTTTTTTTTTTTTTTTTTAAGTTTAGTTGGCATTAGTAATGTAATTTACCCAAGAAATGACATGTAGGATACACTCACACACTGTCGAACTGGGTACTGTAGCACACGCGAGCGTGCGCTGGGATGGAGTTAACTTTAATTGTGTTGTGTAATTCAAACCTGAGACTAGATTTCGGACAGAGTGCAATCAGAGTTTCTTTTAACTGCAACTTTTTTTTTAATTAAATCAACTTGTTTTTCAGTTGTGATTCAGATACACAAATGGCTTAACGGGTGTCAAGAGTTTAATCTTTGACTCCCAACCAGATCCTTGGTGCACATTGTACACGTGGGCGTGCACATTCTGCAGCCAGGGTGATCGCCATCTTTACACAATGTCAACATGTTGTTTAGCATTATGGGATGTGAGAAATGTTAAAAGATTACATTGTTTAAAAGTGACGTTCACAAAATTCCCATCTTTAAGTATAAAATATAAACAAAGAATCAAAAGATCCGATATAGAAGAGGAGGGGCGCCAGTGATAATGTTGCTATACTAGTACAGGATTTAAAAACCTTGATTAGCACTCCTTTAAGTCTTGTTATTGTTGTTCTAGTGAGGGTGATATGTTTGCTTGGTTTATAGCACTTTGAAACTGAGGCTAATGTGCTAATTGTTTAGCAGAACCCTGGGTGTTAAGCAGCCTGATGTCACACTACCCCCTGCCCTGGACGGCTTCTTTGATTGTTATCTTTATCACACAGACAGACGGGGGTTTTCCTTTCAAACAGGCAAGCCATGACTGTGGCTGGCGGGCTAGTTCCTCTAAAAGATAACTGCACCAGACTGGGAGGTAGTTAACTGCCCTCCAAACCTTATTGTTCATGATTTCATGGCACAGTGCCTTTTAAAATTCTTTAGAAATATTTCAAATACTGTTTTATATAGCTATAAGAATGGTCATGTTCCACCCACCAGTAAAATTGCTTTAAAATTTATGAAAAGTTATTGGGCTTGCCTTTTATGCAGGGTTGGACGAAAATAAAATGTATTGTCTAAAAATCATCTTAAATCATGTTTTAACTTCCAATCCATTGTGACTTTTTCCCTTTTGATCCATAGCTATTACACAATCAATAGTGCTGAATTTAGAAATGTTGAAATAAACTTTAAATTCAGACAACTCGACTAGAAGATATTTATAAAGACTTCTCGTTGAAACATTTGCCATTGAATTGAAATTTGAGTATTTCTAGTGTCTAGACTTGATGTGCATCTCCGGTGCAGCAAAAGCATACCTTTCCAAATGAATTTCTTGATTTAAAGCAATGTGCTAACTTGCTTTCAGCATGTCTGGGAAATCTGCCTGTTCAGCTAAAATTTCAAATGTTGTGTGTCTTGACATGTAAGCTATATATGGAACACAACACACAAGCCTGCCTTTCTTCTTTATCACTGGAATGAAGGCTTGGTGTTTAGATGAATGCTAATTCAGTTTCATAACCAAGTAATGGCGAGATGGTGGCTGGATAAAACTCACAGCCTGGATTGGTCAAGGTGAACACCGTGATTTATAATATTACTTGGAGTCCACAGCTGACTGCCTAGTCACATTTTACACTATGACATACTGACATTAAAGAACTATCTACTAAAAGAGGCTTACCACATTGCAGTGTGACGAGTGCTCAAATTTAGCAGTCACTCTAAGCCAGGTAAAGTGATAGTAGCTAACAAAATAATTCCATAAATCTTGTTGGTTGTGCCCTTCCATTCATTATGTAGATCTGAAATGTGAAAGATGTCCATATTATAGTAAACATGTATTGTTATTTTTGTTTTAAAACATCTGATGCTACTTTAGGTTTAATAATTCTCAGTTTCCAAGCCACGGTTTCGGATAGTGTTTTTGATTGCAGGCAGTGGTTCTTCAACCTGCCAGCTGCCTCTCCTGTTGACTGATAAGCTTTCAGACAGTGTTAACATGTGGAAACTGAGAACTTTCTTTAACCTTGTGTAGCATCAGGTGTCCTATTGTATAGCTACATGTATAGCTGGTGGAAATGAACAACAGGTAGGATTAATGAGATTATTATCACAGGTAAGGGGACATTTATCAATTCAAGTTATTTATTGAACATGGAGCAGAATGAGGAGTGGGGTTGAATGAGGAAACAGTTACCCAAGCCCAAAAGAACACAGGAGGCTTACATCTTTGGGGGGGGGGGGGGTGTTGGGAGAATCACTGTAAATTATGTTTTATTGCTTCACATAATACCACAGGGTTTTTAATTGTATTGAAATAACCATTGTAGACTGTTTTTCCCCCTTTTTACAGGTCTCAAATGGCTTTTTTCTAACGCATTCCTTGTATGTTTTACAGAGGATGTGAAAACAGATGACAGAGCGACGCTAAGTGTTGCAGCCAAAATGTCCCTGTTTAAAGTAAGTGATTAAGCCTTTACAGGAAATGCATACAGTGTTTTAGAACATTTGCCAAAGGCATACATGACACTTGAGCATTTGTTTTAGAATACAAGCTGGAATCTCTGCTTATTCACATAGGAGCCTTGTCCCTTGTAAATCCACAGGTCATTGCAATGGATATGTATGCATTAGATGTATTTCATCTATTAACTTAATATATAGAGGATACAGCATGAAAGTTCATGGAGTCTGTCATTATTCCACAAATGAGGATGGTTGTTAATGACCTTCCTTACAAGTGAAATAACCACAGAACTTTATGTACGTTCATGGAAAAGAAAGTATGTTTAAACCTGAATTAAGCAGCAGACTTTGCAGTATTACTTTCCATACATCAAACTCTGCATCAAAAAATATTCATTCAGGAGCCTTGCATACACTGAATTTTTTAATGCTCGATCTCTCAACACTAGTGGTATGTACTGCATGTCATTAAACGGTATACAATTCCATGTTAAATATTCATAAGATAGGGTATAATGAGTCATTATTGGGCTGATGCTTGCACCAAACCACATCTGTAATACATTAACTGAAGTATGCAACAGCGCCTATATCGATTTTTAAAAAATGTTTTTCAGGTTATTTTTACTTGGTTTGAAATGTCTAATGTTGTGCAAGGAGGTAACAACCTACACAGCTAGCAGGTACTCAACGTAAAAGAAAATGATCAGATATGTTGTTATATCTGTATGACTCATTACCCTGGTATTGGAACAGCAGGGAACCAGCTGTAAATTACTCACTCTGCTGTATGACTTTAATATATAGTCTCGCTGCTATGCTGTCTGGTTCTTTTTGTAGACCGAGCACTGTTCTCAAAACTAGAAGACCAGGGTTCAAGCCTCAGCCACTGTATTCTATATTATGTTAAGGATGCTGATGTGCAGTTTTCTGCTGGGACACCAGTGTAAAGGAACTGATGTGAAGTATTGTTCAGTGATGACCCACACATGGAACACTTCACCCTGTTACACTTCTGAAATGTGTTTGCATATCAAAGTGACCTCTGCTCAGCTCTTGTAGTGCCTCGGGTTGTTTTTACAACCTCTAAAAACTTGCTGTCAAAATTAATGACTTCATGCTAGCTGTTTTAAGCTCTAAACTACTTTTTGGGGATAATTATTTCCATGAGGCTCTGCATAACTTATCCTTACAAACACATGTTTCGTGTTGGATCCACCCCCCCCCCCCATTTATTCAGTAATACATGGATTGCCTGTGGCATGCAATTTAAAATATATATGCATTTTTATTTTGGAACACGACATCTGGTGCTACACTAGGTAAAAGAACGTTCTCTGTTTGCTTGCCTTGCCTTCCAGAAAATGTGTGCTTCCTAGGTCATTTCCCCTCAGCAGTGTTTTTGGGGTCAAGCACCTTGCAGCTGGTTGGCTACTTACAATAAAGAAGGGCCTGAAGGGATTTCACTCTCCAGGTGAAATGACCACGACAGTTCAACACTATATGAAAGCAAGTCCTGCAAATGGAGATTTCTTTAACTAGTGTCAGCTATCATGTTTTATAATGAAAACACATTTGCTAAATAAAACTGAAATGAGTTTGGCAATGCAGCCAAGAACCAGGACTAACTGCACTTGTTTGTTGTTGTATTGACTAGGAGCTGGAGGAGACAGCTTCCCCCGAGGTGTCCTCCTTCCAGAAGCCTTGTTCCAGCAATGCTGCCCTGGAGCGCCGGAATCGCCGTACCTACGATCGCTCGCGGACGCAGCCAGTCACGACCAAGGAAATGGTGGTGGCAAATAGGTAAACAGAGCTTACGTTAGAGTTGGAACAGCTCTCATGATCTACTGCTGTTTTAACATTGTCGTAAGTGAGTGGGGGTATATTAAATTGAGAAGCACACCAGAGAGGTATAATTTGAGTTTTGTTTTTGTAATCAACTAGGATTCAACATATTAAAATTAAAGTATTGGAGCAATCCCAAGCTAAATATTATAAACATCATAAAATGATAAAGGAAAAAGAGAGATATAAATGAGGTCTTAATATAAGCTCTAACAATTGTTTGAGAACGATAATGTCTTTTGTTAATCAAATTCTGTTGGGCAGCGTTTTCAGTAGGGATTGTAGTTGACTTTGAACTCTGACCCATTGATGAGTGCTGCATAGTGAAGACACATAAACCCAAACAAGATTTTCAGATAGCCATCACAGGGTGCTTAGAGTGTGCATTGTCCGTTTATCTGTGTGGCTTAATAAGGACACCAGCCTGGACTGTTTTGCTTTCACGAGGATGGAGCCAGGCATGTGCAATGGGGCTACTAGAATAAAGACAAAGTGCTTGTGACTTTAGCAACAAAATAAGAGTTTCCCCTTGACTACTCTGACAACCACCATCACTGAGGTGAGGCCGAACCGATCAATCTCCAAGGCCGGGAGTGAGAAACTAAGGAAGGATAGCAGAAGACAAACCAAGGTCTCCCTGGCTTACTAAGTCGTCTAATCGAGAGAGGTCAGACGCAGCTGATGCTCCAAGGCCGCATGTCGAGCCTAGCGATCTATGCAGGGAGAACAAAAGTGCTGGAAAAGAGAATAAAGAAATAAACAGAGGGCCAGGGGTCTCCCCAGACATCTGAGAAACATTGATTAAGAAAAATTCCACCAAAACCGGTAGGAGTAGCATCCATATGGAGTGAGAGGACATGTGGGACAGAAATTAAGTCATCATAAAACAAAGAAAGGCTGTTCCAGTGCTGTAGGAGAGAGGAACCTCATGTCTTTCCAGGCTTCAGCTGTAATATTAATGTGAGAGCCGAGATTTTTAGCTGTTGTAGAGAAAGCGAGAAGATGAGAAACAAATGTCCTACCTTGAGGAATGATGCAAATTGCAAAATTGAAAATGGCCCAGGAGTGAAAGAAGGTTCTGTATAGAAATGGTGTGGTTGATCTCAGAGGATTGAATGAGAGAGCGAATGCATTCCGGTTTATCGGGAGGCTTCAATTAGAATAGTATCCAACTGGACCAATGGAGAAAGTTATCCAGTAAGTGCAGCAGAAAGGAGATGCGATTAATATTCAGTGGAATCCAGCAGAGGGCTTCGGAGGGTGAATCAAAGATCTTAGGGCTGCTGCGACATCCGAAAGTTAGTTTAGTAGCAAAGTAAAATTGCCCCATCCAACAGATACCAAAAAGTGATGGAGAGAAGAGAGTATAGGCATGACCTTGAAGGCATCGGAAATATCTGCTTTAACTAACCAGGAACCCCGTCCTGATATTTTTATGGAATGGATAGCATCAGATATAGTGATGTAATGAAGAGAAAACTGATCCGAGGGAGTGAGAGAATTAATGCTGCTGATAGAAGAGCCATGAGGGGCAGAGAGATCAATGATGAGGCGCTTCTTGCCTGACATTTCCCTTGTAGCTACTCCAATAGGATTGATGCGGAACTGATGGGAGGGGGGGCTGAAAATGGGCCCTCCATGAATCCCTTTGAGATCTCGGACTTCTGGTTCTTTTATAGCAGATTTGAGGTTTTTACATGTAATAGAGGATTAAGGGATGGATTTTAAACCAGTAGAAAAACTATTTAAGGCCAGAAATTTGGTAATTTACAATAAAAAAAAAAATCAGGGTGATTTTGAAGAGCCTCTGATAGAGCCGGGACGTTGATAGGGTTAGAGGCGATTAGTAATGATTAACTGGCATTTAGATGAAAGAGGACAGATGGAATGTGAATGAGAATTGCCACAGAAACTGCACACATGTAAGAAAGGGCATTCTTTGGAAATGCAGAATGAGGAATTGAAATTATTGCATAGCTGTCTGCCACCAGAATATTTGATGGGTCTTCCTTTGCTTGTTGAAAAAACAGGCGGTACTGAAGAATGGATAGGATGGAACTACGGATGCATAACTACTAAAAAAAGGGAGTGTTGTCAAGAGCAGGGTAAGAATAATTTGAGGCTGATGAGGAGACTGAAGAGGAGGCTGCTTTTGGACATAGAGAGGTAGAATGGGTGGTGGAAGCACAAACTCTGCAAGCATTAGCATAGAGACCACTGAAGATTCTTCTAAACAGATCAGGATCGGGTTGAGCCCAGTCAATCAGTGTATTGTCCAGTGCTAACCGAGAAGCTGCTTTGGCTGAAAAAAAGGTGGTATTGCCATATCTAACCAAGATCAACAATGTTAAATAAGTGTGAGTCTTGTCATCAGTTAGTGTAAACTTTACAAAGGACATCACAAAGAACAGAAAATGCATACAAAGTTCTCAGAGAGCAAATTTTGTAAACAGCAGAGGATCCCGAGACTGACATATTTTAGCGGGATGACACAAGGGAGGAGTCCCAACTCCAGCCCCCCCGAAATACACAAGGTTCTACTTAACTTCTACCAGGATGCCTTCCACGATTCAAAGAAAATGCTGAGACCATGATGGTCTTTTCCTGTAAAGACACTCCTTGGATTGGCTAAGCGCAAGTTAAGGACTGCATTATATTCTTAGTAAGATTATTAATTGGTCAATGATAGTAAGCTAATTCTTGAATTCAATGACAATTGTTTGGCAGATTGCCAAGATAATTGGAATTTGGCATTTTCAATGTTAGTCTGTAGTAGTAGTAGTTCCTCCAGGTTTGATACAGCTGTGGGAATATCACATGCAGAGCCTACATACCTGAATTGAAATAATGCCTGCTTGCGGTTTTATTTATGTAATACTGAGGAAGGCATTAGCTTTCTTTATTAGTTTTACCCCAGAATGTATGATTCAGTTATATATATATATATTATTTGTTACCTTCTTACCTTTGTGGTCATATTTTTGGGAGAATCTACTAAAATGATACTTTCAAATGCAGATTTGGAGTTATATAAGATATTTGTTTACATTTATTAAATTAAATGCATGGATGTTTTTGACAAGGAAGACAATAATTCTTCCTATGAGGGTAAGAAGTGTGGAATGTCACATTTCGATCCGCCACTGGGGCGGACTTGAAAGCAATTTGAAATTATACTTGCTCGTTTCCATCAGTAGTAGAGTCCCGCAAGCCCACAATCCAATTGGGAACGTTTAAAATATGCGAGTGCACTGTACATGACATCGTAGGAACCTGTTAGAAACCTGTTCATTGCAAGATGAGATTTAACTTTATTTTAAATTTACGCATTTTTCAGTACCAATCAATAATAATGAGGAAGCGTCTTCTAATTGAATTAGATAACTTATCCGAGCTCTTTATGTAGGCTTTTCTTTGCTGATCATAGCTGGGGATGGGGGTTGTTAAACTGTGTATGCCTTTATTGCCTTGTACCATGCGACAGAAATGACATGCAAGTGATAATTATATTTCACTGTTCCTGTCATTAATTAACATCCGTGAGAACATAGAACACAAAATGATGCAATATTGATCACAGACATAAAAATAAAGCTTCAGTCCCTGGCAGTAAAACATCTGAAAAACACTGAGCTGTGGCAAAATGTTGGTACTCTCTACCATCTTTCTAGATTTCTCACACACTGCTGTTTGCTACAGCATGTGGGTAGACTAGATGAATCAATCAATAGTTTTTTTATTTTATTTTTAATCTTTCAACACCCACAGGCCTAATTAATCGATAAATCCCATATATTATATATATATATATATATACACACAGTGCAATATAAGTAACAGCATGACCCGTTCCCCTTACAATTCATGTGACATAAGACAGATGAGACAAACTGAACAGACAACAAGTCCTGCAGCAAAGTAGTTGTCCAGGTTGTTACAATACATTTTTTATTTGAAAGTAAAAATATATGAAAGCATGACAACCTTTATGTACAAAAAGCTTTACAATTGAACAAGAACTGTTGAGTATTTTTGTTTCATACAGTTTTAAATGTCAGTGTTTTTGTGATAGTGAAAAAGAAAGAAATATCTATGTATTTATTGATGTAGTCATTTATTTCAGTTTTTGTTAATGTTTTACTTTTACCAAATACACGCTATCCTTCAGTATAGCTAATTATCCAAAAAATTTCTTTTCCTTTTTTTCCAGTGGGGACCACAAATAGCGTTACTCATCAACCAGTATCGAGAGGAACCAAACTTCCTTACGCCAATAGGGACCACAATGAGCGTTACACTGACAGAAATCAACATTTTTCAGAGCTTAAGATCAGAATCTCAGAATGATGATGACTCAAAATACCGCTTGCATCAACTAATTGTGTAGCACTGACAGTAACATAACATGCTTGCAAACTGAAGGTTATCGTTTCAAATCTCACTCATGTCAGACTTATTTATGCAGTGTTTTACAGGTAAATGTTCCATTTTGAAACAGAATTAAATTGCATTCCCTGGTATATTTCCATATCAACAAAACAAGTTAATTGTCATTAAACTCAGATGTCCTGTAATAGAAATACTACTGTTCCTCTCAATATAACAAAAATGAACCTTGCAGATCGGGTTCGTTTAGCCCTTTAAAATACAGACCCAGACACAAGGTTAAAGGGTTAAAGTGCAGATGCACTATTTTTAATAACAAAAACAAAATGAAAATGAAAACAAACACCTACCTCTTACGAGCACTAACTAAACACAAGCAGGAACCTACTCTAAATAAGCCAGACAGCTGAGCTGTTTACCAGCTGAAAACAAAACACACAGTTATCTTTACATTAAACAAAAGGAACACACAGTTACCTTTCACTGACAGCAAGGGACACCTCCTGCTTCCTTCTACTCAGCTATCCTGACGAGACTGGCTGCACCTCTTAAATACCCTGCACCAGCTTCTAATTTACAATTACTTCCAGGTGCAGGGGATAATTAACAATACAATAATTAAACAAAACAAGAATACGCACATGTTTTATGCAGGGAGGATATTAACCCCCTCCCTGCTGTGTTACAATAGCAAAAACAGTGTTTTTTGGGGTTTTTTTCCCCCAAACCTGTCCATAGATTCCTTCTACAGAATGGATCAGTAATAGCATTGCATTCAATAGAACAAAACAGTGTATTTTAACAAAAAAGGGAATAACCTTTCTGCAGCAGGAAGCTGCTTGCTTGAGAGACACAGGGGCCAGGTATGCACTAATCAAGAGAGAAACGCCTAGCCGTCATAAAATAACAAAATGAATCGAAAGTAAACTTCTGTGGGCCTCTCTTCCTTTGTGTGTGGGCCCATCCGTCCGCATGCAGTTTTTGTCAAATGTCCCAAACAAACGGCGCCCTTGAGGGGTCCCAATTCTGCAGAGGGCCCTACGCTATAGCGTCATTTGCGTATAGGTTAATCCGAACCTGTGTGATATGTTAATATCTTATCAACAGTGCAAATTATACCATGGTAAGCATGCAAATACACTTCTCAGTATGGGTCTATTGAGGAGTCTGGTCTCAATTTAGCCTTCATTGGACAGTAGGTTGCATCAGAAAACCACCACGCAATTCATCACTTGGCATCTACAACCAGGCAAAAAAAAAGTCCAGTGATCATATGGGTATGGGGGACTGAACTCTACTTAAGGGGAGGCATGCTCGCTACTGGGTCCCTATGCTGTTGAGATGATTAGTCTCCTTTAAAGCACTTTTATATGAAAACCAGAACAAAAAAAAAATGAACTTGATTATAATCTCCATCTGAACCCTAATTCCCAAATTGCCTGCTGGTGCAAATCTCTTATTTGTTTATATATTCAAACAATAATTACAATTACATAGAAGCATATGTGCAAATAGAAAACAAAAACATAAATCATTCAACAGTTCAATTAAAATATATCCTTTTCAAAACAATCCTGTCTCGTCTAAGTTATTCTCAATCGTTTTGCAGGTCTACCAATAAGAAGAAAAGGAAAACTTGTATTTAACATGCAGTTTTCCAGCACTCGGCTACGATCAGACCTGTCTAGTCCATATCATCACCAATCACCATGTGTTTTTTATAGCTGTTTTTTTCTCTGTTTGATATTAGCCTTCCGAAGCCAAAGGCAGCAGATGAAGCCGACGGTGAGCTGTTGAAGCTGGATGCTGGAGCCCAGGGAGAGAAACAAGAAGGGCATGACGAGAGCTCCAAATTGAGCCTTAGCCAGAAGCTGGCTCTTTTTAACAAACTCGCCCGGCCAGAGAGCAAGCCTGCCCCTGACCCCAAGACCAGCGACCCCAAGCGCAGGCAGAAGGGAGCTCGCTACCGCTCTCAGCCAATAACCATCGACGAGGTTGAGATGGTACTTGACATCTTCCTTTATTAGAACAGTGGTAGTCAACCCCTAAAACTAAACACCACTTTAACAGTAGTGGACTCATTTTGAGGAAGAGGCCAACAGCTAAGATAAATGTAATCGTATGAAACTATGCTGAAAAATAAAAGCCACTGAAACACGAGATACCACACACATTTTTCTTATGAAGCAATACAACATTTATAATCAAGCTTCACGATGAGAATAGTTGAAGACCCAATATCTTAACCATCTTAATTTTAGCTACTTCGTGAATTTGCTTGAAAATTCCCCCTTCAGAAAAGTTCAAAAAGTTGCCTGGTGTTGGTCTTTATTGCTCCTTCCTGTAAAAGTGTTGTTTCTTGCTAGCTCCCTTTCAAGTTGGGAATATTAACCATTACAAATGGGTGTTTCCCATTTAAGACTCCCGAACCAGACATTTTATACCAAGACTTCTCGTTAGAGCAGTGTGACGCAGCTGCTGCTCCATCCCCCGAGAGTATAAAGGAGCTGCGCGCACCATTTTCCTTTTCAGCTGAGCCTGAATACTTGAGAGAGCGTTTGATTTATATTATCACCTTCCTAGGTACCTTTTCTACACATTTTTTAGCTTCACTTTTAAAGTTGAATGTATATATTGAATTGCTGAAGTAAAATTGTTTATTTCTAGTTTTTCAGCTGAATGCTGGTAAATTCCCGCCATGGCCTATTGCCCCACGCGAAGCCTGCAGCTCAAGTGTCGTCCTATTAGAACGATCACTGCAGATACAATGATCTCAGTAGTGACTGACACTGAAATTTCTCCAGTGTCAGTGTCGTGTCAAGTGTGTTATTTTCTCAGTGAAAACAAAGCCCATGGTTGACTAATTAAAAGATAACGCTAATTCAAAGATGACCTATTGTAGTGCGAATCATGCATGACGAATGCAACCGTTGCCTGTCCGTCATCTTCACACAAACCGTCATCTTTTAAACACACCTGTAGCAGGGTGATTGCCCTGCACAGGGGGGAAATTAGTGTTGGTGTAATTTTATATATGGAAGCGGATTTATTTTCTGTGCTTTTTGGAGTTGTTATATTTGATCAAGTGATTGTTTACAGACGTGCGCTCGATTTGAGACTTGCTGCCTGTCTTATTTATGTGTCCTCTGTGCGTTGCCATTGTTGGTAGCATCACATGACCCATTTGTTTACTTTCTGTTTTGTGTTTAATAAATCCTGCGCGTCTGTGCCGGCGTTTCAGCTCCAACTCCCATGTCTCTGTCTTACAGTATGGTTAACCATACATCTGACACAAGTAACTTGTCTCCCCTATTAATACACCACTAACGGTAACTGCGACACTATTGCCCCGCTCCAGGTAACATTACTGGAACTGAGGTTACCATTCAGTACCATGTGCACTGTCCCTGTACCGAGTGACAAATCAGAACCGAGTTCACTGTGTTGGTACCGCGTGCACCATGGGCCTGTACCAAGTCCAGCACTACTGTGCTCTGACACTACTACTGTGTACACTGCACCATCACCATACTTGGATTCCACACATGCGTTTCCTGCAAAGGACAGGCACGATAAGTCCACTGTCTGTCTGGGCCTTGAACATGCTGAAAGAGCCCTGACAAATTCCACTTTGTGTGGTTTCTGTGTCACCTTCTCCAAGCTTGTACTTGAGTCGAGTGGCCCATCATTCAAGAGAATGCTCACTTACCCAGCTCAGTGCTCGGCATCGCCATGCTCTGTGAGTGAGGCTGGACCCTCCTTTTTGGCTCTGTGTCAAGGGAAGGTAGGAGTCGCATTCAATCGAGTCCAGTCGAGAAGCCATGCTCCTCGTCTTCCTCCTCAGTGTCTTCCTACAGTTCCCTTCTCCTTCCCCCTCCTCCCGAGCGGAGAAGGAAGAAAGCTTGCTGGTCACATTCGGCAGACGGGACAGTTGGACAAGACATCAGAATCCATGTCACGCCAGCAGACTATCCTTGCTGAACTATTGCAAGAGTGTTCAGCCCCACCAGTAACACCGGTTACCCTTCCTCCTGCCCAACCTGCACCTTTGCAGATGGAGGCTTGTGATATGGAAACTGATATGCTGTCTATCATCGCCACTGAGGAGGTTGACAATCAAGACGCAGTTTTCCCATCTGATGGTGCGGAATCGGATAGCGTTCTGGCTGTGGGCGAGATGCTGCAGCTGGCACGCCTTCTCCCTAAGCGTCTACCTCCATCACGTAAGCGTGCTGCACAGTGCCACCCTAAACCCCAGTTTCACCAGAAACCGACACAACAAGTGGCTTCCACTTCTGGTGGACCCACCCAGAGACAGCCTGCACCTGCTTTCCACGGAGGCAGGCATGCTTTCAAGCACCCCGCGCCTAGGCAACAGGTGCAGCCTGCACCTCAGGCGAAACAGCAGCCCTAGGATTTTGCTGCCACAGGCCCAGGTCTCCTTTTCCAGGAGCTACCTAGACCACTGGAACCAGTGCACCAGCCAGTGTTGAATCGCAACCTCCTGTTGACAGTGTCTCGGCACTGTCTACAGGCACTCTCTTGGTGGAGACAGGCGGCCCATCTACGCCTAGGTGTGGTGCTGGGCAGCATCACCACAGCCGCATCCAACTTGGGTTGAGGTTGTTTGGAATGGACGAGCAGTGCAGGGGGTGTGGCAGCCACCATGAAGGGATCGCCACATAAATGTTTTTGTCCTCGCAGAGTTTTTTGGAACAGGTTCGGGGGGAGTCACGTGCTTGTTTATATGGACAACAAGTCTGTGATGTCCTAAATCAACCACCAGGTGGTGTGCAATCACCCAGTCTCCACCACATGGCCCAGAATGTAGGCTCCATCCCGAGGTCTAGAGCATCATTTGGAAGAGATTCGGAAAAGCAGAGGTAGACCTCTTTGCCTGTCAGTAGTCAGCACACTGTCCCCTGTGGTTCTCAATAAAGGGAGACGGGGGACCTCTGGGAGTAGATGCACTGGCACACCTACATTTCCAGTGCTCGCGCTGGAAATGCTATGTCTGAAGAATCAGGCAGGAACAGGAGAACTCTTAATAGCCCCATACTGTCCAGGAGAGTTTGGTTCTCCTCCCTGATGCAGATCCTGAGCGGCCAACTGTGGGAACTGCCAATGCGCCATGACCTGCTCGTAGGGCACTTTGTAGCACCCCAACCCATCGAGTGTACAGCTCTGATTCTGGCCAGAACGAAGGTTACCCTTCATACTAACCCGGCTTTTTTGCTGAAAACCATCTTCACTTTTCATGTTAACGAGTTGGTGGAATTGGAGGCTTTCCATCATCCTGCTTTCCAATCTCACAGGGAGCGCCAGCTCCATACTCTTTGCCCACTGCGAGCATTAGCATATTATGTTGACAGGATTAAAAGCTGGAGGCAGTCAGAAAAGTTATTTGTCTCTTATGTAGCTAAGTCCCATTGACAGGCTCTGTTTAAACAGCATCTGTCTAAATAGATGACAGGCAAGGTTAAGTCGAACTGGTCAGTATGCCTCCTTCAGAGGAGCTCACCAGCCATTCCACTAGGGGTCAGGAAACTTCATGGGCTTTGTTCAAGGGTGCATCGGTCCAGGACATATGCCGTGCAGCAGTGTGGGCTTCCCCCCCATACTTTTACTAGGTTTTACAGACTGAATGACGTAGATCCGCGTAACTCTGGTTTTGGCACTAGAGTGCTGAGGGCGGCTTCCCAGTCCACCCTCACAAGAAAACATTCAGTGAATTTTCATCTTATGTCTCTTCCAGCTATTGCTGGATATTGATTAACTAGCACAAGGTGGTTTCAGCTCAGCATTGTAGCTCAGTGAGGTACTACCATGTCCTCGCGACAGCCTGTGTATACTTCACTCATTTGTAATATGATCCAAGCAGTGCAGTTGTGGTGGTATTTTTGCATGGGTCTTGGTCAATCAGTGTGCTTAGTATGTAGTCCAAGTGTTCATATAATTTAAACTGTCGTATGAAAAACATTGTGTGGGCTTGTTATGCGCTAAAAGTTTATTTTGATTGGTACCCTTTATAATCCCTTCTTAGGATTTATGTGCTCTTTCCTAAATCAGGCAATGAAAGCTGTGTCCTGTAGCACTCCATGCAATAACCTCGAATTATTTGAAGATGTTTATAGAGCTTAACAGTTAGAAAATCCATGTTTGTTCTGCACAGGTCCTGTCAATGGGCCTGGGGCAGATTAGTCACTCCTGGAGTATTTGGCCAGAGCATTAGTCATTAGTCCTCCCCCTCACCTTCAAGTGAAATTAGATCTTTAAGCTCTGCAGCGCACAGATGAACTTGGCACAGAGTCTGCTCTGTGAAAGAACACACAATGCTAGCTGTTGATGGACGGGACAGAAGCACCTACTCCCCCAACAATATTCAGAGCTATTATGAATTAGTGGTGAAGTGGCTTCCTACCAACCACCAACATCCTAGTCTTTACACAGATATGTACAAAATGTAACTACATATTTAGGTTCTGGTTTCTTGTCTGCTCTATCGTGGGTAGAATGTGTCTTTGTTCTTTTGCCATGAATGAGAGCTGCTATCCTCTACTTCACAGATTCCTGGATAATGGCAGTGTAATGGCAAGAGTACATTTCTAAATGTGTGTATAATACAATCTGCAGTCAAATTTGAGAGAGGGATGTGAAACGAAACAAGTTGGTTTGACTTCCTTTGCAGAGCCCCATGTAGGTGTCAAGCTCGCAACCCTAGGGTATATTGGCCCATTCTAAGACATTGAATCACTACATAGTTGCAGCCAAAACATAAAAAAAATACAATTCTGGGCGTCACACTGACTGAATTCACGAGACGGGAAATAAATTAAATGACAATTGTTTTGATCACAGTTCAAGCAAGTGTGCACAGAGGTTTTAGGAGCAAAATGAAAATCTTGCTGTTGACTTTTCAATGGAGCCTTCCGAGTTTCTATTGCACTGTAATGGTGTTCCAAATTGGCACAACGTGCCTGTATCTGCAGCACAGCAGACAAAGCATTTGGTTAGCAATAACAAGTAAAGGCAAGTACACATTATAGATGTTGTATTGATTGCAAACAGATATGTTGTAATTTCCCTTTAACTTTATTTAAATGGCCTCTTAGTAAATACAAAGGAATAGAATCTAGGTACAAGAAAGTTAATTCATCATGGATCACCTAAGATGGATTAAAGGACATAAAGCTAATGCAGTGCAGTTCACTATGCTTTCCTTAAGGCTTATGAAAGAGCCGAACTTCACAGGCAATTATAGATTTCAGTGTCTCCAAAGGAACTTCTTCCCAATCGCTTTGTCTCTTATGAGTCATGTAATTGTGTGTTTCCTATGAAGTGAGGCTCTTTCATATCAAAGAAGACAAGCACAACAAAGAGCACTGCATGCTAGGTAGGGCGTACTCGGTTCTTTCTGTTATTTTTAACCTACTGTTATTACTTTTGGAACCAATATCTAAGTCAATTTTATGTACAAAACAAGGATAAGAAAAGGAGTTGGCACAGTGCTAAATTCTTTATGCAGTGTAGGACTGCTTTACCACATGCATGGTTTGGCCTCAACTACAGTTTCTAAGTACCTTATTATATTAAAGTTACTAATGAGGTTTGTGGAAAAGGAATATGAATTTAATTTATTTGAATTGGGTTAGCATTTTCTTTGCTTATGGAAAATGTAATATTATGGAAAAGTTCTTATTAGTTCATATTGCTATTCTATTCTATGCCTTTTCCAGCATGTTCTCATTGATTGCCTTCTGATTTATTGTAGCTCCAGAAAGGCCCAGTGCAGCTGCCCCCTCTTCAATTATCTATGCACCTCCCAACAAGACTGCAAATGCTTTCGGTCAGCTTAAAACCTAGCGAAGTTAGCCGCTCAAAGGAAGAGAGTCAAGCTGAAAAGCCAGCCAGCGAGGCAGCCAAAAACACAGAAGCCATCAAAAGCCTGACCCCACAGACTCCTCCTCAGAAAGACTCAGAGTCTCGTGAAATCAAAGGCATTTTGAAAAAGCGAACAATGAGCTCGGATCTAGAAACCAGCCCGGAAGCCAAAAAGGAGAGTCCTGAATCAGAGGCTTCTTTTGATACGCAGACTGAGCGCAAAGAAGGGACCCCAAATCAAGGGGTGCCCTGGAGACGCCACAGGGAGCAAAAACCAAGCGAGGATACAAAGCCCCCAACTCAGCCATCAGAAGAGGTGGAAGACGAGCACACTGCCAGCAAAACTGATCTCTCTTCAGAGTCAGAACACACAGATGTATTTACGTCAGAAACAACCACCGCAAAGTCTGCCCACACACCCTGGAGACAGCAGAGAAACAAATCGAGTCTGTCAGACTCCAAAGAAGATCTGCAAGAAATGCCATCACAGTCTCTCATAACTGTGGAAAAGAAACTCAAGGAGCCCCCTGCTGAACCTGAGGAGAGCAAGATGGTGAAAGAAGAACCCGCCATCAGTTCACCAACTTCAGAGACGGAGGAGCTCAATGATTCTTTTGACTCGAACCAAGGAGGATTGTTAAAGAACAGGTAAGGATATTTTTTATCAGTTAAGAGAATCTGGGAAAAGAGTTTCATGTCTGTCTGTCTCTCACTACTTGGCGATCTATTACTTTTCCATGATTCTGATTTCCTTTAGTGTGTGTTTATAGCCTTTGGTTTATCGTCTTTATAATATATATATAATATATATATATATATATATATATATATATATATAATATATATAATATATATATATATATATATATAGGACCGGGTGGTGGGTTTCCCTCAACAATGTTACTGGACACCTGAGCACCGTGGAGACAAAAAGAGTCAGACTCTCCTCTTTTCTTGGCAGGGTAAACAAACTGGATAAGAACAGTTGACTGCCAATGAGGCCCAGAAGAACAAAAGCAACAGCCAGCTGAGCGATGCTTTCAGAGTGTCTCTGGCTGACCGCTGCAGCCAAACTGCGGGAGCAGCCAGAACACCCCGTCCCTCGTCTCTGTATGGACCTCCTTTCCATAAAGAACAGATAGTGTGTGAAGGAACAGAATATGTGTGCGCATGTGTTACATTAAACTCTGTTAGCTGCCCTTCCCTTCCATTTCTCTCCTAGTCTTTTAAAGTTTTAGAGCCTCAAAAGATTTTAGTAATAACTGTACTGAACGAAAGACAGACTGGTCTTGAGTATACCCTAACACAGCATACCATTTTCATGATATTTTCTATAGAAGCCCCTGAAACTACAGTGCTCAATTGATATTTCACTTAATTCAGTAATTCACTCATTTGGTTAATTCATGGTTAACAAATGTTGACAGTAAATAGTACTATATGTTACGATACAACAGCCACTAATCACTGATTTTTATTTCATGTTTTTTTTTTTTTTTTTTTTTTTTTAGTGTAATAAAAAGGAGTACCGTATTTATTGGTTGTCTTAAAGAGTAACGGGGTTCTAAAAATATAGCATTGCAAGTCCCCATGTGTGGCTACAACTGTTTAAATAACATACTTGTAAATTTTCTTTTTATTGAAAACATCTGACAAGTTTTTACACTTATAACTTTAAAGTCTGTTTCAAAGCTCTTTTCAAAATGTCCGCTCTAGTGTTCTAATAGTGTAAGGATTATTGCCCACGTTGTCAAACAGGTAACACAGCAATAGCGATCCATGATGTGGTATGGAACGGAAAAGCCAGAAAATGTTTTTATCGCTCTTCACGCAGTGATTTACAGGACAGATCTCAAACTCCAGTGCACTAGAGCGGACATTTTGAAAAGAGCTTTGAAACAGACTTTAAAGTTCTAAGTGTAATAGGTTGTCAGGATGTTAACTGTGATGGAGAGTAAATAAACAGCCTCCAGCACTGTTTTACTGTATAACCTAAGGATGCTGTGAGAAAAAAAAGGTTATTTTTACTATTATTAACCTGTGTAAACCTGAAAACAGAACAACCAAACAAATCGCTGTAAGAGAACCGTGATAACTTGTCTGTAGAGGTGAGTGGCGAGGCAATGTTTCTAGTTTGCAATGTGTTTGATTTAACCTAAATGCTGTACTTGCTTGTGTTTGTTGTGGAGAATAGGTGCACACATTCTGTACAAGAACATGATTTGTTACCAGTGACTTCATAGAGTTGAAAGTCAGTTGTTTTTACTAGGGTAAAAATCAAGGAAATTGCTTGCTTGCATTTAAAAAATGCAGCTACTACAGTGTTTTAAATTCACAGTAACCGGTATGAAGAGAGGATATGGACTCCGCCATCTTGGAAGTGCGTGCATAGATTTGCAATCTTTTTATGGCTATTAGCACGCCCATGTTAGTCAATGGGGCGGCTTAAAACCGTGAGTTATATTATAATTATAGCTGTACAGTGCTCCCTCGCTATAAGGCTCTCGGTTATAAGGTACGTTATTCAGCATTCTTTTTATAACTAAATAAATATTAGGCCTATTATGTGGTTATCTTTCCTAATGTGTGTGCTTTTTTTGCTGCAAGAGGAGCTGTGGCTTTCTCTGGGAGACGAGACGGTTCAGCTTCACTTCAGCCCTGCTCCGGCAGCCAAATATCGAAAGAGAGTCCAGTTTCTAAGAGATTTTAAATGGTTAAATGATAGTATGATTGTTATAGTGGACATTGTAATATTCCCAGCTGAGAAGTTTGGTATATGAACTCAAATTCTCTCAAAGGGGAGGGTTGAATGAAAGCAGCATTACCATTAGTTTTAATAGGTGTAATTTATTAGTCATATTTCAGAAAATGGACCATGTGTAGCGCTAGAGCTCTACCATTTGATCTCTAGTCCATACAGCTGCAGCTGTTGCTTCTCCTCTGGGAGTAAGTGTGTTTTCCAGAAAAAGAAAAATAAAAGAAAATTTAAGAGCTGTGGATTCAATTAAAATAGACTTATAGCTGAGGCCGAAAAAAAACATGCTTTTCAGTCATGTGTAACTGAGCTGTAGCAGATGTTCTCTGCACTCCATCTAAAAGGAGACATGTTAAAGAAACTTGATTTAACCCATAACTATAAAACATAGCTAACTTCAAATACACAATCAAGAATACAATGGTGGCGTTTACATGCATAAGTCATGACAGTTTTCACCTCGGCGTGTTTGCCATACTTTTCAGGAAATATATATATATATGTTGTTATCTCTACTGGAGCTGGCAGTCATCAATTCCTTTGTTTTGTACAAGGAATGCACCTGGGAAAATATCATTAAGAAAGATTTCATCTTGAAGCTAGCCACAGCACTTCAGCAGAAAAATTTCGATCAGAAAACTGCAAACGTGCAGGCTGTGGCAGCTCAACCTGGATTCTGTGCTGCGAGACACACACACACACAAGAGAAATCATACGTTACTTTCATTTTAGATTAAAAACTTTTCTAGTTTCTTGTTAAATTTATTTTATTATAGTTTTTCATTTTTTGAAGTAGTGCTTTATATGTGGTAAGTTAGAAAATAAAGCCTTTTATGTTTAATTGTTCATTTACATACACCGTTTCGGCTGTGCAGATGTTTAATGTGACGCGCATGAATAAAACTTTTGAGTTGTATCCGATAGTTTGTCTTTCATTTTAATATTGATGATGTTCACAATGTACCGTGATACTGACTGCCGTTGGCGGTTGTAGGTATGAGTGTAACTGCAGTGTTTCTAGTGTTAATATAAATTTTGTGTGTGTGTGTGTGCGTGTGTGTATGTGTGTTGGGGGCGGTGTATTTTGTACGACCTTTCTGCTAGAGATTACGCCAGATGAAGTCAGAAGAACTGGATCTTGACTGCTGAAACCTTGTGAGCTACAAGCACTTTTCCTGCTCCGGTTTACATGGGTTTTTACTATTATTTTTTTGTCGCGAGAAAGCGATTGACCCTGCCGTTAAAGTCGCACTGCCAAAAGGAGGTCCTTTTGCTGTTTCATGATGTATTCACGTGACAATGTCACACAGTGATGACTGTGGAGTTTAATTTCACGTGCATGTAAACCAAGCCAATATCAAATATATAACAAAGTTAAGTAGTCAAGTAGACACATGTTTCAGTTGGTGCTTTCATGTGTGTACACTTTGTTATTGTAGTACATGTAGTTAAACTACAACAAAGTCTACAAAAGTGGCCATACATATATATTGTGATGTTAATTACAATGTCCACTGGAAACTTTGAAAGCAGCCTCCCAGAGGTGAATGAATCTGTACCCTGCAGCAGATTCTTCTCATTGATTCACTCTAATTTTTATTATTACTTCATTGCCCAGTTCTCTTTTCAGATGCTTTACCTGCGTTTCACCTCATGATATCCCCTTCACTCGATCTCCTCCTTCTCTCCTTCTCTCCCTGCTCCCCACCTCACCCTGTAGGTAGAGAGCGAAAATACCAATGGTACCACTGTCTGCACTCCGTGCTGGGTAAGGATTTAGACAATCTAGTCTGATACGTAGAGAAGCTAGATTCAGTGCTTCTTTCAATTATGCGTCTAGAAATGGTCGAGTAAGACTAGGAATCACAAATGTCAGCTGACTAGTTCAGACTGGATGAAGCACTTTTCTGCAGAGATTAATCAAGACATGAATAGTTTAAGTGAAGCTGCTTAACTAAAATGATGATGTCACACTGGGGTCACTAGCTTTTTTTAATTGTCTTTTCATTACCACTGTGATGCCATTTGATGTCCAATTATGAAAATGTTCTGCCAGTAGTTTATGGTATTTTATCTACCTTTAACTACCATGCCTTAGTATTGAGCCATTGTGCATTGGACTGCCATGCAATGGTATGTTTTATGAGTACACTTCTTAGTTATATTTTAAAGGCTTGTCGAGGCTACAATTGAAAGACAAAGAACCCCATAAAGTGGGATTTTAATATACTGCACTGAATTGAAAGCATAGGCCCTGTTTTCCTTTTCACATCTCCTTCCTTCTTTTTCTAGGACCCAGTCTATTCTTCTGTCTTTCTCCCCATGAGCACTAAATCCCAGTATGTAGTCTGTTATAACCAGGTGAGATTGCATGCTGCTTTAACTTCTAGATGTAAATGAATGTATTAAACTTTTGTTGGGCAACTCACATTTGTTGAGGGTCATTGGCTTATTGGGTCTGAGCTTGTGTCTCCAGACTAGTGTTTTACATAGAAGGGAATCTTAAAACAAGTATGTTTGACCATAACCACTCATAAGTGACACGGTCACGGCTACTAACTCATGGGCCATATTCTCTGTATGTACTGTTCTTCCCGTGAAGCAAAATCATAAAAAAATAAAGCATAAAGGGGTAGGTGTACTCAAGTTGTGCGCCTGTCGCAAACCAGTTGCAAACAAGTCGGAAGTCTTGGGTGAAATGTACTAAACAAGTGCAATACTATCTGCCACTTTTTAGGGAATGCTTTGCGGCAGCAGTTTCTGTTTGCGATTCAAGCCTAGATGAATATGTAATTATGGGCATTCCTGCATAGATTCACAAAAAATTGCGACACTTACAATTGCAGCAATTTGTTAAGAACTTTTGAAAGCATGTTTTAAACAGTCGCAGTTGTTGCTGGCATTTCCCAGTCCGCCTTTTCGTAAAAGTTGGTTCCCAGGGGACATCGCCTGGGTAGGGAGGGTTTAGGTCAGCAGGGCAATCAACGCACACCAGTGACCCCTGTGGCTGACAGGGTGCCTGCGGGTCTGCAGTGGAGCCATTCAGATCTGTGTTGTCCTCCGGCACTATTGGTCTGGTGGCTTCGCTGTGGATCCGCAGTGCGAAAAATGCCGGATTGGCAGGAGCACGTTTCGGAGGACGGGAGCTCCAGCCTCCGTTTTCCCGAGTCACCAGGGGGTTGCAGCGGTGAACCAGGATAGAAAATAATAATTGGCCATTTTAAATTTGGGAGAAAACTTGGGGAAAAAAAAACATTGGCCCCACCAGATACATAACATAATCACATATATCATGTATATAAGAAAATCTATAACCCGCCGGAATGAAGTTAGCGACGGTTGCTATGTGATGTAATCTGTGGCTGTGAGATCCAGTGGTTAAAGAAAAGGGTTTGTAACCAGGAGTTCCCCGGTTCAAATCCCGGCTCACTGACTG
The DNA here is from genome assembly GCF_017654505.1 of Polyodon spathula. Taxonomy (NCBI): domain Eukaryota; kingdom Metazoa; phylum Chordata; class Actinopteri; order Acipenseriformes; family Polyodontidae; genus Polyodon; species Polyodon spathula. The sequence goes on from NC_054545.1 coordinate 42,057,538, forward strand.
ACTCACTGGGTGATCTTGAGCAAGTCACTTAACCTCCTTGTGCTCCGTCTTTCGGCTGAGATGTTGTTGTAAGTGACTCTGCAGCTGATACATAGTTCACACGCTCTAGTCTCTGTAAGTCGCTTTGGATAAAGGTGTCTGCTAAATAAACAAACAATAAAAATAAGAATGTCATTGCTTGCGCTCAGAGTCTCAAGGCATCAACACAGAATGACATTGCCTTCTATTGTTTCTACAATATAATATTATTGATATCATGATTAGTCAAATGGAAATGTCGAATATGTTTACCACAACAGGTGGAAAACGGAAGAAATTAAACACAGCGAGACAACAAGAAGGGATTCACTTGTGGAAGAAACTATTAATATTGCTGACACCCAGGTACAATTATTTATACATGCTGTAAGGAAAAAGTACCATTGATTTTACAGTGAGGTTTAGCTGTGCGTTTTCAGTGCATAGCTGCTCTATGATGTCTGTTTCACAGTGGACCGGCTGCTACTGGGCATGAGTGGAAGCGATATTGTGGTTATTGCGAGCTAACCCGACTAGCAAAAGCATTAGACTTACAAATACAGGCTGGTGTTGACAAATTTGCCAAGATGAAAGCGAGACGCTACCCCTTTTATTTTAGTTTATTCCTGATTATCTGTGTAAACATGTTATTTAAAACTTTGCTACATATTTCTACTTTTTGACATTCACAGGAGCGTGGTGCTTATTTAGCAGTTTTTGTTCATTAAACTGCGTACATACCCTTGGCTCTTTTTCTAAGCCTAGAAACAGCTATTATACAACTATTTGTTTAATGTAGCAGTAGTTACAGTATGTAACTGTGAAATGTTTACTTAACCTAGATATTGAAAGCTGGCAGCAGAGCAATTCGGTAAGCATTAAAGCCTTTACCCACTATAAAACTACAAAAGTTTCAGTGAAAACAACAACCGTAACGTTTTACACTTGTTACTATAACTTTAATCGAATTTGACAAAACAGGGTTCTGAATTTAATTTTGTCATAACCTACACCAAACAACAGATTAGTAAAGTTACAAGTGAAACAAACAGAAAATATAAAAACGGCTTGGATCTAGAGCACCTTTTAAAACCTATTTTCAAATGTAAATGTATTCAAGAAGACATTGAAAAAGATTGGAGCTTTTATTTGAGTGTTTTGGAAAGCAGGTCTGACCGTCTTTCTGTGGACCAAACAAGCCATGCATTATTCTTCTTATGGTCTACTGGTTTTGTAAGTGAGAGTTGAGGAATTAAATTAACAATGACCCATGGACACTCCTTTAGTTCTTTGGGCACAGTTTGCATTAGCGTCTGCACAGACGAGCCCCGCTGGTTGGTATATTGACGTACTAACTCATGTAAATCTGTGCTTCAAGTGCCCTGCTTCCGTAGTGTGTTGCTGACCTTTCTGTATTCTGACACTGGGACTACATACCAGCACTGTTGCTTGGGTCGCTGCAGCAATGAGGCGTGCTTCTCGATTACACTAACATGTATATCTAATAAACCCTGAGCAGCTAGGTCACCCCGCTCCGCATCACTGAACACAGGAAATGGCTCAGTCTCGTTACTGCTCAGCTCACTGTGGATCAGGGGGGAGAAATCCTCCTCTCCAGCCTTGCTGTCCACCTGAACAAATTTGTGTTTATTTAGGCCTTTTTCCCTGAATAGGCCAGTGGAGGTACAAGGCCGCCCCAGGGCCACAGGCAACACAAGTTACATCAATTCACACCATAAAATGCAGTTTGCCTAAATAAATATCTGTGTCTCTGGTGTCTTAGGGAATAAAATGGGAAAAATGAGAAATACAGTATACAGAGTGATATACTGTTAATTGTGCAGTGCAACTATTCATGTCATCAACATGACTATATAGCCTTTAGCGCTCAAGAAAAGAAAGGATTTGGTATACTTAATGATATTTGTTTTGGAGAAACTTGAAAGTTACTTAACAAGTCTGTTTGATGTAGGATGAGGTCCCAGTTCAACTTTTAGTTTGGAAAAAGTGTTTCTTAAATGATTAGTTCACAGAAAGAATGTGGAGATTTAAAAAGGCTCCAAATGTTTACTTTCTTAAATGTTGTTTTTTGTTTTTTTTTAACCGAGTTAAAACTGAATCAATGTAGGCCATTGAGGTGAGGTACACCCTGCCCGTGTGTGTATTGTGTGTGTTTTCTGTTCTGTGTAGGTTTGCTACTGTTCGATTTTTGTTTTTTTGCCAAATAGACGATTATTATCGATGTTTATTTTACCTTTTTTTTTTTTAAATTTAAGGAAAGAACGGGTGAAATCAACATTTATACTTTAAAAAAAAAGACACTTTATGCCATTGAGAAACATCTCTTTTAGAGTAACCCCTTTGTCATATTCAACATGCAACAAAACCATGGTTACCAACATTTTTGATCACAGCAGAGCTATACCTTGTAAAGATGAAGATCCTACACGCATTAAACAATTGTCTCAAATAAAGTATATTACACAGACTTTTATAGCATACATTTACAAGTAAAACTAATATGCACAGAACAAAACATTAGATAGTTGAACAGAACTAACTTGCACTTATTCAGAGTCTGAGCTCCACCCCTCTCCTGCTTCAGCACAGCTGGACTGGAAGGCAAGGCAAGTCAGACAGGCCCGCTTCGTCCTGACGTAGAGACTTCAGCAGTCACAGTGTATTGTGCGCAATACTCAAAGTGTTTTCCTCTTGCGCCCCATTTTCAAGTCAAATTAGTAACTGTCACCGTATACTTATAGCAAAAGCTTACCTACAACTTAACCCCGCTAACGTCAAAGTAGGTGGTTTGAATGACAGGCGCTGTAGCTGGAAATGAAAGTGCACAGTTGGTGTGTCTTGATGATTGACAGTCATTTAAACAAGTGAGAGCATTCTAGCACTGCTTCAGTGAGATATGTCAGAACAGGATAAAATGACTGGCAGTGAAACTACAGTAGCCTACTAAGGGACCACTGAGATGACTGACAGCGACCCCTAGCCATTCACAGCAGAATGGAGACGGGACAGACAGCAAGTGTAAAAACTACACAAACTAGAGATGATTTCAAAATTTTTATTTTTGGTAAGAAAATAAAAAATAGCGAGTGGTTTTACCAACGTTTTAATCTATGTACATTTATTTCAGTCAAACTCATATTTTTGGGGAATTCGACGTTAAACACGCTTTAGCGATTAAAATTGAAAAGTAGCAAGCCTTGCTATGTGGTGTTATTGTTTCAAATGTATGTTTGTTGTGCACAGGTGTTTTAGGGTTAATTGCCTTCACTGTCAAAGCAGTTCATGTGCAGACTGCCTGGGTTCGACTGAATGACTAACAAGCAGTCGAGCCCAGGCACAGCTGCATCAAAGAGGTGGGAATTGCTCACTCTGGGATGGGTATTGTTCATAGGAGGAACACAAGGTAAAGAGAACTAGAAAACTAACTAATTTACTGGTTCATATACAGCATGAGACCTGTTGTTCACTGTACTTGTATTTCTATTTTGGCCACTGTGCTGTTTTATTTTGGAAAGTGTTTTGTATAGTTTAGTTTCAACCTTTTTATTTATAATAAACATGTGCATTAGCGCGTCATAGCTTGCAGTACAGTATTTCTCTTCCTGGTCTGATGTCACCACAAGCCATCATTGTCACAGACATGCAATTAACTAGAAAACTAGTCATTAATATTAACATCCAAAAACAGAAAATACTTGTATCCTAAAAAATGTATACTGCTCTGTCAATCCAGGCACTTGACCCAATAAATAAAGTTGCTATAAAAATTCCTATTGTATAATTTCCTTCTTCTTCTTCCATTATATAGTATCAGTGTACATTTACAGCTGAGGTAACACAGAGCAACTGGGTGGCTTCGCAACTTTGTTTCAGGAGTCTAGGTTTCAGGCTACTGCACGGTACACTAGGAGAGACAGGGTTGATACAGCAAAGTTTCCTCAAACTAGGTCTCCCGGTCTCCTGGAATCAGGTTTCAAGTCACTGTTCCTTAAAAAGTGGCTTTGTGTCTCTCAGCTTTTTATTAATGTCATGTCTTTGTTTTTCCAAGTTTCTCCTTTTATCTATCTTTTCTTTCTTTCCTGTCTCTCTTCCTTCAAGACTACTCTTTCCTATGAGGCACAAGAGGTCTCCGCAACGCAGGGTTACACTCTCCCTGCCTGGAGACAAAAGGTGACATTCCACATGCTCTCTTCAAACTATCCCAAGGGACAGAAGAATAAAGCTGAAGTTTGGCAGAGCTATAAGGGCTTCTGGGTTGTTCAAGTGTTCTGTGTGACCATAGTGCTAGATATTGAATACTGTCTAACTTATTCAGTCATGTTCCTGCAGCCAGTTTGATAAAAGTGAGGCACTGTTTCACCAACCCCAAATTTTAACATCTAGCTTGTTGGTTCTCAACTGTTCTCTGTGGCTTGTTTATAAATTGAAGTTCTGTCATCAATACAAAGCATAAAGTCTGCCGTTGTACTGTGTTGTACCATGCATTTTTCGTACACTTTAATCAATACAGTGTTGTCCTCTTCTCAATGTTGCAACTCACTTTCTCCATGCTGTTTTTGCCGGACAACACTGATTTATTAAAGATAATATAATAATAAAATACACTGGATATTGATTAAGTCTCGGATTTCAGACACATTACCATGACCTAAATAATATAGTAATAGCAGGATTAAACCAGGATTCCTTGTTTTTAAAGAAAGTGACGACAGAGGTGGAGACGAAGCTGACCCTCGCTGAGAGAATGCAGACCCTGCAGGACAAGGACCAGCAATGGAAAGTGAAAGGAAAAGGCGCCTTCAACGACTCCACACAGTTCACTGTAGCTGGGCGCATGGCAAAGAGAGGTTTTTCTTTTTGTTTGTTTTTTTTTTTTTTTTTTTTTTTTTTTTTTTTTTCATAGGAGAAACATAAGGGAGAAATTAAACATATTGAATATGTAACTGTCTCAAGTTCCGGAAGGCAATTATGTTTTTGTCAGCACCAGTTAAAACTGTTTTGGGGTTTTATTCGGAAAGCAATACAATTGCACAAAGGAACAAAGCTAACAAGAAGTTGCTCAGAACGATGATTGACCTGCTCCGAGCTGTAGTTAAGTTGCCGTTAAAATGGTTTTATTCCTTTAAGAACATTTGTGCTGGCTGCTAAATATGAGCTCTGAGTTGTTGAAGCCACGTAAAGTTGAAATGAAAAATCTCGTGGAATTAACAATGGTTTCTTTGACAAATCAGTCAAAAGATCAAAACATAAATGAAAATGTTTTTACAAGATTTTATTGTTTAAAAAAAAAAAAAAAGTATTTTTTCACTTGGTCAGGGCTCTTCAACGAGTTTTTTAAGGGTGCCAGATTGGAAAAAAGTTAGGAGTAGGCAGGCCAGAAGTATTTTGCTCTGTACAGTTTTAAGCAATATAAAAAATATTATATAACTTTATATTAATATTAGACTTGCACATTTTATCATATGAATAGTACTTTAATAATAGAACAATATGAACATTTAACGGAGTATCATTATATACTATGTATGAATCTAGGGGCGGCGTGGTGGTTAGCGATAAATTGATTTATATATATGATGATGTGACTGAAAAAAAGTAAAAATGTACACAAAAAAAAACTTTCTTCACACAATGTGCAAGTGTGCCACTTAAAACAAAGCCCAACAGCCCAATTATTTGTTTGAACTGAAAGCAAGCTTATTATTAACACGTAATTCGTACGGAAGCTCTGAAAGGACAAATCAACATTCAGACCAGACCAGCAACGGAATTACAGAGTGATCCCTTTATTGAAATACTAATGCTGGTACTGTATCCCAAACAATATTGCAAACATGAAAACATTTCAATCTTTTAATGTTATACCACTAATCTAATTACATTTCAAACCGCGGCTCCTTAATATTTCCCGTGGCTGTGTTTTTAAAGTAGCCCAATTCCGCGGGAAAACAGCGGACCTGGCAACTGCTCGCAGTCTCTCACTCGAACGGAGATTCACTCAGCAACAGCTCCCTTGCTTGTGCCTGACATATAATAGTATAAATGTTTATACTATAACAGTTAATAGTGAGATTAAATGCGAAAAATTGCAGTTCTTTCCTCGAGTCACATCAATCACATTGTATTCCTTTACTGACACACATGCATTGCACAATAAACGCATTGGGTTCTATGTACTAATATTACTTACGTGTTTGTAAATACTGCAAATTTGTAGTCTCCGTCCTTCGTATAATTTTTGCGAGCGATGTACTAAACAGTTATTTTTCGTGAACAGCTACCATAATATCACTGCAAGTTTACGAACAGCATAAATTATTGCTTATTATGCAGGAGATCGGAATTTGCATCTTATTATAAATAGATTCGCAATGCCGAAAATCAAGATCCCATCTGGGAAAGATAAATGAGTGGTATAGTGAACAGAAAGTAGTAGCAGACAAATAAAATAGAATCGAGCTATGGCTTCTGCAAATTTCGAACTTAATGCCAATATAGCACCGGCCAAAAAGAAAAGGAAAAACATTTTTAAAAATGGCATGACCTTAGGAAGATAGCAAAAAAGAAAACAGCAGAAAATAACAAAAAAAAAAAACAAACAAACAGGACAAACTCAATGTGATGTGTTAAACGAAAACAAACCAAAAGCAAATCCATACACTACTCGATTAATTGAATGAGCAGTACACAACAAACTTCAATATAAAAGCTGAACATTAATTTCAATAAAGAAATGAAAACAAATTATTGTAGCTGACTTCACTAAATTGGAAACTGGCTTCTGTTATTTTTAAACACCACGGCTGCTTAATATCAGGAACAACATTTTATTTAGGGTTGGTGTTGAACTTAAACGCGTTCATGCCTGCCTGTACCTCCAACCCTGCTAACTTCCCCTATTACCAAAAATATATAAAAACAATAATAACGGTCTGTTTTGTTTGGTTTTTTTGTTTGTTTGTTTGTTTTTTGCTATCTCCACAAAGTGCAGGTTTTGTTGCATCATAGCGCTGATAATGTTAGATGTAGCTAGATATTCCTATAGTACGGACCAATGTTTGTGTAGGGTGCGGTGTATCGTTTTTTTTATTTATCAATGTCGGTCTTCTGGAGTCCTCTGAAACCCTTTAATAGCAACACGAGTAAAGAAAAATCTAAAATCACCCGCAGTCGAACTCTGGAATTGGCTGCGTGAGTCGCTTAGTGACTTAAAAAGGGGTGAGCGATGCGAGGGTTGCTTTGCCAGATAGAAAAATAAGTCACAAATTGATTTACAATGCTTTTGTTTTTTTCTTTTCGTTTTTTTTTTTTCTTTTCCATATTTATTTTAGTTAATTTTCATAATTTATGCTGACTGTCAGCGGGCCACTTGGTTGCCCCCTGTGGACCAGATGTGTTGAAGAGCCCTGCAGTAGGTTAATGCATTCTCCTTTCACCTCAAAATCAACAGCTTTTATTAGTCTGGTTCTTGTAACACAAAAGAAATTTCAGGGTAGGGGTGTATTTTGTAACACTAATGCCCTTATCTTTCTCCCCAGGTTTAGTGTCTCCAGTATCAGCACACGAGGATGCGCCCATATTCCACTGCAAGAAATCAACCACAGGAACCCCAGTGAAACCCTTGGAAGGTGAGACCTGTCCAGTAGCAACATTACCTGTACTCCCCTGAATTTACTTCAGTGGACCAACATATAAAATAACAAAGCCATGTTATCTATAAGCATTATTTATTAAAGAGCTGTTATTTAAAATCATCAGTGCGACAAAGTGAAGGTGCCCACAAACTAGGCTTATAAAATGTGATGCTTCTACAGCTACGGCCAAAAACGTTTTGCATCACCTTATAGAATGAACTAATTTTGTCGCATGAAACGTGCTGAATGTTACATTAACATATTGAATTACATACCGCTTTGTAGTTTTCCATATACTTATCAAAAAACTGACAATTAGAGTGTGACATTTCGAAATCTAAGTAAGCAGTAAGGCACGACAGGGTGTGGGATATACTCTATTAGAAAACGATTGAGTGGGAACAGCCAATCAGCTTTATAGCAAAAGCCTACCTACACCTTAACCCACTAATTTCAAAGTAGGCGTTTTGAATGACAAGCGCTGTAGCTGGCAAATGAAAGTGCACAGTCAGCGCGCGGTGCTTCAGTCAATGAGATCTGTCAGAACAGGATGAAATGACTGACAGTGAAACTACAGTAGCCACTGAGTTGACTGACAGCGACCTCTAGCCGTTCAGAGCGGAACGGAGACGGGACAGATAGCAAGTATAAAAACTACATAAACTACTGATGATTTATAAATTATAATTTTGGTAAGAAAAAAATAGTGAGTGGTTTTATCGGATTTTATCGTATATAAATTTATTTCAGTCGCAATTTGGGGAATTCAACATTTCACAAGCTTTACCGATTTAAAATCGAAAAGTAGCAAGCCAAGTTATGAGTCACAAGGCGAAGCCAAGTGGCTTTAACTGCCTGGGGCTATTAAAGTGGATGTGTGGATGCTAGAGTATATCCCACACCCTGAAATGCCTTATTATGCTTATAAAATTGGTCAACTAACTAAATAGAAAACAAAAACTTGTAAAAACATTTATATCTACAAGTGGTTCACCCCTTTTTGAAAAGAAGTGCCAACCCATGGGGATAGGCTGTAATATTCACACCCCCATGTGACCGGTTTTGACCAGTTAGAACAGAGTATTTAAAAGATCCAACATGAAATACTGTACTACTTTATTCTGGTTTCCGGTAGACTTTTGCAATATCATGTTCTAATTTGATTACATGATGTTCAATGAAACATCTAAATTATGTTAATCGTTTTGGGGGGTTTTTGTTTGTTTTTTTATTTATTTATTTTTTTGTTATGCGGCTGGTTTTCAATGCCCAAACAAGACGAGCTCATACAACAATTATGGTCCGTTCTTTGTGCATGGAAAAGTGGCCTGTGTTCAATGCTGCTGTGCTGTCCTGTGAGTACAGTGCTGTGGGTGTTTGTGCTGGCCCTCCGGCTGCAGCTACCTGGTTCCTAATCTTCTACAAGACACCAACAAAAACAAAACAAACCGCCCAGCTTAAGGGTCTGTACTCGTGCAGCTGCATCCCCTTTGTACTGCCAAAGTCCTCCCTGTGCCCCAAACTCATTTAACAGTACTGCAGCTACATTCTTTTCCCAAAATGGCCGACTTCCCGTTCCGAACTGCCATCAGGTCGGGCAGCCTCTGGGGAAGTGTACCACCACCCTTACACAGCTCCCTTACAGCTCAGATTCCTTCTCTCCCTGTCACAGGGCCCTGTGCACCAGGGCCCTGCTCATACAAGGGTCATGTAAATTGTTTAGCCAAGTACAACATTTTGTAATATATTTAATCTTGTTTTGCAGAGATTTCCAGCAGGTCTGGTGTGGAGGTTGAGGGAGATAAGAGACTTGATAAACTGGAGTCCTTCCTGGGAAAGCTGCACAATAAAGGTACCAGAGCGCCTAGTTTAAACAATGTTAAAATCCTTTCCACTGAATTTCGACTGTTATATTTGTGGAGTTTATGTTTTCTTTGTTTTGTGTTTTTAAGCTTATGAAGTCCAGTCGTTTCAGCTGAAGTGGAACAGCTTGATTGCTGATAAATTACTGTTGGAAAGTCCTTGAACCAAGCTTTAAAATGATCATGTTCTAGGTCATTCCCCCCACCTTCACTTTCTCGCCTGAGCTACACTGCTCTTCTATTTCATGCACACAACACCTGCTCTGGCACCATTTGGTTCTGTCCCATGTGGTTTATATATTAACAGTCACATATGCAAGAAACGCTTCTCCAGAATGTGGTGGAGGAGCATTTCTTATAAAGCGAATATAAAAGGTTCTATTGCCCTCTCATGAGCAGTGTATCCTCCAGCACAGAGCAGAGGGAGGCTGTTATACTCACTGTACAAGAAACATTATTCCTGCAGCACAGAGCAGAGGGAGGCTCTTGTACTCACTATAATAACTGTTGTTATTCCAGGGATCGGGTTCCAGGAGACCTCAATCACAGTGACCACAGAGAGAGTGAAGGAGGTGATGAAACTGGATGATGACGAGACCTTCAGCAAGTTCTACAGCACATCGTCCAGCGTGGTGACCTCCAGCAATGCTCTGGAGATCGAGGAGGACTTCAGCGCCATATTTGAGACACACTCTCCAAAGCAAGTCATGTCAAATGATTTCATCCTTCTGGTAGCCTGCAGACTTTGGCTTCAAGTTTGAAGACAGAATGATTTTGTCTGCCTTTGGTGTATTTTTTTTTTTTTACTCTTCCTTGCTGTACTGCAATTAAAACTTACTTCCTGTGTTCCGTAATCCATTCAGTAACACTATGTATCATGTTGCCTATTCCCAGGCTGACGTCCACAGTAACAGAGCATAAACGCGCAGTGAGACCGGCCCGGAAAACCCGCGCCTCCCGCAACCCGCTGAAAGCCCTGGCAGCGCGGGAAGACATCCGGCAGGAGTACACTGAGCAGCGGCTTAACGTGGGCGTCCTCGAGTCCAAGAGGATCCAAGTGGAGAGAAGTAAGTGAACTCGCTCAGATAGCAGCATGTTTCAGATGCTTATAATACATAGCTTGTATACAACTTCCACTTCTCATAAACTTTGTTTGACATGGTATTGGAACATCGGGCATTAAATGAACTGTTACAGATTCTTTTATTTTTTTACCATTGTCTTCTTCCAGTGGCAAAGCACTCCAACTATGCAGACGTGGCCCTGGCAGGTCTAGCCAGCAAAGAGAACTTTAAGAAGGTGAACCTTCGCAATGTGAAGTCCACAGAACAGGTTACAAACAACAGTGCAGTCCCGTTTAACAAACTGATGCTGATCCAGATTAAAGGTATGAAACAATAAATCTTAATGAAATTAACATTGCCTTTTGTATTGGTGCTTACTGAATTGTCTTTATTTTCTGACTCACTGATGAACTTTTAATCCATGTACCCGTGAGCAATATTACTGACAATGTCTGTGTTTCTCCAGGTCGCAGGCATGTCCAGGTCAGACTGGTGGAGCCCATAGCCAAGTCTTTGAATAGTGGTGATTGTTTTCTGTTGATCACTCCAGAGAACTGCTACTTATGGATGGGAGAGTTTGCCAACGTCATTGAAAAGGCCAAGGTATAGGAACTCAACATTGACTTTAATAGGGACTTTAATACATACCAAATGAAGGTTTCTCCTGCAAACATATACTGCAGTGTCACTGCAAAACTTGCAATATAATGCTATTAGACGCATTTTCTGTTTAATTCAGTACAATGCACTACTAATGTAGAAGTATTGTGGTTTGTATAAAGTACTACTTCAAAAATATATATTTTTTAGTATTGTAGTTTTGTTTTTTGTTTTTTATTATAAATAGGCTGTATCTTCAGCAAATTCAGCCTTTTTAATAAAAACTATAGATACAATAGATGTCAGTCACAAATTAGTTTATTATAAAGATACACAATGCTCAGTATCACTTTAAGGAAACTCTCAAAGAACATGACTGCTGTATGTTTTGTAGGCATCAGAACTGGCTTCATTTATTCAGACTAAAAGAGACCTGGGCTGCAAAGCGTCACACGTCACGATTCTAGAGGAAGGAATCAATACAAACAGCAGCCGGATGAAGGAGTTCTGGAATCTTCTCAAGGGAAAGACTGAGTATCAAGGTAAAATATCTTGGTTTCTTAATGACTCAGCGGAATAGTCTGTAAAGCAATTTGCCATTCTAAGCTATATTTTCAAACCAATTATTTCAGTCTTTAATTCACTCCTATTCTTTTGGAGGTGAAAAAAGGCACTGATTTTATAAAACTAGAACCAAACACCTTAAAGGGTGCATAAGGACCTTTTTTTATTTTATTGTGTTACATTTTCCCATGTGTTGATACAACTGTTTACATAAGGTGTGTGTATTGTTTTTTTTTTGTTTTGTTTTGGGGGTTTTTTACATTTTGACCCCTTTTTTAAACTTTTAAATTGCATTCCCTGCCTCAAGATGGCTTCCCATGTACCCGCATGGACCTCTCAGAACCACATTTCCCATCGTCCTCCTGCTCACATATGTAACTGAGATGGATTTACCAGTGAGCAGGAGGATGATGGGAAATGTACTTCTGAGAGGTCCCAGTGGGTACACGAGAAGCCATCTTGAGGCAGGGAATGCAATTTAAAAGTTTTAAAAAGTTGTCAAAAAATTAGAACAATATACACACTTTATGTAAACAGTTGTAGCAACACATGGGAACACTTAACACAATAAAATAAAAAGGTCCTTATGTACCATTTAAGTACTACTATTCATGTTTTTTTATACACATTATATCTGTTGGCTTCTCAGATTTTGTATTATGACCATGGAATGTTCTGCTTTAAAAAAAAATAGTTAATTAAAGACTTGAGTAAAAGTTTCATTTTAATGTCCTATCCTGTGTTCAAGACTCGGTTTGTGTTTGTACAGGTGCAGGTGATCCGGAAGAAGATGAAGTGTATGAGAGCGCAGTGGTGGAGTCGAACTGTGTGTATCGGCTTGTGGAAGACCGACTTGTACCACATGAGGAGGCCTGGGCCACCGTCCCCAGTGTCTCTCTGCTTAACTCCAAGGAGGTAGTTTTTTCTCACTGCAAATATATTTCTTTTTTGTGGTAAAATGAAACCCTCAGTTGTTAGTCTGTCACCTTCTCTTGAAATACAGCATAAGAAGAAACCAGTGAAAAGAAATAGGTCATTTGGGAATGAATCTCACTTGTGACTTCGTCTGTCTTATACAGTAGAGTCCACATAAGTCGAACTTGAATTGCTCGAAATATTTTTTTTGGCCCCATCCCCAAGTATGACACGTGTATTACTTCAGTAAGGGCTAACTCGAATTCTTTTACCTTGAATTTCGTGATTTCTCGAAAGCAGGTATATACTTAAAAGCAAAACAAAAACACACAGCGTGCAAGACGAGTTGTTTGTTAGTGTCGCGTTGTGTTTACGCATTGTTTAGCCCCGGAAGCTGACCCCCCCCTCACTGACAACTTTAAAAACATTATTTATGCAACGTGAACGTTATTCAGAGAACACTGAGTGTCACTTTGATGGGAAAACTTGAAAAACTTATTAAACTGCATTTCACAGAGTCAAGTGCTGTACTTTTACTGTAAAATATAAGCGGATTTGTCTGCACTGGTGAAATGTGAGAGTGCCCTTACCGTAGTGTTGTTGTTTATTTATTTGGCAGACACCTTTATCCAAGGCGACTTAGTGTTACAGGGCAATACATACAAAGTTACAATGCAATGTAAGTTTACAGTAAGTGCAAGTTTCTATTACTAAATACAATATATGATGTAACAAGTTAGGATTTAAAACTTCTGGATACAATGACAATAGTAGAGCAGTAGTACAAGGACTGGTTAATAAAGTCTGTTTATGCTTTATCTTCAGCAGTATTTGCTTGTGATTGAATGTTAAACACAAATTACAGTAACACGGCATATGTTTTTTTTTTTTTTTAATGGCCATGTGTTTGTTTGCTTCTAATAAAAATTTAAGGTCAACGATGAAAACATGCTATATAAAATAATTATTATTTTTAAATTACTATAGGAATGTACTATTTTTGTAACAGCTGATAGAAATGAGAGCTCCAGATTATTTGAAATTCTGATAAGTCGAACTTAGGTCCCATGAAATTCAATATAAACAGACTCCTCTGAATTAGGTAGTCCAAGACTAGGCTAGTTATTTTCGATCTTTATCAAGGTAGGGACCACCTTTTTTAGGATTTTTATAACGCTTAACTTATGTAAACTATTATTATAATAGCAAACGAAAAGAAGTGGTCACTTCCTCTTTTAGCAATGAAAAAAGCAATTCAGCCACAATTGATACGTACAGTAACTAGCATGTTGGGATGTTTGGCACATATCTAGTATGTTTAGATGATGCTGTTCTCATTTGTTGAGCAGCAGATTGTTGCTATGGGAGTTTGGGAGAGGCAGTTGCATGATATTTGGGATATTTCAGAAACCCTTTGGGATTTGCTTGTAGTCTTAATTTAAGATAAACCAAGACAGTTACATTATGTCTGTATGTATGTATGCTTGTACGCAGAGGTGAAATTCTGCCGGTACTCACCGGTACCCTGTACCAGGACTTATTTTGATGCCGTTACGCATGGGTACCAGGACTTATTTAATCTGCTTTTCATCCAGTGCGGATGCATTCCATCCACTCATACAGTCTACTAGCGCAACGTTTCTCAAATGCGCTTTCATTCAGCACAGTTCATGCTGCTTACATTATGTTTCCTCATACTGCTTCTGTTTCTGTTAGCTACTATTGGCCACTATTAACGTCAGTATAATCACTGCATATTGATTGGCTGAGCTTTCATTCTGATCAGATTTCATTTTGGCTTGAGTTACAAATCTTCGCCCATTTCGCTTTGTGTCAGTGCTCATTCGTTGATCAACGGGAGAAGACTTTAGCAGTGCTACGTGAAAACAGCGGTGTGGAGTAATTATCATTATTATAAAGTAATAATTATTTTCTTTATATTTTCTTTAGTGTGGCAGAGAAACTATCTGAAATATTCTAAACAAGCATTGCTGCACATGAATTTGAAGGCAAAAATCCACGTCAGTGTTCACCATCAATTACATAGTTGATAAATATTAGAAATAATTATCATAACGCGTTTTGCCTTGCACCAATCTATCACATTGCCAGAACTTGTGCGAAATTTTATAAAATGGCAGGTGATGTGTGGGACAGTAGGGATTATTAACATAAAAAAACAGGATCAAAATGCAGTTGCAGATTTTGGTAGGCAGAATCTGGATACAGATGTAGGTGTGCTTCACACTTTTCAAACACTGGCCCAACTTGCAAGGTACATGTTAAGCATTGTGATCATTTTGTTGTGATCCTAGTATTTTCTGTTATGAGGACTAATAAACGAAAACCAAAACTGAGGTGATTTTTCTTTGTACAATGCCCCCTTTTCTAACATTTTGAAGAGTTTATTTAAGTTAAATGTGTGTTTTCACTTCCGTGCACATCAAAAAAAAAGGCAGAAGTAAACCACGGTAATGATATTACTTTATGAAAATGTGGCTTTTGCCACTTTGTTTCTTGTGCAGAAACCACATTAACAGGAGTAAAATAAAAGTCTACTTTTATGCTGTTTCTGCCTGAAAAATCTTTTTCTGGAATAGATTATGGGAATTAGTCTACACAGAAATACTATGTACTACGTTGACAGGACAAAAAGTTGGAGGCAGTCCAAACAATTTTTTGTCTGCCATGGGGTGAAGTCACATGGTCAAGCGCTTTCTAAGCAGAGGCTGTCCAAATGGACTGCCTATGAGCTGGCCAACTTGCCCCCTCCAGAAAGCTCACTGCCCATTCCTCTAGGAACAAGGCAACTTTATTCCAGGGTGCATCTGTCAAGGACATTTGCAATGCAGCGGTGTCGAGGATCCTCAAAATCCTGGTTTTGGAACTATAGTGTTTAGGGCAGCTTCTCAGTCGACCCTTACAACACAGGCATAGAGGCAAGTTTCTCCTTCAGTTTGTTAGCCGTAGCTACTTGTTACTGGGGTTCCTAATGGTAATGCACAATGGCAACCACTCAACTTAGCCGTGTAGCATTCCAGTTGTTCTGCAGTCTTGCTCTTGCGACGGCTTGGGTACACTCGCCCATTAGGTAATGGTTAGATTTCATACTTGAAACGGAACTTCAGGTTATTATCATAACCCTAATTCCCTGAAATAAAAATGTAACCATTAACTTTCAACATTGCTGTGTCCATGATTGCAGCAGGCTTGAAGTAAAAATGACGCTGAGATCTGTGAGCGCAGTCCTTTATACTCCCTGAGGCGGACATGACTGCATCACAGCCTCGCTGAGCAGCTTTGGTATATAATAATCAGGTTTCGGGTCTTTAGGAGGTAAACACCCATTAGGTAATGGTTACATTTCTATTTCAGGGAACCAGGGTTATGAAAATAACCTAAGGTTTTTTTTTAAGCAAATCACTGGAGCCACACTTATGTTAACAATGTTTTAACCATTCTGAGGCCAACGTATTTGACCTGCTTGACCTCACCACAGTACGTAATCATGTATGCATGTATATATGCATGTATATATGTATAGTATTTATGTAATTGTTGTCTGGTGTATTGCAGGTGCTGGTGTTTGATTTTGGCAGCGAGGTGTACATTTGGCATGGAAAGGAAGTGCCTCTGGGAGACAGGAAGTTAGCCGTGCAGCTTGGGAAGCAGCTCTGGAATGGGCCGTACAACTATAGCAACTGCAGGATGAACCCTCTGTGCTCTGGAGGGAGCAGCGTGCAGACTCCACAGTGAGTCAGGGGGCGAGGGGGGGGGGGCTTCATCATCACATTAATTACAATGTTAAACACTCTGCTATGTGAACGTCTTGTTTACTTCACATAGTCTAATTAAAGCTGTTGTTTACTGCTACAAATTGAAACAAATAATAAACACATTACTGTTCTGGATAATGTCCCTTTCCTTTAAGAAGACAATATATGCCTTTGTTAAAGTATTTATTCCAAGTTGACACATTTCTGTCTTACACATTCTATACTCTCACCACTCTTAGCAAAGAAGTGTACCCTACCCTCTGTCCTGTCTATCTCCACTTAATTTCCAAAGTGTCCTTGGTCAGACAGATGTATGCAGGTGATTTTTCACTGTATTCACAGATACAGCATCATAAGAACATAATGATAACTTCTGAACACACATGGCTTTTCTCAAGTAAATTGCAGCTATAGTTATAGCTTTGATGTGTGTCTGCTTCTATGGTTAATCAGTGCTATGCAGTATTCAGTCCTGTCTCTGGAGGTGAGAATGTCAGTTGAGCAGAAATGTTTCATCTGATACCATTTTATGGCAACATCACCACCTGGTGGCCTAACAATGAACTTTTTAGCAATGGCATTTGTAATATATAGGGCCCTGCGTTTTTTTAACCTGTAATTTAGTCCTACAGCCCCAAGATGTCGATATAACCTCCACAGCAAGCCATTTAATGAGCAATCATTAAACAATCTTCCCATTATGTTACTTTAATCATTTTAATTGGTCATCATATTACTACAAGGTACATATTAGCAGATTCATAAACACTGTAGATGGCCACTGACATTTATTTAACCCTTACACCCTTGTGCATATGTTTAACAGGATTTTAAAGGACATTTTCTTTCAATATTATTTCAATGAACTCATAAGTGTAAATACATTATTTATAGGTTTTCATTTACTAGTACACTTTTAAGCAAATCATTTCGTAAACAAATTCATCACATTTTCTTGATATCTGGATCTCAAATATATATTTCGCTAACAGAAGAGATGTTGTTTTTTATAACAGATTTCCTGTTTCTGGCACCGATCCCAGAACAGTATGGCTTAACCATTTATTGGAATCTGGGCATATGATAGATTCTGTAACATATGTAAGCTGTGTTTTATTTTTTTCTTTAGTGGTTTTGTTTTGTTTTTGTTTGAATTGTATATATGATGTTCGATATATACGATATACTTAAGTCAGTGCTTCCCAATTCTGGCCCAGGGGACCCCATGTGTCTTCTGGTTTTGATTTCAACTGAGCTTTCAATTACTCAACTAAACATTTAATTTAGTCGAGAACAATTAAAAAGATAATTAACCAAATGATTAATTTAATGAAGGGTCTAGTTAAGTAACAGGAGGGGTTCTTTATCCAAATTTCAAACATGTTATGGGCATAAAATCCTTACTGCCTTCAGAAAGTGTGAGCTGGTTAAATAGAACATGTTTTTTATTCTGTTTTGATTAGTATTGTAGTAACTCAAAAATTTTTTAATAACTTTGTGTAAAGTTTTAACAACACACTGTTTATTTATTCAGCCATCTTTTAAGCCAGTGCTCAGTGTGTATTTATTAATTATGCAACTTCAACGTTTATTCTAACGTTACGGCTTTCGAAATAAGTTATCCCCATCAGTGTGCAGCACACCAGGATGATACTGCTGCATGCAATCTCTCAAAGAAATGCTTTTTGAGTTTGTCTAAAACAGCAAGTCTCGAGGCAAGCTTTTTCTTTAAATGCATTCATTTCTGCAATGGCAATAATTGTCCCTTGTAATTAGGGGGTGTTTTCTGATTTGTCAGAATTTTATGTATTGATTACTTAATTATTCTTTTGATCAGTTTAGCTACACAGACACCTGGAGGTTTAGGACTGAATTGCAGGTTAAAAAAACAAGTTGTGAAAAACGCAAGGCCCTAGTAATACCACACATCAGCTAGTATCTGAGTGATTAAATATGAAAATATGTGTGTATGTATCATGCTGGTCTAGCCATGTAGACTTTGACTTTGCATATGTATATGTCATCTTATCTCTTATTTCATCTTTATCTCTATCTGCTTCCAGGCAGGGGGAGGGTCGGCCTGAATGGGCCATCTTTGGGCGTCTGTCGGAGCACAACGAGACAGCTTTGTTCAAAGAGAAATTCCTGGACTGGGGCGAGTTCAAGAGTGCCAAGGAGGATCAGCCAGTGGTGGAAGTGAAGGTAGAGAGCATGGCATAGACATGTGCGAGAGAGATGCAGCTTGGTTATTTCAATTAGTTAGCCTATAATACGTCTTTGAACCTCCTTCTGTCGATATGTTGCATAGCATCCAGTAGAGTTTAGATGAAGTGTTTATAATAAGACCTGCTTTAATATTTCTCCTTAATACTTTTTCAATTCATTCCTTGGTCCCGTATACTGGACACCCTTGCTGGATGTAAATGGTTTTTAAATAATTTAGTTGAGTTTAGTTGACAAATGTTAGTAAATTGTTTACATTTTTGGTCTTATGCAATATAAGGTTACTGCATGTCTATCTATGCTTGTCATCTAGTACTTTAAGTTTACAAATGAAGTTTAAGCAGAAATTACTTTCAAGCTATTTATCTTATTATTATTACAACTGTCAAGTGATATATCAGTCCTCTCAGAGAAATATTATTATGTGGGTAGCATTGATACACAGAGATACAAGATCTTGTTGTTATGCCCATTTACTGCTTACATTTGAAGCACTAGACTGTAGAAATTTAACACCTCTGCTCTTCGAAAGATCTTTAGTGTCTGCACAGTAGACAGAACCTTGGTGCAACATCTCAAGTGATATAGGGCACTAGTAGTGCATTATGATCTATACTTTACTCCACTAACACTTTGCTACCTATACTTTACTATACCAACAATTTGCTGGAGCATTGCTTGATCTTTGAGCCACCAACACTTTCTGCAACCTCTAATGTTTCATGAAGGCCCCCCATCAAACTAATGCTCAAGCCGGCTTAGCCTCTGAGATGTGAGTAGATGATGCGCACTGATCCCTAATTATTGACATGGTGTTTCAGAGCCCCACACAGTCTCCCTATGAGTCAGAGCTGAAGTCCTATGATGCGAAGCTCCTGATCGCCCCCTCGGAGGGGGCAGTGAGGATGATGCTGGAAGGGCTCAATGTGCAGAGGGGGCACGGCCAGATCGAGACGGAAGACAGGAGGCTGGTGGAGATCGGGACTGTGGAGGTGGATGTTTGGCACATCCGCGAGTTTGATTACATTGCCATCCCCCGGGAGAGCGTGGGACAGTTTCACGAGGGAGAGACCTATGTCATCAAGTGGAAATACACAGTGACCAGCGTCGGTGAGTTCAGAAGAACTGTCACACAGACCGCCTTTCCGTCATTTGTTGTTTCTTTTAGTATATCTGAATTCAGCACTATTGAGGGTTTGATAGGTGTAGTTTATTTTATCCTATCCCTTCAGCATTGGTTTTGAGTAATGTTCGGTTCTACTAGTGCATGGAAGTTGTATGATGTCATGAAAA
Organism: Polyodon spathula; assembly: GCF_017654505.1. NCBI lineage: Eukaryota > Metazoa > Chordata > Actinopteri > Acipenseriformes > Polyodontidae > Polyodon > Polyodon spathula. The sequence continues at coordinate 42,077,508 of NC_054545.1, forward strand.
TGTTAAGGTTAATAAAAAAATAAAAATAAATGTCATGCTTTTAGCAGAAAGGAAATGACAACAAAATCAGCATCATATAAACAATCTAATGAAACAACAATGCAGCAAAACAAATTAGAGGAAACACAAAAGCAGAAGAAAATGAAGAGATTAGGAAGAAACTGTGGAAGACAACAGTCTGTTATCCACTTAGGACAGCAAGGGCTACCCACCCTCCCCACTTTTTAGCTTTTTTTCACTTTAAGGTGCAAAATATCCCATCCAGCTTCCGTTCTAACAAATCCAGACATCTTTTGGTCTTTAATCAGCATCAAATCTTAAAGCAATATTGCAGTCCATGTGGTGGCAAAGGGCTTGGCTAGAAACACATTTATAAGAGCTTACTCCTTGAGTAATGTGCCAAACCTATTTCTATGCACATATCCAAAACACATCAAGTTGCGAATGATCCAGATGCAAGTAGTATTTAAATCAAGCAGGAAGGTAAAGTAGAAACGCATAAGAGCTACAGTATACTGTATGCATCAGTATGGGTTGTTGTTTAATAAAAACCCATGAACCTTACCTTTTTTATTATGTGTGTGTCAGTGGGGAAGCGACAGAAGCCAGACCAGCAGAGCACCAGCGGCCCTGGGAAGGAGAAGGTGGCATATTTCTTCTGGCAGGGGAGCCAGTCCAGCGTCAGTGGGAAGGGGGCCTCAGCACTTATGACTGTGGAGATGGGCAAACACCAGGGGGCTCAGGTAACAAAGCTAGACCACCAGGGTGGGTACCAGTTACTTACAAAGCAATAGTTATTACATTGAAATTAGCGACACCCTTTTATGGTATTTCAATATTTTCTTTTTAAATGATGTATTTTGCTCTTCTTTTTACCCCAGTTTATAATAAAAAATCTTGCTCCCAAAATAGATTCATTTCCTTACCCTTGCTGAAATCATAACAGTGTAATATTTTATAAAAGTATTATCAGTACTACACATTCCATTTAGGGTTGTTTGTGACCCATCCACCAATAGCAGTGAAAGCAATATGCCTTGTGCTGTGAGTCAGCTACATGCCAGTTAATATTGACGTAAATCCAACCTATTGTGTCCGACAACATATACTTCCAGGAGAGTGTGCCTGACTAGTGTTTTCCCTGATATAATGGTAAGCTGTTACATGTGCTGTCCAGGTACTGGTGGCCCAAGGGAAAGAGTCCCCCTGCTTCCTGCAGCTGTTCCAGGGAGGAATGGTCATCCACCGGGGCTGCCGAGAGCAGGATGGAACCAGCAGGAAAGGTTTGGATGCCCCTATTCAATCCAGTATTTGATTTAAAATGTTTGATTCACCAACTTACCTGGTTTTCTATCCTTATACTGGAGAGTCTACTCCAGTGATAGCTACTATGCACTATTCCCTTGTGTTACACAAACTGGTAAGAGAAAAAGCAAATCTTTCAAGGTAAAATCTCTCCTTATACATACATTATAGTAAACACTATTGACAAATTTAGAAGGGTTGCTCAACAAGGGCCATTCTAGCACAGGTTTTGGTTTTCCACTTAATTACTAATTAACTGCGTTCTACAGTATTGTTAGAATGCCAGGGAAGTTACAGACGCATTAGATTTTGGCCCTGTTTGGAATATATTGTTTTGGTTCAGTGTTTTCTTTGTTTGACTAAATGTTTGTGCCCAAAGTTTGTTTCTTTTGGATGGGAGGATTAAAGATTCCCTGGATTATTAGTTAAACTGGCTGAACTGATGATAGATTTCATCGCTTTCTGAGTGCTTATTCTGTGTTTTCCTTCAGCCGACTGGCGGTTGTTCTGTGTACGCGGCGAGGTCACAGCTGAAGGCAGTTTGCTGGAGGTGGAGAGCAGCTGCCGTAGCCTGAGGTCCAGGGTGTCCCTTATTCTGCTGAACCCCCAGAGGGAAATGCTGTACCTCTGGCATGGCTGCAAATCCCAGAGCAGCGTACGAGAAGTAGGGAGAAAAGCAGCAGACTGCATTAGACAACTGTGAGTACTTTAATAATAATGTTTTTGTTTTGTTTTGTTTTGTTTTCTGGTTTCAGCTTGTTTCTGGTGTTTCAAGCATCTTAACCACTGTACAAGAAGTCTGGTTTGCACAGGCGTTTTCTTGTGACTATTTGCCCATTGCTTTCTTGTAATCTTTCTTTCCACCAGCTGTCCGGCAGAGATGGGTCTCCATAGCAACAGCACAGTGACAGTACAGGAGGTAGAGGAAGGGTTTGAACCAGTGGAGTTCTGGAATGCTCTGGAACAACAGGATCGGAAAGCATATGACTGTATGCTACAAGGTAATGTGTTTTGCCAGGACAGTATGGTCCATTTCAGATGTTCACCCTGCAAAAATAAATTAATTCCACAGTTAGCTGTAATGGGCAGGATTTTCAAAAAACAGTATTATTGTATCGAACTTGCGGTATAGTAACGACAGCTTTAATAGCAAGTGATTTTCAAACTAAATTTGTTTATAAAATCAATCAATTAATGCTTTGAAAATGAGTCGATGAGGTCGTTAATGAACGCATTTCTCATTAAAAACTTTATTGTCGCAGGTCACATAAATCACTTCTTGTCTTAACGACTAGATAAGGGGAACTTGTTAATCAAAATGCATGTTAATGAGATCAAGAAAAAATGAATGGAACATAACTCGCTGTTATGGAAACCACTAGCGTGCAGCGAGATGGCTCTCGCACCAGTGAGCAGCAGCCAAATGGAAGTAAAACATAATGGGAATATCTTTTTTGTATATAATTTTTAAACTTCATTTAAAATTGTGCATTTTGTCATCCAGAAATTACATTTATTTAGCACTTCACATATAAAATGCTGATTTACGATTATGTGGCGGGTGGGTAAAAATCGGACTGCACAGATTACTTTTTTAAAAACTTAAACCCCTAATTCTGGGGCATATTTTGATAATTTAAAGCAATTACATTAATTTTATTTTAAATCAAAGGAATTTGTTCGACAGGTTTAATAAGCATTTCTTAGACGTTTTTGTTTTTCTATTTCCACAGCGAACTACAAAACTACATAAAAGCACACTTAAGTAAAACCTCAAACTCAAATAAGTAAATCTGCAGAAGACAAATGTGAGAATCAACCTTATTTCCAAGTGCAACTCTGGACTTCCACAGAGAAGGTCTCTGATTCCCAACACATTAAGCAAATTGCATTGCTATAAAAAGGCAGATGTTAGATTCCCAGTTTTAGATTCACACATTACTACAAAGAAAAGAAAAAGGGTTTTATAAACTAGTGCCGCAGTGTTCTAAATCATTTCTCATTTAATTCAGTCAAGTACTTCTATTTGTTATATTGTTTCAAACTAGTTAAGCTTGTACATTCTCAGGCAACCAAACCAATGTCTTGATTCAGGTCTGCCGATAGCAGTGACTCATTTCAATCACAGAAACAAAGCAAATACATTGTGCAGTTAACTCGTTTACAGTCGCACCCGATACACGCACACACAGCACTAGCAACAACCAGGGAAAGGAGGGACCGACACACACATAGATACAGAAGTGGTGCTTCTGTTGTTATGCTGCTCTCCATATACTGTATGTAAATATTTTCACTTGTAGTAATTGCCATGAAAAAAAAAAATTGCTACAGTCCTTGTGAAAATAATTGTTAGTAATTAGGCATAGTTAAGTTGCTGAAGTCAAAGTGTGGCTATATTAACCGGAGCTCAGCTCTGAACAGCTCTGGTTGATTTTAAGCCCTGATAATAAGTGTGACGGTGAAAGTGTACATTGTACATAGTGTGGGGACAGGCACTGTTACAAATATGTTTAGGCAAAATCCATGTCTCAATCACATTCCTAGTGGATCTGTGTTCCCTTGTACGCCTGTTCATCATTCCTGTGTGGATCTGACACAGGTGTTAAAAGCCAATTCCGCAATCACGTGAGGAAACTTTATTGTAATATCTAATATGCCGTTTTCTATACCAAGATTGCATTATTTACTCTTTTTTATTTGTATAAATCAAATAAAATCTACAGTAGAGGTCAGCTGTCATATAATGTACAGAATGATACAGAAATCTACAGTTGCATTGTTCATTTCTTGGTAGTAACATTACACTGGGTGCAGTTAACGGTATATCATTTTAGCAATACAACAAACGTTCTGTAAGGTTAAAAGAAGTGAATAAATCTCATTCATAACCACAAGTATAGAAAGGCCTAAAATACTTTCATAACTACAAATATTGAATTATCTAGGTAGTCTGTAAGAAATGAACTCTGGTCTTGCACACTCTGTGTATTGTCTGTGTTACAGCCGTGGTCTGTTACGTTTCTGTTTCAAGGTGAGTTATATAGTTTTTCGCCAATTAAAACCCTCTTTTTACAAGTGCAAATTAACTACTGATAAATTATGACAATTAACACGGATTTGCTTTTACATTCCCACGCAAACAAAAGAAATAGTCGCAAGAAGCAATGCTCATTAAGATATTAACCTTATTTCGTAAATCAACATAATTTTGTAAATCACATTTGCTTGATTATTTAATAATAAAATAGGCATAACAACCGCTTGGAAATGCCAAAATCAGTGCTACATAACGATCTCTTGATAAACACTGGAGTTATAATTTAAGACCTTTTGAAAATCCTGCCCCATGTGTTAAAGGTCCATAAAATAATGATTTGCATGTTATGCTCGATTTATTATTGGGTACCTTTGCAACAAACCTATACAAAGATCATTACATTCATAAAACATTAACATGCATATTGTCTTGTTCAATACAGTATGTAGTCTTTCTACAGATGATTGCATTCATTGAATGCTCTGTGTACCAAGGTTGTGTGGTGATGAATTCCCCTGTATCTGTTCTGTATAAAGACTATGTCGCACTGACTCGTACTGTATGTACTTTGTCTCTTTGTCAGACCCTGGTAAATATAACTTCACACCTCGGCTGTTCCGAATGAGTGGTTCTTCAGGAGAATTCATTGCGGAGGAGCAGCTGAGCCAGGCCTGGGTCTCTAACACTGTGATGGCCATGCCGTTTCTGCAAGACAACCTGTACTCCACGAAGCAGCCAGGTCAGAACAGGCTCTGCTGCCAGTCCTAGACAGAGCACTGTGGAGTTTATAACAGACTTGTTTCTTACTGGCCAAAATCCTAAAAACTGCTGTTGAGAGTCGGTGCATGAACAACCCGTGTTGGATAATGCTGAAAGAAAAAAGTCTGGCTGTTTAACCAAGCAGATCTTTTTGTGTAGTAGTTAAGATCCTGGGCTGGAAATCTTTTCTTTTGGTTTTTTATAGCAGTAATGGTGCTTTATATCTGAAGCAGTGATGTGACTACACACCAACACGTTTCCCAGCCACCTAAGGAAACCCCAAATAAGTTGCACACAGTGGTAATGTTGGCGAATGGACTTGATGAATCACTGTAGCTGTCGTCATGTTTCTCACAGCTTTGTTCCTGCTCGATAACCGCATGGAGGTGTACCTGTGGCAAGGATGGCAGCCAGTTGACACTGAGGAAACAGGCTCTGCACAGATCCGCTGGGACTTGGAGAGGAAATGTGCCATGGAGACTGTGCTGCAGTACTGCAAAGGTTTGTAGAAACACAATAAAGTCCCTCTTTTTTACGACACAAGATTACCAGGCGGCAGGGATTCAGTGGGTGATTGGCAGGGCTGTGGGAAACGTGCCAGGTGTAACAGGGTTAAATCCTGGGAAATTAAAATCTGCCTGACATCCTCCTTTTATCTTTTAATTGATTCACTGTATTCAACTCAAGGGAATATGTCAAGCCTAAATACATAAATCCACATAAGCCAATTTTTTTTTTTTAATTATTTGGTATCAGCAATTATTCTTTCTCATTTTCTCCCCAATTTGGAAAGCCCAGTTATTTTTATTTCAGCCTGGCTCACTGCTGCCATCCCCGCACTGACTTGGGAGAGACAAAGATGGACACACGCATCTCAGGAGCCCCTCACATAAGCCAGTTCTGACTAATTATAATATCTCATTGCAACATCAAAGCCAGGTGGAAGCATTTATACAGAACTATTAGATAAGCTTTGTATGGTTCTTAAATGGGGCTGCATTCATCCCTGGATGACAGCAGCAGTAACCCTTTAATCATCTCAATGTGTGTTGGTAATGACACTGGTTTAGTGAATCTTGCTCATTGTGTTGTATACTGTGGTTCCCTTTCAAGTACAAAATGTGTCCATTACCGCATGGGTGTTTACCTCCTAAAGACCCAGAAACTCTCTCATGAATTTATCTTGGAATTGTAACATTATATCCCTAAATTTAATCTATTTGTTTTCAACTTCATTATCTATTAGTATTCTTTCCCACTATGTTTAGAAGTTGCTGTTGCTTTCCTTTATAATCTGCTGTCCTGATATTGTATATCATTGTCTTTGATTTATGTACTGCCCTTGATTTATTTGCCACAAACTCTATCATATTGTGGGCACTTATTTCTAGTGGTACACACTTATTCAAGGTGTATCCTTGCCTCATTGTTTGTTAATACCAAATCTAGACATGAATTCTATCTATTTGGGCCATTCATCATTTGTGATAAACAATCTTGCATTAACTCTATCATTGCCATGTCTGAACTGTTGTCTGAAAAAATGACGCTGAAAGGACTGCGAACGCAGTCCTTTTTATCCCTCGGGGATGGTCACGACTGCGTCACAGGCTCAAAGGAGCAGCTTTGGTATACAATATTCAGGATTCAGGTCTTTAGGAGGTAAATACCCATTCCGTAATGGTTACGTTTCTATTTCGGGAAACCAGGATTATTATGATAACTAAACGTTTGTTATCATTTTGGTTCTTCCACAGAGAAGAATCCCAGACGCCCTCCCAGAGCCTACCTGATCCACGCTGGTGCAGAGCCACTTACCTTCACCAACATCTTCCCCAAGTGGGAGACCAGCCCTGACATCATGAGTCAGGTAAAGAGCGGGTTTTTCCATTATTGTCTAAAAGTGAAAACATCAACATTCATTTATGTTCATCCCATAAGAAACTCAGTGGAAAAAATGGGGGTACCTATGCTAACTTTGAATTTAGTCATTTTTATGTAAAGGTGCTCAGTACAAACAAGTGCAGGAACAACCATTGTAAATTAGCTTAAACTGTATTATTGTGTTGGTTGTTTAAGGTCCTGTCCCTGAGAAATAAAAAATGTATTATGTTATTTATATTAGTCTTTCAGAATGTATCCGGTTTTATATTGTATTTTTGACAGCTTTAGCATCAATGATTTTAGATTTGTGCATCAGCCCCACTTTACAGTAGATGTAGGCATATCTATGCAATTTAAAAGCAAAGTGAACCATCAGAAACTAGCAGAATACCCATGATGTTGCCATTGTTTTTTTTGTTTTGTTTTTTTATGAATGTGTCTCACCATTTCTAACTTGTTCTCTGCAACTCTTTAATGAAACAGAGCTTGATTTTAAATATTTTGGGGCAAAACCAGTTTGTTAAGCATGGTATACTATATTGAAATCCTCAAATCTCGAACTGATTTCCACTTGCAGGCGAAGGCTGATCGAAGCAAGGTTATTCTGGTGCAGGATGCGCTCGCCCGGTTATGCAAAACTCAGTACTCCTTGGAAGAACTTCAAGCTAAACCGCTCCCCGAAGGAGTTGACCCACTCAAACTGGAAATCTACCTGTCCAATGAGGACTTCCAGGTAAGTGTTCAGAGAGCTACTGTATAACAGTGCAAATTTGTGTTATTTGTTAATTGATATTTGAAGGAGTTGGTGTGGTTAGCGCGATTGTATTAACAAATTTCACTCGCTGTGTTTGTTTGTTATGCACACACCTTTCATTACTGAAGTGATTGCGCTCCCTGTTTAAACAAACCACTGAACTCGGGCCACCATTACACAACATTCGTTAGGTTTGTGTGGCTGCAGCATGGAGCCTGTGATTTTGTTCATGCTTTTTGAAGAAAGTACTGTACGTAATTGATGGAGAGCTCGTCAAGCACAGCTATGCTTTTCTGCATAACCAGTGGAGAACGCCGCTTTGCTTTTTCTGCACTGCTAAGTACAATGCTGACGATTTGCATTACCATTTTCCGACCAGAAGGCTGGTGGGAACGACTTGAGCGGCCTCCAAATGACTGGATTAAAAATTTACGCATGTTTAAGGAGTCGTATATGCGTCTTTGTCATTTACTGAGACATTTCCTGCAGTGCCAAAACACACAGATGAGACGTTTGGGATCAGTGGAAAAACGAGTTGTGGCAGCACTGTGGCGTTTCATATTGTTTGTTTGTTTAAGTTGCAAACTTTTTTTTTGTTTTCTTATAACAGAATATTATACAACTGTACTTTACTTAAATAAAAAGTATATTATATGTATGAACTATTTACTATTGTTATGAATTTACTGTTCAACAATATTACAAAATCAACTTGGCTCATCATCATAAATATATATATATATATATATATATATATATATATATATATATATATATATATATATATATATATATATATATATATATATATTAGCCATGTTTGTCACGCAGAAATGTCTGATAAAGGTGACATCATTACTTGCACAGAAATTAATGAGCACCTACTGTGGTTGTTTTAGTGCAGTTTAATACACACACACACAGTAACTGAACTGTGTGTGCATACTTAAATTGTACCATATTAAGAGCAAAAGGTGAACTCGCAAGTCACATTTAGGCTGTGTGTGTGTACAAGGTCTAACCATTGTTACATCACACAAGTGCTACTTTCCAAGCAGATGGCGCATCTGTTTCTGTATTCTGGCTTATATTTGGCTGAACTGTGCTATGTAGCTGGTTGAAAAAGGTGCAGTGCGATGATGCGATAGAGGGCAGCTGACATGCAGGTCTGATCTCTACTGTGGTTACATTTATTTTAATTATTTTTACCTGTAAAATTAAGGCAATAGTTTTTTTTTTTTTGGTTTTTATTTGTTTTAAATCTGTTAAATCTATCGATTTACCATCTTTTGTTTCAAACCATGTTGTGTTTGTATAAAAAAAAAAGCTGAATTTAGTTTGATAGTTAAATTAGTCAGGATTTCAACCATAGTTCAGGTAGAAATTACTTATAGAAAGTACTATATACTATATAGTATTTTATATTTTATAAAATATAGTATTTTTTATTATTATTACAATGTTAAATCTGATGCAGACTCACGCATATTCTTCTCAGTTGTTAAAAAGCCCTTTTGTATTTATTTTTTTGTAATAATCATTAGTGTTCTAATTTGAATATAAGTTGTGCCTTTTTGTTTAACTGTTATGCACAACAGTGTTTTTAGTTATTGGATCTTCTGTTAAAAAAAAATCATAATGTTTGCTCTTTTATTTTGAAAAATAAAACGTCACTGCATCGTTATCATTGATAAATGTCTATATGGTAATCCAATACGAAATGAGGATGCCGATTGCACCACTAATTCAAATAAATATAATACAGACACAACGTAACTGACATATGACTACATGACTGGAATCCAAGTATTAAATAATAGGTTGCATTTTAAGCTAATAAAAGCTATAATTGATAGGGTGGGATATACATTAATAGTCATTTGACAGAAAAGTCACTTGAATATTAATACATATTTGCCATGGAAAAAGTTATTTATTTATTTGACATTTGGTAAGTACAGCAGCAACTGTGGACATCAGACGAAGCTGATATGGTTGGGACATTGACTCCCAGGTGTTGTTTATATAAGGAATTGTTTTCTTGGGATGGTATTTTACACAGCAGAGCACAGGAGTTAAAACTCTTCATGGTGAACGACAGCATAACAAATTTGCAGACTCTTCAGTCGGTTGTTATTTTGCGTCCATGTCAATCCGCTCTGTGTTTGATGCTGTGACATAAGGTCTCATCTATACCATTTCTTCCCCATGTTCTTCTGTCGTTACCTGTTTCATTGCTGTATATTGCTGCTTTTTTCTCAGCCATATGGTGACTTTTGAACTATTCTCTTTTTGTAATGGCTATACTGTGTTTTTTTTTTTACTAATTGTTTATTGTTAATTTTTTTTGTAGAGAGTTTTGGAGATGAAGAGAGATGAATTCAACTCTCTTCCGAACTGGAAACAAATTAACCTGAAAAAAAGCAAAGGACTTTTCTAAAAACAAGCAAGCGAACGAAAAATATTATTCTGTATACGCAACACTATTTCATAAAAAACACTGCACTTTTTGTATTTTTCTTAAAAATATATATTTTCTGTAAAATGATTTAAAAAAATGTAAATGTATAGTCTCATTATCTGTCTTTAGAATCTATGGCATCTGTATTTTAACTGTGGAAGCCTATTTTATATATTATAGGTTACAATAGCCAAACTAATTGCTATGATGAAACTAAGGGCAAGTTATCTTTAATTACAGATAATCAAACATATTTGTAATTTTATTTATAATTGTTAAAATTGACTTTAAGAAAGTACAGAAATGTGGAAATTATATATATATATATATATATATATATATAATATATATATATATATTTTTTTATATATATAAAATATAATTTTTTTTAATTGTTGTTTTTTTTTCTTTGCAATTGTACTTTTCAGTACTGCCATGAAAACAGATGTAAAATGGTGCTTGGAATTTGTATAATGTATATATCATTTCATTTCATTTTGGATGTGTTTAGAATTGTTTTTAGCGGCTACTACTACGAAAGACACGCATGCATTCACAAAAAAATATTACATAATGTAATCTTTATATGGTAAAAATATATTTTGTTTTGAAGTGTGCTGTTTAGTTAGTGGCCTCTGAGCCAGTGGGGTTGGTATGCCAGCAGTACTTATTGTAAAAACTGTACTACTTCAGTGGTTTCAAAATAAAATGCAATCTTTTGGTAAACAGTGTATCAGAAGTTTAGTAGCATTATACCCACAATCAGTGTTTACTGGTAAGATATGCACTACATGCAAACTCAAAGACTGGAAATCCTTAATGTATATGTTTTTTGGGTAACTCATTTGGATGAATTTTATTGGAAAACACAATAACCCATCATTAAATGGAAGTGGATTTGAGAAGCAATAGGATTTACATCTGCCAATTCTGTTGTTATATACTGAGCATCAAAAGAAACGTATCACTTATATTTGGATAGAATTCACTTGATGCGATCGAAAAATGCCAAACGCTGTTTTAGAGCAGGTGCAATGACTTTTTATTGTGCTGATTAACAATTGACATCACAGAGATACTGCAAAATGATCTGTTGATCTTGGGCAGGTGGTGTGACTCTTGGTCTCCCAGTTTGTGGCCTGTCATTGACAGAGTGTCTGGTTATACCGTCTTGCCAGGTTTGAAATTGCTGGCTGTGAACACCCAAGACGACGAGCCACAGTACGCTGCCCTGGTCCAGCCTCCAACACGTCGATTGCATGAAATCACTCCAATCACTCTAATCAACTGTCTGTCTAATTAGGTGTTTGAATGCATATGCTTCAGTCATAGTAACTCAAGCGTGTCATTGTCAAGGATGAATGATCGAGTCATTAAAAAGAAACCAAAAACATTACGTCAATGTCCATCATTTATATACCTTTTTTTTTTAAATAAATGTTTCTTTTGATGCTCATATATATTGTTTCGCTAAAATGTTACCCAATACAGTGCATAAAAATACAGAGCAAAATTTTTTCTTGTTTAGTCCCTGTAATAAAAAAAAACTCTGAACCCATGTGCTGATAAGCTATTTTATTTGCCTACACAAACCTATTGCAAAACAAAATATAACATTCAAGGTGAATTTCAGTAACAATAGTACATGTTTACAGCATCAAAATACACAAATTACTGTAAATAGAAACCGTGCAAGTACTATATTGAATACATATCTGAAACAGTACAGCAATTTTTTAAATAATAAATATGATTGTAATTGAAAATTATGTTCTGCAGTACTGTAATTTGGTGGTGGTTAGGTGCATGTCAAATTCTTTGAGGAAACCTCACAGCATCCTTCAAATTATGTGAATCTTTTTTTTTTTTTTTTTTTTTTTGCTAAAGTGCAAAGTAAACAAAGGAAAATAAAACTGTTAATGTTTCAAAGAGTAAACGTCTTGAATGTTTCTTTAGAAGGCTCTAGCAAAAGATACAAGTATAGTCAGAGAAGGAGTAAAGGTGTGTAATAAATCAAGTAAGAAGCCTGTGTAGCAGGACAGAGGCTAGGTGCGACCCGCTGATCGCACGCACCGCAAGCCAGCATCCAAACCACAGTGCAAGAGCCGGGCTTCCTTGCACCCGCGGTTTTAGAACTTTTAACCCTGTCTCATCTCGCCGACAGGGGGCTTGAGTGAACTGGTAATGGCACTGTATCACACAACACTGCCCGTTACACCTGCATACTGAAATAACATTTTATAAACAATTTGGCACTGTATTTTATAAGAACTGTCATGCAGCATCAGTTCATTTGTTTGTGTGCATTTACAGCATGTTGGCAAGTGGACATGGTATTTAACAGCTTTATTATCCTTGGTAAACAAGCTAACCATTATTGTTGGACAACTAATATTTAACTGTAGCACAGTAATATCAAATTGGTTTATTATTTTTTGCAAACTCTAAATTGAGAATATAACTGAATCAAACATTTTCTTCTCCAATTATTTGGCAGGACCTGCCGCTTTTCTAGTGGCATTTATAGTTTACACAACTTTAAGAGTGGATTAGAAATAATCCACCGTGTGACAGACTTTGATTCTGGGCACCCCAGACCAGGGCATTCAGATTTGATATTATTTAAAAACTATGAGAAATCATTGACAAGTGTTTTGATGGTACATTAATACAAGATAGACATGTCTTCTATCATAAACACAAACACAGTAACACATTCAATTATTTGAAATATGTTTGGGTGAAAGAATAATACGTAAAAAAAAAAAAAAAGTACCGCTAAAAGTGCTAATTAAAAAAAACGCATTATCAATGACAAAAAATTAAAAGAAGCATGCTTTGCAAATAGACTTCTGAACAAAGTTATACAGTTAAAATAAGGAAGAAATCAAAATATTACAAAAGTGCTACTGATTTGATCCACGTACCAGACCTTCAATAAAAATGACCTTGAAGAGGTGTAATCCAAACTGATACTATGGATGTAACAAAGAGAAATAAATGCTTCATTTACATGATTTAAACAACTGGGAATGAATAGAAGTAGTTTCATAATGTATCACCATGCAAATTGCTAATACTGGTAAGAAAGTAATTTCCGTAATTATAGTATGTAAAGCCTTACATGTTTACCCATGTAGTAGCACTTTATCAGAAATACACAACTGGATTATACATAGCACAGCACGAAATGTATGATTCACACCTACAGACCCTAGGGTTAGATCTAAAGTTTAGATCGGCTGAAGTCGGTATAGCAAAATATTCCATGTGGTTGTCTTTTGCAGGTTTGGGGCATGTCCTTCTAGTAGATACCAACCCATCAGTCAACCTGATGTCCTGTTTTTAAAACAAATTCACAAAGGTAGACCAGTGTAGTACCAAATTTCTTACATGTTGACACAAATATCAAAGTACCAAGATGATAATATATAATATATATATATCACACACACACACTGTGGACTGGGGTATAGGCAGGTATGTGAAAAACTCAGATTGCAAACATCTATAGAAAATGACATTTACACATAGGTAAAACAAATGGTAAATGTACAGTAGCCTGCAACTGATGGCTTCTTTCTTAAATCTAGAAGTCCCTGCCTCCGTGGTTCTGCTTTCTTAATCTCTCTGTCACGGTACTTTGCGCTCTTTCTTGATATTGCCAACAGCCGATAAGAAGCTCGGTTTAAATATTGCTTCGGCTATTTTAAACAAACGGCCAGTAGCCTAAGCATTGAGTTTATGAAGCTTGCTTTGTTTAATTCAAATGCATTTAAAAGCTACAACAACACACTGCCAATATCTGCAACCGTGCGCTCCATCATATAAATACATTGGAAAAAAAAAAGTCAAACACAAAGCTTTCTCAACTGGTGTATTGAAACGTCACTGCTGCACACAGCCCACCTCTCTTAAAGGGGAACGCACCATAAGGCTGATTCCTAGAACGCTTTCTTTCTGCTTCCATCGCGGACGCTGCACTTGCTGCCAATGCCATTACTGTAGTAGCCTAATTTTAATATTTATTTATTTAGCGAGGCGATTAATTGATCAGGGCGGTTATGTGACATTCGGATATGTGACGGTCCACTATGTGTGTGTGTGTGTGTGTATATATATGTGTATATATATATATATATATATATATATATATATATATATATATATATATATTAAATAATATATATGGTTAGACTGCAATTGATTTGTGTAATACTCACATACAATGAACTGGTAATGAATCACATTCATGGTAATAGTATGCTTTGAAATCCATATTTATAGATCAGGTTGATTCACAAAGTGATATTATAGATATTATACACTTTTTATCATTACTTACTCCCTTGTGTCGACTTGTTTGATCATCGTAGTTTAGCTTGATGCATGTTTATCAGGTTTTGTTTAAGATTTGTCTTATTGCCAATAAAGAGCCCAGAGCATGCTTTCCCGACACGAACTTGTTAAAGCCAAGGTACTACTATATATATATATTATATACTACATACTTAAAATGGTGCAGGCTACAGAGAAAATGAAATCTCCCAGCAGCCTTACAAGTACAACTCCCCTGCCTTCTACAGGTTACTGCTACATAAAAAAAAAAAAAACTGCACGACCAGATAATGAATTATGAGCATCTAACAAACACAGCATTGTGTAATGCTTTAGCAGTTTCTCTCCCAGTCAGGAGCACAGCTCTATATGGTGGACTGCTCCTGACGAAAGGCTTCCGCTCCTGGCAGGTTTCTTTCAGGCTCGGAGGCCAGGGCAGCCTCTCGAAGGACAGTCATGTGATCCTCGGCCGCATTCAAAGACTGGTCTATCCAGTCCATGCCCCCGGACATGTGACAAGCATTCCTGGTCACCAAAACCAAGTGACTGACCGACAGCAGAAGTGCTGTTGCCCTGTACAAAACAATTCCAATTCCATCACTATATAGTACTGTGGCCCATTCTGTAAATATGACAGCTTTTTAGACGAGTTGACGTTGATGTTATATGTCTGTATGTTTAGTATTATAAGCTACATCCCTGTTACTATGATACAAACAGACAATACTAAACATTACATATACTGTTCACATGCTATCTGTGATTCTATACAATGCCATCTTTGTGTTATATGGTAGCTGAGCAGTGACATTTAACATATTCTCTTTTCATCAAATATGTACAGAATCCACTTTAATAATAAACAGTGCTTGTACTGTATGTATTACCTTGCATCCAGAAGTTTAGGGTCCAGAGGGGGGTACATTGAGCGTACCACATCATCCACCCTATAGGTTAAACAGAAGTTCCATAAACAACACTGCTTATTGACTAAGTGAAACTTGTCTCAAACTGCAGGTTTAAGGCTGCTATTAGAATCTTCTGGTCCAGTCACTTACCGTGGACTGATGCGTTTTGCAACAATGATGATGTCACTGAGACTAGCTGGAGCCTTGACTTTAGCTCCTGAACCCATCGTCATAGCAACAAGCTTTTCTGTCAGTGTATGGCAAATCTGCATTAAAAAATAAATAAATAAATAAATCGGTCAATTAAACACATTATCCAGTCTTAGAAACAACATTCACTTTTAATCAAAGGATTAATATTCTGTAAATCAAAAATGATAGGAACATTACACACAGTAGGTAGCAGTGTAGTGCACTAGTGTTAAACAACAGCATTAAAAAAAAAAAAAAAAATTTAAAAGAACATTTGCCAAAATGTGTTCGTAACACACTACCTTTTATCCATTACAATAGTGGGGATGTTCGCAAACATTCACCTAGTTGAACACAGGCCTGTCATCCAATATTGTGGATAAAAACTTACTGATCGTTCTCGTGATTGATTTTTTTTTTTAATCAAAAAAGTCCTCACCTTCAATATAGCAATGCAGTGCGACACAAGGCCCCTGTAATAAAGAAGACTGTGTTCAATTCAAAATAATTACTGTATGAAACTTTATTTTGTGTAAACCTGAACACATGCTTGTTAAGATACAGGTCAGCCCATTGCAGAATGTCATACATAACAAAAATTATATTCTTTTTTTATTGTTATTCTAAGTGTACATTTCGAGAGTGAATGGCACTGGAACCCAGAAGGGTCTGTGTGTATGTGGGTAGGTGTGTGTGTGGGGGTAGGTGTGTATGTGGGTAGGTATGTGGGTGGGTATGTGTGTGGGTGGGTGTGTATGTGGGTAGGTCTGTGTGTGGGTAGGTATGTGTGTGGGTGGGTGTGTATGTGGGTGGGTATGTGTGTGGGTGGGTGTGTATGTGGGTAGGTATGTGTGTGGGTAGGTGTGTGTGTGGGTAGGTGTGTGTGTGGGTAGGTGTGTGTGTGGGTAGGTGTGTGTGTGGGTGGTGTGTGTGGGGGTGGTGTGTGTGGGGTAGGTGTGTGTGTGGGTAGGTGTGTGTGTGGGTAGGTGTGTGTGTGGGTAGGTGTGTATGTGGGTAGGTGTGTGTGTGGGTAGGTATGTGTGTGGGTAGGTGTGTGTGTGGGGTAGGTATGTGTGTTGGCAGGTGTGTATGTGGGTAGGTGTGTGTGTGGGTAGGTATGTGTGTTGGCAGGTGTGTATGTGGGTAGGTGTGTGTGTGGGTAGGTATGTGTGTTGGCAGGTGTGTATGTGGGTAGGTATGTGTGTGGGTAGGTGTGTGTGTGGGTAGGTGTGTGTGTGGGTAGGTGTGTGTGTGGGTAGGTATGTGTGTGGGTAGGTGTGTGTGTGGGTAGGTATGTGTGTTGGCAGGTGTGTGTGTGGGTAGGTGTGTGTGTGGGTAGGTATGTGTGTTGGCAGGTGTGTGTGTGGGTAGGTGTGTGTGTGGGTAGGTATGTGTGTTGGCAGGTGTGTGTGTGGGTAGGTATGTGTGTGGGTAGGTGTGTGTGTGGGTAGGTATGTGTGTTGGTAGGTGTGTGTGTGGTTAGGTGTGTGTTGGCAGGTGTGTGTGTTTTGGTGTGTGTGTGTGTGTGTGTGTGTGTGTGGGGGTAGGTATGTGTGTGGGTAGGTGTGTGTGTGGGTAGGTATGTGTGTTGGTAGGTGTGTGTGTGTGTGTTGTGAGATGTGTATGTGGGTAGGTGTGTGTGTGGGTGGGTGTGTGTGTGGGTAGGTATGTGTGTTGATAGGTGTGTGTGTGGGTAGGTGTGTATGTGGGCAGGTGTGTATGTGGGCAGGTGTGTACGGAAGAATTGAAGAATGTACGATGCGTCTTCGATCCAGTCTTCATTCTCCAGTATGGCCTCAATGTGAGGGTTTGTAATCACAACATCGTCCAGCTCCAGCTCGGAAGGCTCGCTCTGGGTCTCCATCGCACCAATCAGGTCCACTGTAGGCCTGGAGAGCAACATTACAATCACACACACAGTCACAGGTAGCTTCATATGCTTAGTACAGTAAACTCCCACCTGTACCAACCTGTAAAGAAATTCCCTGGTATCTGCTTATTACATTCCTTTTAGGCTAAATGTATTCCAGTTGGTTTACATTCCCCTACACCACTAAATTCTGCTTGCTACTCCATTCACTCTGTGAGACAAACAGGCATGCTCTGTAATTTGCAGCAGTATGGGGGTTATAAATTACATCTTCATGACATATTATAGAAAAACAGCAATTAAAAAAATAATATGTAAGTGTCTAACTAAAAATAAACTAAACAGCATAGTCTTACAGATATGACAGTAAAGGCATTATATTAGGCCAAGTTTATTTAACTATTTAACTTTACTTCAAATACCCACTTAACCCAAATGCTGTGGTGGATTACAGTCTATTATTCAACCTCTTTTAGTACCAGTGCAGTTCATTAAACAAACAAATGCAGTCAATCATTAACAAGCCACAGCCCTGTATTTTTAAAAATAAATGATATATTACAGTACACACCCTCTTAAGTAACATCAACTGTTTACTCTTTCTGAAGATTTACTGAGAGAAAGAGGTCTTCATGAACACAACAAATTAGAAGACAGCCCATACTAAGCGTCATCACACATTGTTCAAAAATATGGATACAATCTACCGTTTGAGTAAGGATGGACGACAATTAAATTAATATTTTTTGATCAGCGGCTCATACTGATCACAACAATAACAGTTATTTTAAATACATTTTAACTCCTTTAAGTCTCTTATACACTTTTTTTCTCTGTCTGCTTTTTTGCTTGTTGGCTTTTTTAAAATAAAGTCACTATTCTCAGACTTAAGGGGAAACTGAATTAAAGTGATTGCATTGGTTTACTTCCCCCTAGCACCTCTTTACGGACAAAGTGTTTGTCTACAGGAAGAGAGAGGAACAAAACAACCCTAAAAGTGATACTCATGTATAGTACATATTAATGGGTTACCAATGTCCTTCATGTGTGTCATAGGGCCTTAGTCATAAAACTTCAACTTAAATGTCTGAGCGTTTACACTAGAGTGCTCTAAAAAATGAGAAAAAAAAAATTACAACATTTAAAAAAGCAGTAATTATGACACCTCGTTTACAAACTACAGAATGCTGCTTTGAAACATTCTTTTCTTGGTTTCAATTAGGTGTGACTTATCAAGTACTTGCACTTCTGTCTGTAAATGTACTGCGGGTTTGAGGTGGTGTGGTTTCTTTACTCACTTGGAGTCAAACGGGTGCAGCAGATGAGAGGGACGGCAGTAGCGCTGTCTGCAGACCACCACCAGAGCAACAAAGGAGGCCAGGAATATTGTGGCCAGGACGCCAATGGCCACGATGACGACCGTTTCCATTGTCTTCCCGTGTGTTCCCGCTGCCGATCTTGTGTTGCTCACCTGGGCTTATTTGCTATGGGCTCATTTTTATCTGCAAACAAACACAAGTAAGGGGGATTACTGATAACTGTTAACAGCTCCTAGGTGGTGTGATGAAAGAGAATGTATAACGTAATCACACCTTATGAACAATGATAGACATTGTTTCTGTATCGATGCTGTTATGAACATTAATTGTGCACTTTATCAGAAGATGCAATTGAATCCATAGAGGAAATTTCCCATGCCCATCTTAACTCTTACTTATATCCATTTACATCTAGTCAGGCTAAACAAAATGATTTAAACAAAAAAAAAAAAGGATGCAAAGTAGGGTTTTGATGCACATGGAAATAAAATAAGAATTTGGCAACAGATCAGCAAAAATACCCTACTGTAGTTCTAGTGAAGCTGAAAAAACTTCCACATTAAATCGCTTGCAGGCAAAATTCCCATCTTATTGACACTTGTCCTTTCCCTAAACAATCAAGTCCCATACTCATCCTAATTCTTTTCCTAGCCCGGCTCAATAAAACAATTAAAACAACACAGAATTTAAAGCTAAAACTAAAACCCCTAGAAACAGGCAGGATGTTAATGCAAACTTTTAACCCTGACCACCAGCTGGCTGATGTCACTGTGACAGTCTCGCAATAACACTTTCAGACACATCCTGTTCTCCTAGCAAATCACAACCAGACCTACTGTGAACTAAAGAAAAACACACAAGCCACCTGAAAAGACAACAATCTACAGTTACAGCTCCAACATAAAAAACATAGACTTAGAGTACTTTATTAGGATTGTACTATACCTTTTTAAATGTTCTGCAATCTCAAAAGCTGAAGCAAATACTCTAAAAGTATTATTGTGTATTATTTACGGTGTTTCCTACTGTATAATTTTAAAGAATCAAAAACAACTAACATTTTTCAGTGGTAATATATAAATGTCTGTGAATGTCCTTAATGTTAAACTAAGTTTCTATTAAGTGCTACCTTATGAGTCTTAAAAGGTATTAATGTACAAACAAGATACACATACTATTTATCATCCATTTAATATTCTTTTGTTTAAATACATAAAAAAACACACGAAACTTCATGACACATAGAAATTTAAAATCGACAATACACTACATTAATACGTTCCAATATTTAGCCATTTAAGTCCACTTACTTAGGTCATGAGATTGTTCTTGGATTCTCTTGACAGGTACTAGTGCTCAAAGTAAAGGTTTCACTCTTGAAGAAGCTATATTAAGAACGGTAGTCTCGTCTACAGGTACACAGGCTAATGGGAGCAGCCCGAAATCAACTGCACTTCCTTCCCAGCCTTCTTCACTAACTGCAAGCAAACATGGCTATGAAAACTTGACCTCTGACCCAATGACTAACAGATTAACCAGCAGGTAACAATCTCATGGCTTTACCACAATTCACAGTATATACACCACTAACGGATTGTACAATTCACAGTAGACACACCACCACTGTTCAAACTCCTGCCACTAGGTCATTTTTAATAATATAAAAAGTTCTAAAGCCCAAAACTGGGACTGTAATGTTTTAGCACACTTCTACTTTGTGTAATACTGTATACCACAGTTTAAAAAGAGTTTTTTTTTTTTTTTTGTAATACTATTAGAGAACCTGTATAACCTCCACATGCTGAAAGTAGCAGCAGGATTAGCAAATGCAATAGCCTGCCGGAGAAGTAAATAACAACGAAGAATGTACACAAGACCACTGAAGATTGCACTTTACAGCTTTCTCAAACAGTTTCTATTTAAACACAGCAGACATGTATATCCAGGTCTAACTCCACAAAGATAGCACAACTCAAAACAGCAGAAACTCATCTAGTGTATGCCCATATACTGCATCCATGTCATTTATATTTATTTTCAGTATGTTGCTAAAATTATTTAGTAAGTAATGCGATTGTGACTGCACTACCACTGTATTATATATATATATATATATATATATATATATATATATATATATATATATATATATATATATATATATATATAGAGCTACTGTTAGAGCTAATACACACACTAATGTTAATCCTAGAAGGGCAGACAGTTCCACCATCAAATGTCTTCTGCTGTGTAATGTAGTCTACACCCGTTTAGAATGTGCACCACAAAAAAAAAGAATATGGCAAAAGTACAAACAGTATATACCAAACATTATGGTAAAGCTTTTTTTTTTTTTCACTTATCCAAATGCGTCAAAAAGGTGCACACACAAAGGCAGGATCTGGAAAAGATTCTGTTGTTTTTCCAGCGATAACAGCCTGTCGGTAAACAAAAGGCTTTCAGGAATAGTAAACGTATTTCAACATTTAATCAGCTTGTTACTCATAAGAAAGATGAATTGTTTTTCAGAAAAAGAAAAAAAAAGAAAGAAATCGAAACCATTATTTTCAGCTGAAGTGAGCACATATACTGTGAGCACAAGTACACAAGTAATGCCAGATTAACTTGAACATCAAGCCAGACTTTACGCACCAACCCGACCGCAGTGTCAGGGGACAGTGCCTCAGTTTCCCGCAAACACTTCAAATCCAGGCCGGTAATTCCGGGGGTGGTGTCTGGCCTTGACTTTACCTGCTTTTCTAAAAGTTTTCACGACTGACAGGAATACGATCTTGTTGTTTTAAACTCGTTGTCAGCAGAGATGTTACAACGTCTACTGTTAAAATATCTATTTAGTCCAGCTCTCAGTGTTAGAAAACTTTTTACTTATTTCCTTAAAATGAATGTTCATATTTTTGATAAAGTACGTTAACAGCCCATGCTGGAGTTTTTTTTAATCTTTGTTTTCTTCTATTTCATTTAGAGGTTCCTAACCTTCTGTTATGTGTCTACTCTTGACAGATGCTGGTGCATTTATTTTATCTGTATTTTATTTTCTGGTGGACTGCTGTCTTCACTCAGCAAGCTGGTGTTGTACCAGTTATGTGGAGTTTCAACCCCAAATATATTAAAGAAAATAGATGGAATGTCACTAATTTTTGGCAGTGGTTTTGTACCTAATAACAAATAAAATGGCAGTTTGTCATGGAATTTAGAATGCAGTGGTGCGTAGTAATTTATTTAGTGTGAAGCGGCTCATTGGTATGCAAGCCATAGTATACGCTATATATATATATATATATATACGCACGGTCATGTGATGCTGCTTTAACCAATCAGAGGTTGTTATTTTTCCAAGCCATGTTATAAATGCATATATGTATATGCAGACCTTCTTTCTCACGTCTGGCCATATTTAGTTGCACATCAAAACAAACTTTTCTCGCAAGACCTGGGCAGTGTCAGGTGACATTGTTGGAGAAGAATTTTATTTTTTTTTTTAATCGTCCTTTGTGATCTCCGGGAGTAGTGACAGGAGGTAGTCATGCAAGATTTGCAGTACCGTTTCACAGTGTCAACAAAAATTGTTTGCATTTTGAAATACTCGGACAGTAGCACAAAAAAGACACCCGATGTCCGGGCAGTAGATTTCTGTGTTTTTTTTTCCTTTTTTTCTTTGCTTTTTCTATGTCCAGAAGCTGTTCCACAAGTGTTGGTGTCTGATTCAAAATCTCATCTAGAGTTTGGTTTCCCAAAAGATCAAAATTGATATATCTCATCAGTCATCTTCATTTTTCAAAATGATATATTAAATGTGGTTAGTCATGTTTATTAATATAAATTTAAATATGGCTACTGTTTTTTGGTTTTCAAAATACTAGTGGCGTATGGATATCTTCAAGTGATTCGCCCCTTTTTGAAAAAAGTTTTAACCCATAGGAATATGCTGTAATATTTACACCCCCATGTGACCTGCTTTGACTATCAGGATAGAGTATTTAAATGTACTTGAAAAACCCATTATATATACCTTGTGTTGCTCACCTGGGCTTATTTGCTATGGGCTCATTTTTATCTGCAAACAAACACAAGAAACGGGGATTACTGATAACTGTTAACAGCTCCTAGGTGGTGTGAGGAAAGAGAATGTATAACGCAATCACACCTTCTGAACAATGCTAGACATTGTTTCTGTATCGATGCTGTTATGAACATTAATTGTGCACTTTATGAGAAGATGCAATTGAATCTATAGAGATTTCTCATTCCCATGCCCATCTTAACTTATATCCATTTACATCTAGTCAGGCTTCATGGGTGAAGGCTATATTTGCATCCTGAGCCATTCGAAAATGTTATATTCGGGATTCTGTGTCACAGTTAATAAACTACTCGACCTAACAGTCTCATAGTTTATGACGTCACACAATCCATAGATTGTATTATTTTCCAGTAACTCATTAAATCTCAACGATTATATATATATATATATATATATATATATATATATATAATTTTTTGTTGTTATTCTTATGCAAAGTTATCAATTTGTCTTCATCCGTTCCATAACTATTAGATAATATTTTTCTTTTGTCTATTTATTTAATTACGTGGAGTTCTAACATAAGCGTGATTGTATTCGCACTGATAAAACAAGGAAGACGTTATGTTTTTTTTTTTTTTTTTTTTCGAAGTCAGAATTTTGATACAGTAATAATTATCTACGTAGTATGTGTTCATTTTTATCGTGGGTGAAAGCAGGGTTAACATTATAACCAAACCGGAGCTGCCATTCTCCATGACAGAATAAACAATCATTTTACAGACACTGAATAAACTTAATACCATATTAGGTCGGTGCCTGTTATCTTATAAAATTGTAATGTTTTTTAACAGCTATTTCATTTTTGGTCTATAAAATAAACTTAAAATTGTGTCCACATTGTTCTGGTCCAATACGATTTGCATTGTGGGCCTCTCTTTATCTACATGGGGCGGTACAAACCTCAGTCATCTACAAATCTGGAAGCTCTATTAGCAATGGTGAACTGCTTTATGAAAGATACAAATAATATACGTGTTTTTAAAAAAAAAAATAATACCGGTAATAGTTCACTCAGGGTTGGTCGTAAAAACTGCTGTGAAAGGTATCAGAAAAATGCTACTGCATAAAAAAACTAGTAGCAAATTACGAGTTTTGAATAGCAAAATGCTTCCAAATATACATTAATTAGGATTTTTTCAGAAGCAGCCCCTGTGGGTGAAGAAAGAACATTAGTGATGAAGAAAATGGAGATTATATAAAATAACTCTCCCACTCTCCCAGTGGTATGAATGGTGCTAATCCCCAGACACTGTGCTCTCTGGTTTTGAGATCAGGACTGTGGTGGCCATTCATTCAGTCCATCTTCCCTTGGTTACGTACCAGGAAGCAGCAGCTTTAAATGTATTTTCCAATAAAGAGAACAACATGCATTACAAAAAAACAGAACAACGAAAACTACTGTTTACATTTTTTCTATGTATTATATTGGAAAAATGTACATATTCTGAAAAATTCAGTGCAAGAAAAGACAGTGTATTCACATATATTGTAAATACATGTCATTATTGCAGTTCAGTTTAAACTCTTCCCCCTTTGGTGCCTCCATAGACAACAGTCACACATAACAAGTGGAATGTTAGAAAATGCATGGCAGCTGAGTCTCTGATACAGTAATAGACTTAGCACATCAAACACATATCTTAGAAACAAAGAGTAAGAGAACTTCCAACACAATACCGGTACTGAGATTCTGAAAATAAAAAGAAACAGCCCAGGAGGTTTATAGACTGCTTTAGCAATCTATTACAACTCACATGAAAAATCACGAAATAAAACTGATAAAAAAAATAAACAATTCCCACAGTTCAGTTTGATTTTACACTTAATGTTTTTCAGTGGCGCACACATAGATTTCTTGTTTGAATATTTGTTTGTTTATATGAAAGCTTGTGAGGCTTATGACCTCTGAACATCTTGCTGGATTGGTCTGAAAATGAGTACTCGGCTGCATAATGGTGGGAAATCAAAACACAAAGCGATCCTACAAAACAACCAAAACCCTCTCGCTGGTAATAATGCAGATATAACACTACGTGCATAATCATTAATGCAGATATAATACTACGTGCATAATCATTAATGCAGATATAATAATATGTGCATTATCATTAATTCAGATATAATAATATGTGCATACTCAGTGAAGCACATTTTTAAATATAATATCAGGCATAACATGGCATACTTCCGTAGCGTCTTTTAAGATTTTCTTGAACAGTTTACCTTGTGAAATTGCTGTAAAAATCGACGATCAATACACAGAGCATTACATGACTGAGTTCTGTCAGCCCTCCAATCGTATTTCTATATTGTCGAATTTGACAAACAGTACTCAGATTCCAAACAGTTCAGGTGTCAGATAAAAGCTTTGCTCTGCAGGTAAACTCTCCTCAAGACGAGTAGCAGAGCAGAGCTGGAACACAATGGGAGTAAAGCAGAAACAAGGCAAAAGCCTGGCTGGAATGCATGGAATTCTTTAATAGGATTAAGACTAAGATTAATTGGGTATAATAAAATAACCCAGTGTTCCGCAACTCAAATTAAGCAATGACCACTGCTTCGATTTCACATGAAATGGTACGGCTTGATCAGATTTTTTTTTAAGACAGAACTGCAGCAATTGCTGTCGGTGCCATTGGTTATTTCGTTCCCTGAAAGTGGGTAATTCTTTAATGCTAAACTACTTGTTCTGCTGCCAGCTTCCCATATCCCAGTTTAGTACAAATTTAAACAAATAGCAGTACAACAAAGTTTTAAAGCAGTTGCTAGGGACACTATACTATTCTTATTTCAGTTCATTAAAAAAAAAAAAGTTGTGTATTGCAGGGGCCTTACACAAACAGCCAGGGGTAAGAATGCAGTTTAACACTTTATTTCAGAGCGTCCAACCTCACAGGATGCCATTGGCTATCTTCCTACCATCAATGCCCCAGCTACTGAGTTGACAACAGTGTCTGAAATTTTGAACCAGTCAGAACTCATCAGGAAGGCCCTACAATTGCAGAAAATAGTAGTGGTCATGGGTCAAGCTACGTATGCAAAAGCAGCAGAAATTGCCTTGAAGCACAAAGGAAGGTATGCCATCATCATCCTTCGAATGGGCGCATTTCATACCATCTGCAATGCCTTGTCAATTCTTGGAAAACGATTTCAGGATGCTGGTCTTCGTGATCTTTGCATTGAAGCAGACATCGTTGCAGAAGGCTCAGTAACTGCAGTTCTTGAATGTAGTTCAAGATGTATATCTTGTGAAGCGATGAGTCTCACTACCAAATTATTTATTTACATATGCATGCATATTTAAGCAATGTAACATTTTAAAACAGTAATTCTAACAGTAAATGTCAACAAAAATGTAATACTGTAGTGTACCACCTACAAATATCTTTTTCTGCCGATACGCTGTGAAAAAGATAACTATAAGTTTACAGAGTACCTATGCATTCTGGTACCATTCTATAACTTGTGCAATGTGCCGCCAAGCTTTTTCTTTGGTGTTTAAATTATATTCTGGCAGAATTGTAACAGGCTTGTAACCAACAGGTACCCAGATCAAATCCCAGCTCAGCCACTGACTCATTGTGTGACCCTGAGCAAGTCACTTAACCTCAACCACAAACTTTGCTTTTGTGACCAGGACAGTGATATTTTGAAATTTACCCATTTCCAATGAGAAAACAGTCTTTTTGTTCACATGAAGTCAGAAAAAAACAACATATGAATCCAAATTAACATGTATTTATACTAAAGTAATACAAAAATGACTACAAAAGATTTAGAAGTGAGTAGTTTTTCGGGATTTACGATTATACTGTAAACCACTTTCACGAATCAGCCCCCAAATGTAGTCTCCCATCATGTTCTCGTTATACTGTCCTTGGTAGCGGCGTTCAAAGTCCAGTATATCCTGGTGGAAGCGCTCACCTTGCTCCTCCGAGTACGCTCCCATGTTCTCCTTGAATCAAGATGAGCATCAAGGATATGGACTTTGAGGGACATCCTACAGCCCATTGTGCCGTAGTTCTTCACCAGAGTCTCAACCAGCTCCACATAGTTTTCGGCCTTGTGATTGCCCAGGAAGCCCCGAACCACTGCGGCAAAGCTGTTCCAAGCTGCTTTCTCCTTACTAGTGAGCTTCTTCGGGAATTCATTGCACTCCAGGATCTTCTTTATCTGTGGTCTGACAAAGACACCGGCTTTGACCTTTGCCTCAGACAGCTTAGGGAAGCAGTCTTGAAGGTACTTGAAAGCTGCCGACTCCTTATCTAGAGCTCTGACAAATTGTTTCATAAGGCCCAATTTGATGTGCAATGGTAGCATCAGCACCTTCCGGGGGTCCACCAGTGGCTCCCACTTGACGTTGTTCCTCCCCACAGAGAACTCGGTCCGCTGTGGCCAGTCCCGCCTGTGGTAGTGCGCCTTGGTGTCCCTGCTGTCCCAAAGGCAAAGATAGCAGGGAAACTTGGTAAATCCGCCTTGGAGACCCATCAGGAATGCCACCATTGCAGCCTCTTGATGCCATCTCAGAAAAATGCAGATATGTATCCACTTAGGCAGCTGGAACTAAACTGAACTGGTGGCCTTAAGGCCCCTGTATTTATACTACTATTTATATTGCTGGAAAGTTCTAGAAAGTTCTAGAAGTTACTCCAAGTTTACTCAGCACTGAATCTATCTGGAATGTTCTAGAAAATAGGTAAATTTCAAAATATCACTGTCCTGGTCACAAAAGCAGTTTGTGGGGAATAACAGCCATTTTCTATACTTTTGAGGCATAAGCAATTAGGAAATAACACTTACTACCCAGGAACCAAAAAAAAAAAAAAATTGTTACACGGTGTTATCTGTCGGGGGGGGGGGGTCAAAGAATGGATGACATAATGCCACATAAATCATATGGGGGAGGGGGGGCAAACCAATTGTACAATGTTATGTCCTATCTAAGTCTTGGCAGGGAAACTTCTCAAGTTTAAATAAAAAAGTTGAGACCTAAGTTTTCGCATTATGAATCTTTTATTTATGAAAACAACACACTGTTTAACAAGACTATGCACTTAATAGAGCAGCAACAATGAATCCAATTTCACAACTGAGTTAGTTCCCTTTGGTCTCTGAAGAAAAGAAGATTTGTTAGACTTAAATGACTCAACTGGACCTGTGCCCTGACAGAGCTTTACAAACAGTACCTGAGCTTTTTACATCACCCTAACCTATAAATGTGCACATATACATTGGAAATGGCAAGACTGCGTAATAAAATGGAAACAGAAACTGCATCTTTCAACAATGGGGAACAAATAGTAACATGGAAATGGTCCCTTGATCACTCTGGAAGGCCAAACAAGTGTCATAGTTTAAAGAGTAGGTAGTGTGGCTCTGAAAAACATAGCGTTATACATCCCCACGTGTTGCTACAACTGTTTAAATAATATACCTGTCATTTTCCTTTTCACTGTTAACATCCTGACAACTTTTTACACTTGTAACCTTAAACTCTGTTTTGAAGCTATTTTCAAAATGGCCACTCTAGTGCACACGGGTTTGAAATCTGTCCTCTGAATCATTGGTGCACAAACTATGGAGCGGGGGGCCGCGGGGGGGGGGGGGGGGCGCGCGCGATTTCAGGGGGCACGACTACGCCTAAAGAGGCAGTTCTGTAAAAAAAAAAAAGAAAAAAGTTTGTAAAGGATAGAACATTTTAAATAAACACATAAATTACAGCTAATTAGTGCAAGTTCTTACCTTTCAAATGACCCGTTGACAATCACTCTAGGACTTGTAGAACCGGAGAAATTGTTTGAAGTGGCACGTGTCGGTGAAACTGCACTGAACAGAGACAAAATGGCAGCCTCCATGTAGGGGGTGACAAGCATAGAAAAAAGCTTTTTTTTTCCCCAGATTTAACCAAGAAAAGTCAAAATGTAGCTATATCTTTGTTAAGTTAAAACTGATTAATAAAATCAGTTATTTGACGGACTCTAAATACTCTTTCCCTTCGGATTTCTCTGCCATATCGATGATGAGTTAGAAGTATGAGCGCCATTGTATGTTCTAATAGGATTTGCGTTGAAAATTGTTACTTGCGGCTGCTGTTTGGCTGTTGCAGGTTTCTGGTTGAAATCGGCCATGTCGCAGCCCTGTGAAAGTTTAATGAAACCTACTTTTTTTTTTTTTATTTGCTTTTAATGCATGAGCCCCAGGTCCACCCTGCAGTGCCGCATTTCAACTCTGATGGTTACTTTCAAGATGACAATGCACTGATCCACCGTGCAAGAATTGAGCAAGAATGGTTTGCAGAGTAAGACAGAGACTTCAGGCATCTTCCATAGCCACCACAATGCACGGATTTCAATCCAAGTGAGCATGTTTGTGATGAATTTAAGCAACACATTCATTATCGCAATCCTCTGCCTGCCTCTCTGCACCACTTGTGTGAAATACTATTGACTGAATGGATTAACTTCCCTCAAAACGCCTTTGTGCATCTTCTGGAGTCTATGCCAAGCTTTGTCAAGGCTTTGTAAACAGAAAATAAAAAATCACTAATGTCAATTTGGCTCATCAAGCCTGATGTCTAGTACTTCCAACTGGACAGAATCTAATTTTGTTAATAATCCCAGTGTTTTAGCTTCCATTGTGCCCTCTTGTCTGTGAGCTATGTGTGCAATAAACAATGTGGTTGTTCTATATAATTTTTTTTTTTTTTTTTTTTTACCTCAGCCCTAATAAAAAGAGCAAAATGCATATGTTATTGGTTAGGTACATTCAAGAAATAGCAAAAAAATAAATACATAAAACAAATTACTCCTGATTATCCAAAGGAAAAGTTCAAGTCATTTTTTCACCATTGCCAGAGTATCAAGTTTGCAATCACATCACTCTAAATATGAAACAAAGGTGCTAAAGCAAATTCAGACTAGAGTCGGTTGTGCATAAAACAGAAAATAAACATGGTTCCCTTAATAGGCTTACTTATTATCTCAGCTATGCAGGATCAAGTGGGAGGCTCGCGGATGAGAAACAGCAGAATGAAATATGAGAACCTTTCTGTTATTTGTCATAAAACAACTGCTGGTAATTTCAAATATTTTTACTTCCAATATTCTACGTGCAAATACATGCAATGTTTACCTGCAAGTGTTTTTTCAATGGTTTACTAAAAAATTTAAAATGGTATAACGGTATATATATATATATATATATATATATATATATATATATATATATATATATATATATATATATATATATATATATAAATGAAAACACTTTCTCATGTGAAACACAAACCAATATATGCAATCACAGTTCAGAATCAATAATTGTGTATGGAAAGTGAGTTATCTTATATTAACTTATTTTCACCAACACACATTTTAAACAGACCACAAAATAACTTGTAAAATATTGATCCGACGCAGCTTAGCTGCATGATTAAATAAGTGTCTTTGCAACTTGTAACTGGCTATGATTAATCAACACAATGCAGTTACCGGGACACTTATTATTATTATTATTATTATTATTATTATTATTATTATTATTATTATTATTATGCAGCTTCTACGACAAGCTGTACAAGTTTCTGCACGCATATTAAGTTAATGCGGGATTTAATGCTTTTCAACTTTCATTTCTCAAACCAGCACTACAACAGTCTCTGTATTAACATTCACCGCATTCCAAAAAAGCCATTTCTATTTACTAAAACATTTAAGTTATATATTTTATTTATTTATTTTTACTTACCACCGTCTCTTTCTTGTTCGCTTTCTTGTGCTTGTCTCGACTACAGTTGCGTCATAAAGCGCGTACACTTGGGTTTCACGAGCACAGACTGCTTTAATTATGGGTCGGTGAGCGCGCATTGTACATTAACTGAAACATGTGTCTGCTGACTTTGAGCGGCTCGCCCAGACCGATGTAATACAACAATGTAGACGATTTCATCTGTCTGGCTTGTTTCTCGATCCCACCTCTAAAGGGGGAAGGGGGAAGGGGGGGGGAAGGGGGGTCGAGACCCAAGCGCGAACCTAGCTATGCACGAGATAAATAACGTGCTCCAAGAAGGGCTGCTTCTAGTTTCAAAATTTTTCTTACGCCATGTGGAGAATCTCCTAGCTTGTGCAACTCCCAGATCGTTTCTAGATTCACTACAAAAAAAAAGACCTTGCGTGGCCAACCAGCTACAGGTTTATTATTAAAAGAAATAATGCACACAAAAAAAAATAAGTCAGAAGATGTAACTTACTTTATTTTAAGGAACAAATTGTATTATGCACAAACACACTAGTTTTAATAAACTTTCATTATTTTGCCTTATTTATATACACAAAAACAAATAGGATATTTGCCACTATCTTTAATAAACCTTAATGCTAGCAATTGGAAATATACAGTTTGGCATTGACTTGCTAAATATATATTTTACAGTCTTGCAAATATATTATATTAAGAAAGGGGTGTGTATATATGAAACAACCAAGGTCTAAAAATTTTGTAAATAAAAAACATTTCCCCCCTGAGAGGGGGGAGTAAATTAAATATTAATATATATATATATATATAATATATATATATATATATATAATATAAACTGTACATGTAAAAATATAATGACTCCTGAAAAGGAATCTGTAATAAATTCTAGATAATGGCAGTAAAAAAAAAGAAAAAAAAAAAAAAAGAAATTTATACAGGGCTCTATTTATAATATCATTCATTAAAGTTATTACATTGCTTCATGTTAAATGAACAGTGTATAGAATTAGCAGGCAAATGCTTATTTTACATACAGAACTCTGTAAAACAGTAAAACTCCGCCCTTTCATATACAGAACCACATGTATGATTTTTAAAACATTATATTGTTAAGGTTAAAAAAAAATGCAAGCAACTTTATTCATCTTGCAAACCCACTGAGTTAACCATCTTGAATATAATGAAATCATAATATTATTAACTTAACTAAGACTCAAGCATTGGCCAAATACAACTGGATTGATAGTTTTTGCAGACATTATTTGGCAGCCATCTGATTTATTCAAGGTTATTCCCCACTGGACTGCTTCAGTTCCATTGCAAGATACTGATCATTCAGTGGATATTGCTATTATTAAAAGACACTTCTAATAGCAGTTTGCTGGTATTAAACAGAGATTTGGTAGAACAGTGAGGTCATCGACTAATCCCAATCCTTCAAAGAGTATAACAAATACTATGCACTCTTAAGATATAACTTTTTTTCCTGTATTAATAACATACCACAATTACAACCCCATGACTTTATAATATTAACCCCATTACCTCTTTTCAATACCTTCAGTCACCTCATACCCCTCCTGCTATTATAGTATTTTGATCTAATACTGCACTTTTTACAAAGGCATAATAGCTATTTAATTAATTAATTAAATTCGTACTGGCCATTTAATTCCAATCGCTATGTAGGTCTTGCACATGCAGTTTTGAAAGAAGCACTTTTTATACTGAAAAGTTTAAAAGCTGGTATTCGACACCATACTAGGTTAAGGAAAGTCTGCACTTCCTTGATCACTTCACCTCAGCAATGTGTATTTCTTTCACCCCTTTAAATGCATCTTTTCCAGTCATTAACCATCCAGCTGCTCCCCCCCCCCAAATGGCTGACATGTTTTGCAGCAACTAAGATGGCATTGCTCATCACAGCAAGTCCACAAGGTCCTGGAAGGTGTCTTCAGGGATGTAATTAATATTGGCAATTTGTGCTGAGGTAGAAGAGGATCATGGTGAGGATTGCATTGTTCTAGTTCATCCCAAGCATCCTCAATTGGATTAAAATTCAAGGATTCTGGTGTCCATGGGAGGTCATGCTCCTCAAACCATTTGGGCACATTTCAGGCACAGTGGTTGGGGGCATTATTTTCTTAAAAATAGCCATCGCCAACAAGTGCAGCATTGATGGGTGAACTTGATCCAAAATTATGAGAAAGTAAAACTATGGCATCTTGACAGCGCTCCAGGGATCGCATGACATGATCAACCTAATCAATCTCTAATTCAGGGCGATGCCAAATATAATCAGGTAGACAGCTCCTAATAAAAGTAGCCAGTCTTTAAGCTTCTTTCATAACTGCACAGATGAGACATACACAGAAAATGGAAGTGATCGACAGATAGGATTTACAGAATTGTTTACTTTGTTAGCTTTAAAACCATTAAACGCAATTGTATTGCAGGTTTAAGGGGTGTCTGGATGACATGATCAGGTCAATGGTTACTGCTTGATCAATCTTGTGGCTTTTTGGTCGTTTTAACAGAAGCAATAAGGGTAACTGTACTGACATCATTGTGTGCTGATTTGCCATAACTTCTCATGAAGGTACAGGATATGCTGAAATATGACATGATTGGAATTTTTTTATTTTTTTTTGCAAGTACAAAAAGGAAATATGTATAGAACAAAATTATTTGTAGAATAATCTAAAATTAGTAACAAAAAGAAAAAGAAAAAAAAAGACATTCCCTGTGCCAATAATGCACTTTACCCTATGATATGAACATACAAAAAAAGGTTGTTCTGTGGTTCAATGCAGTCATAAAAGAAAAAAAAGTTCAGAATTCCAAGAACAATCACTTAACAAACTCTAGCCACATTCACATTTTTGCAGAACTGCAGAATGCCATTTTGTTTCACCATGAACAGAGAAATACTGCTAACATACAGTATAAAATATGGAAGAGGTTTTTGAAGCCTGTTTCTTACACTCACTTACTGTGCAGCTCTGAATGAAACATTTGTGCAATAATTTAGCTTAAACAACATCCCAACACCAACACAAGTTCAAAGCTATACAATTGGATTGCAAGATGCTTCTTTTAAACTGCTTTGGCCCGTGTGACATATATACCTATGTAGAAATCAGCATTGCCCGAAGTGGTGGAAGAACTTAATTCAAAAGTCAATTTCAGACACCAGCCTCCGTCGCCCAGCATATACGGACAACAATTTGACTTGCTAAGTGCCAAAAGAATATCAATTGGATGTAGATTCCATTTCATGTAAAAACTTCTTAAAGTGAAAGCCGAGTTTGTTTTTTGCAGCATCTAGCGTACCTGCGCCTAAATGCTTCTATTATGAAAAGTTAGCTTTGATTTCCAAGTTTACACTCCACCTGGTCCCGACTCAGCTGTCCTGAAATATGTGTTCATAGTCGTTGAGAATACATTCCACAATCTGATTCTGGAAGACCATGTGCATGGCAATGTTTCCAGTTTCAGATTCTGGTTTCAGGAGTGTGGGTCCAAAAACGATAGCCACACTTTGAACAGACATTCGGTTCTCCTCCCGGTATGCCACCACCCTGTAAGAACACAAAAGGCTTTGCTTAGATTGGGCCCGATTCACAAAACTTTAAGGACTGTTGTAAGGACTCTTTAGTTAAGGGCTGTTTTTTTGATAGCTCACATTAATTAATAAAATCAAGTTTGCAATTCACTAAATAATTTCCAACTATTCTAAAGGTTAGACGTTTTAAGTTTTCAAGAGAACAGTTTAGCCTAGGATAACGTTTATCAGATTAGAGTCTATTTGTTATATCTGTAACAACCACAATTTCACTGTGCTTTTGTAATTAACTTTTTTTTTCTTTTGAATTTAAAAATTGTATTTTATGTAAATTGCCATGTTTACTGTGGCACAGCAGTAGCACCATCGTTCTTTTTGAGTGCCACTCAAAGGGGTTGTAATCTTGGTAAAAGCGTCACCATTTCATTGTCTTTACAGTATGTACCAGGGACCCGTTTCATGAAAGTTCTGGAGATTGCTCTTTTGAGATCTGCGTTGAGAAGAATCATTAACTCAGTAATCGATTACGCAATTATATACACTGGCAGGCACGCCAAGGAAAGTCAGTGTTTCTAAAGAATAAACGGATACAATTACTGAAATGGTTTATCAACACAAATCCATTCTATAAGGCAGTGTCGGGAAGTTTAGTCACAAAGTGAGCAGATGATCACAGATGCAGTAAACACTGATGGGGTGGAGCAGAGAACAGTAGAAGAAATGGACAGAGCTAGTGAGCAGAATGAAAGGGAAAAGGGAAAAGAGAAATGAAAAATACCTCAAAATGAGGAGGAACAAATTATGTAAATATAATGGGGGACGTAGCTGTTGCTAATAGTATTGAGTGGGGATTTGAGCAAGCAAAAAAAGAAATCAGATAGCAAAGCTCTTCCTGCTGCCTTTAACCCAACATAAGTAAACATGTCTTTTGTTGTCCATCTAAGTAAGCAATAATGGAAATAGATAAACAGTTATGTAACACAGCATGTTGATAAAATGCATTATTATTATTGTTGTTATTCTCTTACCAACAGGTCTCCCAATATCTCATCACTGGCAAAGTGATCGGCAATACTGGTGTACTTTCTAAAGGAAGTACGTAGTAAACACAATTCTAAATGCTGTATGTGTAACTGCATACAGAAGTAGCTTAAATACAAATACAAGTAAGCTTAAATTCCAAAGGACGGGAGTTTATTACGTGTAGAAAAGTAGTACCATTTTACCAATGTATATTTTCGCTAAATGTAATTCACATTGTATATGTTTAAACTGTACAATGTCTGTGCCAACAAAACCATATAAGAATAGAAGTAAATACCAACTGTTTTTCCTGCCTGACGTCACAAATACTGGCATGACTCAATTACTGTCCAGGGTGTAACTTATTTGCGCAAAATATCTACCTGTGGCACAGGAAAACTGTACGCATTAAACAGTACTGTATGTACTAAACTGTACATATTAAATGAAAAAAGCCTGCCTGTGGAACAGGAAAACTACACTTAGTAAAACAATATACATTATAAACAAGTCTGTTTTAACCACAGTGATTCCACATTAAAACACATGCTGTTTGGCAGAGACATGCCTCGTCACTAGGTAAACATCAGGTTCTAACAGGGTCCGTTAAAAGTGGAGTGCATCAAGGATTTGACTGCCCTTAAATACTCGTTCCCTTCTGATTTCTCTTCCATATTGACAGCCAGCTAGTTGTATGAGCAGCATGGTATGTGCTAAAACAGGTTTTGCAATAAATTGCTACTTGAGTTAGCTGTCTGCCTGTCACAAATTTCAGTCAAAAATGCAAGTTTTATGAAACCCGCATTTTAATCTGCGATGTACTGCAGTTGCAGCCACCTCGCAAATCGCCTTTATGAAGCAGGAGCCAGAAGTGTAGACACCACAACTGCAGTAGCATACCACTAGTATTAAGACTAAACTACTCACTTGCGTAAATGCTGGAAGAGAAGACTCATGGTGTCCTTGTTGGGCTGAGGAAGAGATCTCACCAAATCCCTCATGTAGTTTATTTTCTGGTTATGGTCAGGAATTTCTAGAGAGAGAAGGAGAACAGTACACCATGTTAAAGATCAAAGTTACCCTTAGTACGGCATAGGGCTGCGGATAAGGTAATAGCAACACAAGAAGTGACTGGTATAGCCCATATTCAGAGGCTCACCACCCTACATGCAATGCTTTTATGTTCCTGCTTTAGTAATAGAGGTTTTAGACACTTTGGCAAAATTCCGTGCTTGATTTTACTGCAGGTATGCAAATAGCACAGTGTCTGTAAACAGCACCATTTAGGAAATGTAAAAAAGTGTACTTACTGATTGCGGCAATAAAATTATCAAAGTGGGTGAAAGGGAAGAGGGGCTCTGGCAGCTCACGGAAGAAGAGCTTTAGGGATCCAGTGATAACGTGGATATCCTCCCATTGACCGTCATCCAAATCCAGGTTCTCCTCTAGAGAAATTAGAGAGAGCAGAAATGTGGGTTAATAGGGGGTTCTGATTTATGGCTTTTACTCTAAGTTAAGCTTTAGTTATAAATAATATTAGAGGGTAATACTTAGGGACTGACAGAAAAGCAGCTCACCTACTTCAAACCATGTAAAGCTGGTGAAGAATACCTGTATCAGTAGTTAGTGTTTTTAACAGACAGCCCCATATTACATCAAAACATAATTTATTTATTATTTACATACATATATCTGTGAATTTAAAATCATGCATTTTCTGTTTCTATAAAATAAAGGGACCTTGTAACACATTAGGGTAACATCAATCTCCCCACCATTGTTGGTACAAGGAAGCAAGTGGGACATGAAGGCAAGATGTTACAAGGGACAGCGGAGTGAAGAAGCTATGTTAGCAGTTAATTATGGGATACAAAAGGATGCATGATACAGATCTTACCGTGATCTACTTTGAAGCGCAGTTTCTGAATGACAGCCAAGTTTCCACTAACACGATAAATGCCATCTATATCTAGACCTTAAAAGAAAAATAAATTTAAAGGTTTAGCAAAGAAATGCATGTTATTGATGGATATGTAGGTTGAAGAAATGCCCCCAAAAGACATCATACTGTACAGTATTTACTAAAATGAAAAACAGTAATACCTCGTTGTTCTACTGTCTGGATACATTTCACCACAAAGACTGGTATTGTTGTATTCTCCCTCTCACACAGTACGTCTAAGTGACATCCAAAAACTTGATCTGAAAATGAAAAATGCAAGAAAGACAATTATTAGCACAATATAATGCATAAGGCAGCAAATGTATTAGCTGCACTGCACTGCAACACATGAATCAATTACCTTTATCCTGTCTCACCAGCAGAGGGCAGCAGTACCATTAACAGCAGTGCAACTCATAAGACTGCACTGTTAATACACTGTATTTGCATGTTGAGAACAAACATAGGTAAAGGTGCCTAGTCACACAACTTTAACCCTGTAAAGTCTGATATATTAAACATCCATAAAAAATGTTTAAAATGTTGCTTTTTATTAAAACAGGCAAAATACAATGTTTTTTAAACAAAAATCTGCACCAACATTATATATATATATATATATATATATATATATATATATATATATATATATATATATATATATATATATATATATTTTTTTTTTTTTTTTTTTTTTTTTTTTTTTAAATGGATCACAGGATAGGCATTTATAGCAATACAGTCAGCACTCGCATCTCTGATTATTTCATTTTGGCCCGTTCCAACCCTTGTCCGTTTTTCTGGGAACACAAAAAAAATATAATATCAAAAATACAGATCTGATGGACTGTTGTTTTAAAATAAATGTGCTTCCATTTAGATGTACTGTATTGGTTTTGTTGGTACAGTACTATATTTTTAACAGAAGTAACATTTTAATTCAGAACGATATCATTCTGAAAATATTACTTGCCAGGAATAAAGAGACGACACATTAACTGTAACATAGTACATACTTTTAAATCTGGTACTTATTGCAGCGGTATGCAAAATTTCACATGAACGACCCAACAGCAAAATTAAATCTAAATGTTATCCATGGCTATCAACAATGGCTTGTCTGGAAATCTCAATCTCAATGTGAGTTTTCATTTTTTTTATCCTAACGTTCAACTGCCTTGTTGTCAAACCATCTTACTAATGATAATGACATTCTGTGCTACTCAAGTCAAATGAGCCTCTTCCCTCTTCCTTCATTTTTTACTCATCCTTCAGGTCGCAGTCCTTCATCTTGTTCATACAAACCGTGCCTATATAGTAGATTCTTCTCTCTCTGATCTGAGTTTTTGTAACCAAAGCTGGAGTTTCCACAATTTTCCTTTTTTTAAAACATAATCAGATTCTTCATGCCAGCAGTTTTAGAAATCCATCTCTAGCCTTTTGCGGTCCTATGTCGTACCAGGTCCGACATTACAATTTTCCCTTTCCAGTCCGATGTCGGATCTTGTCCGACATCAAAAATGCGTAAAGCACAGGTCTCTAGTCGTTTTTTCTCCAGAAAAAAGCAGAAAAAAACCTTTCAATGGCTGAGTGAGACCGACAAGAGCAGAATGAAGCCGGAAAAAAAAGTGAGCATATCTCATAGCCCCATGCACTACAGAGATAACATGGACATAAACAAGGGAGATAGCTGCTTCTGCATCCAAAGAATATCACAGACATTTGCAGGGCTTTTTTGAGATGTTCTAGTAATAAAATAATGACTTGGATCGCATTATTGAGGAGTTTGGTGATAAAATGAGTGATCACGAGAGGATTTATCAGTATGCAGGTCTATAAAGAGGTATGTGAAAAATACAGCTAACAAAGGGTGGGGCTTGGCTGGAGATACAGTACTAAGTGTCCTTTTGTGATTCAATGCCTTTTAAACATGTTTTACTCTGAAAAAAATTTAAATAGTGTGTGTAAAATAAACAGCACATGTGAAAATAAATTGGACCTGACACGCCTGACAAGTGCCGAATAAATGGACTGCAAAGGGCTAAACATCCCAATAGACACTGGCTCGTACACTGAGCATCTGTACTATCCCCATGTGCTGATACATTCCCAGAACTAGCTCAGTTTCACTGGCAGTTGTACTTAACGACTTCCCATTTTTCTGTACACTATACAGGTTTATTTGTTTATCAGCTAAATTCAGCATTTCAACGATCACAAACTTCCTGGACATTAAACCTTTTTGACATCTAAAAAATATCCACCAGCAATGGAGTATTGTAAACCTCAAACGCTTTTTGGTATTTTTTGTTATTTCCAAATATCTAAATTTCAGCACTAAATATAAATTATTAGAATTGTATTCCAGCAGTTTGAGATGCTTCAGATATATTACAAATCTAAGTAAAAGTTTAAATATTAATTTAATTATCAAAGCATCATAACGCTTTAAAAACAATTAGAAATGTTCAGTCTACTTTGATACCTGCAGTATCATAATTGATTTACTACTCAGTTTTCATTACCTATTTATCGTCAAAGAATGACAACAATATTCAATGTTCTTACTCAAAATCTGCAAACTGGCGGCTGTCTCCTTTATGGAGGTAGCCATTAAGTGTTAAAAAGACCTGCACTGACAATTAAACTGAAATTCACCGATAATCCACAAGATGGCGGAAGACGTATCAGTAACGATACAGCAGGCTTTTGAGGGTGATATTGCCAAACCTGATTAAACAGATGTTCCCAAAACTTGCGTATCACATTAGATTCAGAGGGTTGAGGGCTGTTTTTCGGTTTAACTGGGCTTTAAAAATGCAGCACCCAGGAGAAAAATATGTAATCCCATAGCTGATGGCATATGTGCTTTTCTCTTAAAATCCCTTCCATAGAAAACAGTTCTGTTCTTAGAAACACATGCTTAGAAGAAATTTTCACACATACAGCTTTTGTTACAGGGACTGGGCTAAAATTCTACAAGCCTTCTTGTTTTAAATCAGCTTACCTCTGATGTACCCCTTTTCCCTGACTGACTGCAGCGTTGGACGGCGCTGCAGAAACTTCTTCAGTTTAGTGCGCACCTTCTTCGGATCTGTGTCTGGATGTGTGCTGGACAGACTTTGTCTTGTGGCTTTTAAAAAAAAAAAAAAAAAAAAAAAAAAAAAAAGCAGTGTTTAAAAAAAATCATCATAATAATTTGATCCAAAAAAAAAAGTTAATTGGAAATACAAAAGTTTTTAAAAGAGATTTCAACTTTAGTTTTTATTTATTTATTTTAATTATGCTTTATAGTAATTTGACTGTCGCATGCCATTCTGCTTGTCATAACTCCAGCATACACATGTAGGTGGTTACAAACTCAGCTGCCCACTCTGCAGTGCTCTACTGAATGTATTACTGGTCTTGGCTTTGAAGAAACACATTGTATTTAAAAGATGAGCCGAGTATCTATTCTGGAATGTCTAAACCGGGGGCGTACAATCACGCTCTACTCCAGGTTTAACAGGCAAAATCACATAGTTAATTACTTAAGGGTACGGATGGAGGATCAAAAGGTTCAACTAAACAATTCAGAACAGTGTTGGAACAAAGAACAGGAGTAACCAACTTTGGTCACCCTAACAGTCAGTGATGATGGGGTCAGAGGGGAATGGCCAATGATTGCTCCATCTCCTTTCCAAAAAGAAGTGCCACTAATGAATCACTGCACTTGTGAGATGGATTCCTCATTAATAGAATGTGTGTGTATTTGAAGGAGGAAGATTACCTATTGTTATCTATTGGGGAACACTATTATATTTAGTGAGCTAGGCGTTCAAGTCTGTGTATTGCTGGAGAGGGGTGTGCATCTCCAGTTCAGTCCAGGGCTAGCTCACACTTACAGCGGTTCTTCTTGTCTTTCTCGTCTTTGTCTGTGGCGCTTGGGGATTTCTCACTGCCAAAGGATTCGTTCACACTTTCATCATCGTTTGAGGGCACGGGGTCGGCGGTGTTGGGTTTTGGAGGGGGGTTGGGGGGTCGGGTGGGCCTGAAGGGGCTGGGGGGTAGGGATTTGGGGGGGGCGTAGGTGGGTTGTGCGGGGGGAGTGGGGGTGGTCGGTGGAGGTAGGGTGCGGGGTGGTGGGTGGAGTGGGAGGTGGTGGTGTAACTACAGCCGAAGGAAGATCTGGACCCTAGAACAGCAGCAGCAGCAAAACCAACATATCAAGACATCATACATATCAGCCAAAAAAACAAAACAGGAGCTGCATTTAATTAAACAAAAATAGGTAGAACATGCTTGGTGATTAAACTTGTGCGACAGCAGGGGCAGTAATACTCCTACAAAGTAAGAAAAAAAAACATTACATTTTGTGGTCTGTGTTTTTACTTGCCTGTGTATTACTGAAGCGCAAAATGCATAAAAAATAACCCATACATTAAGAAAAAACATCTTGAACTCTGAACTGACAGGTTTACATTACTTACAAATCCAGACTGACTAATTTATATGGGGTGCAATATATTAATACAGTATATGCTAGAAGTATATGCCTATCGTGATTTTGAGCTTGTTTCCCTTTTACCAGCGACTCTTACACAGTGAAATAATCCACTTACCAGCTTCCTGATGGTCTCCATTATGACTTTATGCCAATCGCCGATGATACTTTCTTTGTCGTACTGTACTAGGTATTCAGAGCCATTACGGGTTTTCAACTACAGGAAAGCACACAAGGACAAGCATGACCATTATTCATAGCTTTGTAGCTGGCCTTACTGTACGAGCGTAGAGAAATGCCAAAATTAATTCTGCACCCAAACGTTTTATACTGTGTGGTGGTGAATAACTTAGTCGCACAGAAATTTCGCTTTTTAGTTTGGGAAAATATACAATTAGGTGGCAAATGACCATGTTTATATTGGTTCATAACATAATTTATAAATCACTGTATCAAAAATACTTGCATACCATGCAAAGAAAACCAATGCATAAATAACATTTGAAATAACAACTGCACAGATGAGTGTATCTCTCCTTTCTTTAATAGATCATTTAATGGGGTACCGGGTTTATTTTTCTCCTAAGACTTTAATATGGTAGAAATTATACTTTTCATAAATCATAAGATAGTCAGTAGCAAACAAATTAGTAGTAACTTAGCAGACAACCGTTTCTACAAAGTGTCAATGTCTTTTGTGTCTTACCTCACACACGTTCTTCTTGCTGGATTTATCTTTCGATGCCCAGCCGATCACTGCTCCTCGTAATTCTACTGTATACTCAGGGACAATCTGATTAGACTGCTTCTGTGAAGAAAAGAAAGAAATCAAGTTGCCTTATCCGCTGAGCGACATTCCCAGTATGTGGAATAACTTGTTTTTGTCTCACGGTTCTAAATCTAATTTTCTTCATTATCTGGCACAATAGGTTACCATGACCTAGATGCAGATAGCCTCAAGC
Organism: Polyodon spathula; assembly: GCF_017654505.1. Taxonomy (NCBI): domain Eukaryota; kingdom Metazoa; phylum Chordata; class Actinopteri; order Acipenseriformes; family Polyodontidae; genus Polyodon; species Polyodon spathula. Next base: position 42,120,179 of record NC_054545.1, read on the forward strand.
ACATTCAAAGTTCCTTCATAACTGGACATATAAAGTATCATAATACACTTGAAAACAATTAGGGAGTAAGGCTTTGTATATTTCCATCTGAAGCACTTAAAAGGCAGGTTATGTCTTACCAAGGTCCCAGTTTGTTGAGATTTGGGATCTTTGTAAAAGGTTAGAATTCCCCCATGCAGAACAGTCCATGATGAACTCCAGTTTTTTCTGTGGAGTACAAATGCAAAATGGTCACAAATCAAAGTTTGCTTATTTACTCACACTTCATCACACACATTGCCATTAGATGGCCAAAGCTTGTAACTGTGGCATTTTAAAAACCTGGTGAAAATACTGATGGGTTACATCATTCAAATGACCAGTAATCTGAGCAAAGACCTGACTGCTCAAGCTTCTGGTTTCTCGTCATTTCGTGACGCCCCTGTTCCAAGGTATCAGCATGCCTATGGTAGTTAAATCATAACAGCAGCAGAAGCATGCCATTCACTAAATATTATGCTGTTATAAAAGGTCTAATTTTATTATTTGAGGAACGTTGAGAAATTGAGATGCATTCTATCTGCTAAAGATGCAGAGATGTTGGTTCCCCCATATTTCAGTTGTTTCCCGGTTAGATTACTCTAATGCTTTGTCTGGCCACCCGATTCTAGATTACGTCAGCACCAACTGGTTCAAAACGCTGCAGCCAGAGTGCTGACACGTCGTTCACAACATATTACTCCGGTTCTTAAATTACTGCACTGGCTTCCTGTTCAATTCAGTACTGGTTTTAAAATTCTCCTTACTGCTTAAGGCCCTTCATGGATTTTGTATATGCAGATGTTAGCAATGAAAAGAAAATTACAGGTATGTAATTTAAAACAGTTGTAGCAACACGTGGGGACGTATAACGCTATATTTTTCAGAACCCCCCTACTTAGTCCAAGATCAGTGAATGCTGAACTTTTGGTAGTTCCTAAAAGTCACCTAAAAAATCAGGAGGGACGAGAGCCTTTAGTTGTTCTGTTCCCTGCCTTTGGAACTCCGTCCCAAGTCATATCAGGAATGTTGGCATAGTCAAATCTTTTAAACCAAATTTAAAAACATAAATCACCCTGGGATGCCTAGGGTGACAACCTTTTCAAAATGCAAAAATGGGACATCAGCCATTTCTTATGTTGGGGTATGTTTACGTACGTTTATGCTATGGCTATATATGTATATGCTATGCTTTGACTGTGACACTAAACTGTAAGATTGCACATGTCTAGGAATTCAGGACAAATGTCATCCCAGAGGCATTAAGCCTGGGACTTGGTCTTTACATTTCGGCACTATCCTGCAAAATTAAGGCCGGGTGGTTGCCCTAGGGATGCCGCACATGAGCGCTGTATAAAAGCAAACTGTATTGGAATAAAACAGGAAATAGTCAATTTCAAATCAACCATGTACAACCCACTCCTAATAACTTCCTTGAGATGCAAACTATTAAAATCCAACTTCCACTTTTGGTGTTTAACATGCTTTAATGCTTTGTCCCTCATTAAAAGCATAAACAAGTAAGATTTACTTTTAATCAAATGAGAAAAATAGAGTATTGCAAGACTATTTGCTGAATTGACCACATTTGTGTCTTTTAGATACCAGTTGGCCTTAAATATATAACCTGCTCAGACACATACCACTATTTTTCATGTGGTTTTTGTTATTGTAGTTATTGATGTGAATAATACATATTTTTTGTTCATTTGTTCATATAGTTATTATACATCCAACTGTCTGCTTCATTCCTCTTACCTGAGTCGCTTTCCATTCTCGACAATCTTTGTCTTGTTAAGAATGCCTGCCTTTTCCAAATTATTTGACTGAAAGAGAAATTACTATTAAAATAAGACCCAAAAATACGGAAGCATGTATTCGTTCCCAATAAGAAATTAAAAAAAAAAACATTTATTTTTTCTCTCCTGAAAAATACAAATTCATAACCATATTCCATTAGCTTGGTTGTAGTAACTTTATAAAAGTTGTAATAACATGTATTGATTAGCACACTGGTATACCCCTATCATGGGTGCATTGAAGCAGTTTGAATGAATGTGTAACATCATTTCTCTACAATGAAACGTCTGAAACTTATACCCAAGGAAATTAGACAATAATTTCAATAATATCATGGTTAAATAACTACAGTACCTCTTTCATATGACTATACAATGCAACAAACTCAATGTGCTGCAGAATTATACTTCTTGGTATAAGCATATTATGTGTAATGCTGGCAAACAAACAAACTAGGGTTTTTGTTTACTGAATGTGTTCATGACAGCAATGTGAGCATGTGCTTTTTAAAAAGACATTCCCTTCACAACCCACAAAAATGAAATATGGTTTTTGAAGCCTAATATGATATAGGTTATTTTGTTTGTCATGCAGTATATACATCTCAGGAATGACTACTGTTTGTAAAGCATATAGAAAATTATAAAACCAATCCTCCACCAAAGCAGGCTTGCAAACAAAGCATTTAAAAGGCAAATAATCCCCACTGCTTTTTACAAAAGTGGTGATAACCATGCATTTAAACAAATTTCCAGTCTCTCTTTTGCATTACAACTTCCTTGCAAGCATTATTTTGCTTAGATAAGGTACTCGAAATGATACTCTAATTAAAAAGTGGTAAGAAACTGTTGTAATGTAAACTGTAAATCACTAGGTATTGCCATTGAAAGCAGTACAACACATTACTTTTTGAATCCCTGCATATAAAAAAAAAAATTGATCTCATCATTTGTCTTTATATATAAAAAAAGTATACCTCAAACACTTAATTTAGACAAGTCAAGGTAGATTATGGGGAAGTGAGGTGGGGTTAGCATATTTGTTGTGTGCAACACTAAAATGTTTCCCCACCTTCCTGAAAATCAGACAAAGATTCTTTACGGAATCACACTCAAAAGGTGACTTAAAGCAATAGAGAATCAGAAAAGAACACGGATATTAGGCAGGTAACATAAATAAATACTACACCTGCCACATAAGGATGTACAGTAACAGCAAGTTGTGAGTTTATATTTTTTTTAAAAAAGCCACAATGGTCTGTAATGCTTTCATACAACATTAATAAAGTACGACTGTTGAGTTCCTTCTGAAAGTTAAGTTAGTATAAGCATTACAAGCGCTTCAAGTTAGGCTGAGTATCCCCGTTCATAAAAATAAATAAATATCCCAGTTAGTAAGAGTCTCTCCACCAAGTCAAAGTAAGAAGGTACAAGACGGTTTGTTCGTTGGATAAATTACTGACGTGGCGTTGCAGGAAGTCCATAGGGTTCCCCAGCCCAAACACTGCACTAAAATCAGAGGCATTTCTCCTATGACTGTTTTTAACAGCCTTTGAAAAATAAAAAAAGGTGGGAAAAATAACATTAAAAATTATACTTTGCTAAATGGTTCTTCATACAACTAAAACACAAAAAGTAGACTTCCGTTAATGCTAAAGGATATTATTGCAAAAATTTGAGTTGTTATTTTCTGTTTAATTTCCTAAACGTTTAAACTAACACACAGTATTGGGAATGTTTGAAAATCATCAGAAAAGCCAACTTGGAGAAGCCATCTGTCATTTTGTATTAATTACTGCAACATGTAGTTCCGTGTAGGACTGTGTGTGTGCATCATTGAATTGTATACAGATAAGACAGAAAAGAAATATTGAATATGAACCAAAATGGCTTAAAACTGTACACTTACTGTGATGGAAACATTTAGGGGTGGACAATCACAGTCCTGGTGGACAGTTCCACTCGTGGTCTTTGCTCGAACCAGGCTAGAAGTTGTTCAACTGAACCAAGAAAACTGCCATCCAGACCTGGAGGTAGTTCATTATCTAATTTTACCTGTTAAACCTGGAGGGGAATAGCCCTCCAAATCTGTGATTGGCCACCTCTGACTCTTGGGCATCACCTACATTTGGCCTGCATATTTTTGACAACCGTTAAACATTTTGGCATAATTCTAAATGCTTTCCAAGTTGTACCACCTCTACTAGTGAAAACTGGAAATTAATTTGAAATTATTTCTAAGTTTAACAGTTCAATGCACAATAACACTCAACAGGTATTAATAAAAGCTGTCACCGTACCACTTCATATGCTTTGTGCACCATAGGCATGCTTTGCTTACACACTGTGGCAGACACTCACAAATAACGTGGAATGACATCACAGGATTCAAGGGCAAAAGGCCACTAGCATTATCCAAATACCCTAATTTGCACTTTTGCAGTCATCTACTGTGCCTCAGAGCTATTCCAATTCCTGTGTTCTACTTGGTTGCTAATTACATTTTTTAAAAAAAGCAATGACATCATGAGCTGTAAGGAACACAGCTGAGATTTTGCATGCGAGCAATTAGCTGTGTTTGAAGAGCAAAGAAAAATCAAAATATGAATGAGGCTTTACAGCTGTAAAAGCATGTAGCTTATTACGTTGAATGTAACTTCACTCTTTCCACATTGTATTAAAGTGTATGGGTTTCGTAGGCAGATTTTTTTTTTTGTCAGGCTGTTGAACTTAAAGGACAATCAAACAGTTTTATAACGGAGGCTACAAGCTTTCTATCAAGTTATCTTATTAGCATGCTGAAAAAAGGAGCAAAAACAGGATTGGAAAAATTGCAGCTGTTTTACTGTAGTTGGTGTACAAGCTTTGGATAAGGAATATTACTGGATTGGAATACATTTACTGTAAAAAGGAAAAACTTAGTATTACCACTGCTGTATCTTTTGAAATCCAGGATTTGCTCCTGAAAGCCTCCGAATGTTATTAAACAGGCCAAAAGAAGGTCTAGCCTTTAAAAGGGTTAAAACACTGAACATGTGTTTTTGTACATTTTAGTAACTGCGTTCTCTTCACTATGCAGCAATAAAATTAGTAAACCACATCGTTAATATTTTTTTTGTTTTTTTGTTTTTTGTTAAATACTTACAGGCTGTGGGGTTTCAAGAGAGTTTCCGTAACTCGAAACCTCTGTTCCAAATTCAGACGACACATTTCTTCTGTGCGTAGGTAAAAATTTCTAAAAAAAAAAAAAAAGCGCTTTACAGAGGCAGGCTGTGAACTGTGCATTATATGCCGAGTCACTTACAATAGGACATTCATTTAACATCTCATCTGCAGGAGGTTAAGTAACTTGCTAAGGGTCACACAGCGAGTCAGTCAGTGGCACAGGTGCGATTTCAGCAGGGGACCTTCAGGTTACAAGCGCTGGACTTTAATTCCTTATGAGCATGAGCAGTTTATTAGTGCAATATCCACACCTTTTCTGATCTACTGATTTAGAAGGTCAGAGTTCTGAATTCTGTGTTTTAACAGTTGCAGCCAGAATGGATTTTATTTATTATTATTATTATTATTATTATTATTATTAAAGTATGGTTAAACCCTAATTTTTCCAGAAATTATATACAAATCTAATATAACTTTAAAAACACTCAAATCAGAATTCTAAGTATACGAATAGTCAAGTAGACATGTTTCAGCTACTGCTTCTTCAGTGTATTATACAATTAAGTATACTTTTTTGTTTAATAACTGGATCAATACGGAAGTACATCTAAAGGCTTTAGATACTCTGTATGTCAGTATATTTCTAAAATTTAAGATGTGGTCTGGAAAAAAAAAAAAAAATTACGACTAAAAATTACACACACACAGAACCACTATTTACACTGCTATCTAGCATATTTACCTTATATGATAATATGTAAAAAATAAAAAAAGTTTAAACATTGCGTATGACAGCCACACTCCCTTCGAAACTGCCTATCTTTGTTTTGTTCACAGGTTAGCCTCTTGAAAGAGCATTCTACGCTTGTTTAGAAGAGTTTGCTTACACTCGCGGTGTCCTCCTGGTCCCACGACCCCATGCGAGAGACTGGAGCCATCGTGTGCCGCCAGTTCTTCATCAGCATGTTGCTATCTGGGCAATATCCGTTCCCTATTCTTGGTTGGTTGGGCTGAGGTGACTGCTAATAGGGCCAGAATAATACAAAAAGTTCAAGACTATTAAGCATACTACAGTATAGAGTGCACTTTGTGGAAACCACCACAAAAAAAAAACAGATTTTAAAAGCAAAAATAAGTCCTAGCTAGAAGCTCTGCCAAATTAAAATTTCTTAACTCTTAAAGAGATTTTAGGACTGTTGGAGTTCTTCTGATACCAACACACACAGTTAAAAACTGTATATGCAGAATAAAGAGCATGAGTTGTCAGTACTTCAAATGGTCTCTGAGTTGTGGCTTGTAAAATTACCGCCACAGTTATGGTAATGAATGTCACACCATGGCTTATCTAGGTATGCCATTACCTGAGGTAAGGTCCACTGAGATTTGGATCCATCTGTCTTGTAGAAGTAGGTCTGTCCATGATCATCCTTTGACTTTATCCACTGTGATATAAAACAGTAAGTATAGTTATTAGCGATTCAAATTGTTTTAAAACAGGAGAAAAATAATAACTAGGTTATAGCCCAACCAAGCATTAGCATATATTAGTGTGGCACGGTGAAAGGCCTGCCGGTGCACAGGTGTGGGGAATATTGGGTTGGCAAAGAGGGGGTTAAATTCCTCTCTGCAGAAACACGTGGGAATGTGGCTGGAGACTTACATTGAATAAGTGATGATTAATTAGGAACCAGTCACAGGGTATATAAAAGAGTGCTAATGGTGTTGGTTAGAGTTAATGTCAGTGTTAATGTTGGAGAATTGTGTGCTGGTATTTAGGGAAGTGGAGCATCATGTTTTACTGGAAGCGGTGGCTCTGCCTGAAGCCAGGGTAGATGTAAAGTGTTTGTATTGTTTTTATTCACCCGTTTGTTTTGGCCATGTGCCTGTTTGTTTTGTTCAAGAAAAGAACTGTAATGAAAACGGAGATTGGTGAAATTCTAAAGTTGGGGTCCCAAAATAGTCCATTTGTCATGGTAGCCATGACAGTTACCATGACAGTTTCTGTGAGAAGTTAAAAGGCTTAAAGGAAAGTGTTCATGCTTCGGGACAAGACTTTTTGTTGAACCTCATTATCATAATGTTGATTATCAAAAAAAATAACAACACAAAACTCTTTCGTTCCAGTTAATGATACAAAACTTCTGTCCTGTAGTAAACCATATGCATTTGTTTAAACGTAAAGAATGACTAAATGTTAAGTATTAAACCACTACTCTTTAATTGACCGTTAGTTCTCTTTGTTTTGTTTTTTTTCCTCTCACACTCATAATGTGTCGTCATAGGCAAACGTAAAACTCGGCTTATATCACGAATTACGCCTGCAGAGCAATCCTGACATAAAGCAGGTTTGTCTGTATGTAGGCTGACCGAGTACAGGGGAACGTCTAAAATCCACTGTTATGAAACATTATGACATTGTTGTATTCAGCGATAATAAAAGTCCATGTGGCTTTGCACAATGCAAATATTGCAAAATATTACAGCAAATTCTTCTCTGCAGCAGCACACTGAAATGGGATGTATTCATCCTGTAGCTGTTTTAAAAGCCATAGTCTTGGTGTAATGTTTGATGTTGAATGTTAATTTTGCGGTTCGGTAGGATATAGGCTTGTCCGAAATGAGTACACAAATTTCCAAGTGTGGCTCTTTATGGTAACAAAGTTTTGAAGAAGCCTGTTGTCTTTAAATCATGCAGTGTTGGATTACTAGGAAAGGAAGTGAATGAGATGTGATTAATTGTGTGATTTTTTTCTTTATTTCTTTATGTTTTAATTGGAAACTGAGAATACTCTACACTGAAGGTACTTAGTTTGAAATTTAGGCAATTCAAGGTTCTCCCACAGAGTCTGAGGTCGACAAAATGCCTGTTACAGACTCAATCAAGTTTTTAGATTGTCATCTGGTAAATCTATGAGATCAACTCCAGTCCTGTACACCCTCTCTCTGAATCGTCAGCGTTGCAGCCGGGGTCTGTCAATCTCAGGCTAGCACTCAAGCTCATTTACATCTGTTGCAACTGCTGCCTCTCAGCAAATACTGTTTCAAGGTGAGTTAAATACTTTTTTCGTTAATTAAAACCCTCCTTTTCCAAGTGCAAATTAACTCCTGATAAATTATGGCAATTAACTGTGTGAACTCTTTTTACTCTCAAAGCGTAACATTCAAACTGTACGTTACTACAGCTATTCAGGAACTGAAATTTCCACTTGACCTTACTGAAAATGCATAAAACATTAAGGGACATGCAATATGATTTTAGATTTTTTTTTTTTTTTTTTTACTCTAAAATCTTTCATTACAGCACAATTGCAGGACGGAGTGGAGTGCATTCCCATTATATATATATATATATATATATATATATATATATATATATATATATATATATATATATATATATATAGAGACACACACACACACACACACAGAGAGAGAGAAAGAGAGCGACAGAGCGAGAGAGAGGTGGTTTTATTCTTACCTGTTCTTGAGTACAATTGCTTGTATAGCACATTTGTCCATCCTTGTCTATCTCGCATGACCAACCCTCTGGCGTGTCTGTGTCGAGTTTCACCCGGGGGATCCGGTCTCTCTTGACTGTGGAATAGTCTTCGACTAACAAATTCGGAGAGACTCCATCCTGCTCTTCAGAGAATGTAGGATAATCCTCTTCTGGAAGAGGGGGCTGGAAACAAGACACAGATCTGCTGAGTACATGTAATTACAATTCACAAAAAACTAACATAAACAGCTACACACATTAACATGTTTACTCTATTCATTGTACCAAGCAGCAGTAATCACAGGTACAAATATAGACACATACATTTATTTATTTTTTTAGAACAACTGGGGTTACTAAATGTGGCTGAAAATACGAGAATATGGTTTGCTCAATTCGAAATACAGACTGGAACTGTGAATGATTAAGATTGAAAGGTGTTTAATTGAATTGCAAATGATTAATTATGTGGAACACATAGGTGTGCCAAGATTCACTACAATTACATTGGAATTACATTTCATTAGAAATTACATAATTACAATTGTAACTGACCCCAGGTCAGCTGGATATGTATCTGTAGAATTGGGAACTCATGTAGACATCATTGAGGTATGCGATTTTAACTGCCCCTCACAAAGTGTCAGGGGTGAACTATACTGGATTTATTCTAATGATAATAAAATTATAGGTTTACAAAAAAGACAAATCAAACAATGTAATCTGAATAATAATTGTGAAGCTTAAGGCAGCACTTCATATAATCCTCAGCCATTTTTTAAACAAAACCTCAGTACATTTGTCATCCATAACTATAAAACACTAACTGATTTCCATTACATGAAAGTAGGTGTTAAAACTTCATGCTGATATTGGACTCTGCTCTCAGCAAAATAAGCACCAACTAAGACATAGCTTCTTTTACTGTAAACTAAGGTGCTCCTTCTGCATTTTCTTCCATCTGATGATGTAGATATCCTTCTGCCTGGTGTTGATGGCTGAAGTGTAATGCTGGCTCCAGGGATCAGCCTATTTTGCCTCCCTGAAGCAACAGCACACTCAACGGCTGCAATGTTGGCTCCAGGGATCAACCATAGTGCGGCCTCCCCAGCACATCAGCATGACAACCGTCTGGACTGAGCAAAGTTGGGTACTTCTCTGGGGTCTTCAAGTGGGCACCTTCGATCCTTGCTTTCTTTCTACAATGCTTGAGGTCCCCAACCAGAATCTTTTCATCTCAACCAGATCCAGTTGCTGTGCCTCTCTGCTGCTTCAGATAAGTTACTCACAATGTGTCACAACTCTTGACAACTAAATCCGATGTCTCTGAGGAACCGGGTTGCGGAGTGCGCCACAAATCCTCTACAACCCACCTCCACTGGGTAAACTTGGACTCTCCATCCTCGCTGTTCCGCTTCAGCAGCTAGATGAGCATACCGAAGTTTCTTACTCTCATACACCTCATCCACAGCGTCCTCTCATGGCACCGTTAACTCTACCAGGTGAACAAGGCATGCTGATCCAGGCCACAAGACAATATCAGGTCGAAGGTTAGTGGTGGCAATCTCAAGTGGGAAAATAAGCCATTGTCCAACATCTGTCAGAATTTTCCAGTCTCTAGCAGCTTCCAGTTGTCCTAGATGAGTACCTTTTTTGCTCTCCTGGATGGAGGAATGTTGTTCTTCGTGTATCATATATTGCCTGAATTTGTGACAACTTGTTGGTCATGCTGCGCTTTTCTCCCAATGTTAAGGCCAAACATCGCAGCACCTGGTCATGACGCCAAGGACAGTCCTTGGCTAAGACCCACCTTACATCCTGTCAAAACTTGTCTTAAATGTAGCTGGTGATGAACACAAAGGACACCACGGAGCCTCTCCTACCCATAGATTAAAGTTCTGTGGTGATGGGAGAACATCATATACTGACCCGATGAGCAAACTGATCCTGCTCTGTTCCACTGTCCATAGATCTTGCCAGCCAATCTTGAGTTGTTCCACACTCTTCCATCTCATCCTCTCCTCCTGCTTTTGCACCTCGTTGACTACCAGCTTCCTCCGTTGAGCTGGGGTTGCTTTGTGCCATGTAGGAGGAGCTGAATTGAGACCAAGGCCTCCTCTTTCCATGCTGTACTTGCCCCATGATATCACCGATACGAAGGGCAGCCTTTGCATCTTCCACAGCTTCCTTTGCCGCCCACTTTCTTCCAGTTTTCAACACAGGTGCTGCCTCCCTCACACATTCATCATGTGACTCTACCAATGTCATTTCCAATCAAACTTTGGTACACTTAAACTCCTGAGTTAGAGCAGAGACTGGCAGCTGCAATATCCCTTTACCATATAGTCCCATTTCCTGATGTATGAACACAGCAGCTCTTGAGCCTCTATTTAAAAAATTTCAGAAAGCAAAAAGTAAACAAAGCAGATTATGCACCCTTAGTGATCTCTATGGAAAGCCATCTGGGACAAAAATGCGTTGTGCTGCTTCACAGCGAGCCAGAATCTCATGAGACTGAAATACCTCACGTAAACAGTACCCAGCTTCCTGAAAATGCTGTGTAGTCATTTTTATAGACCATAAATTTTGTTATAAATTTATATACTTTGTTGTGACTTGCGGAACGTAAAAAAGAGAACCAAAAACAGCAAGTTTTTTTCCCCCTTCACTTTACAACGATATTTCCACATTTGTTTTATTTGAAGCGTTAAAAGTTAAATTTCAGTTTGTTTGCTTGTTCAGCTACAAAAAGGCAAAAGGAAACCTCATGTTATTAGTTTATGAAAGCATGTCAATGGTCACCGTTTACTGTGAAGAAACGGCAATGGCAAGGAATTAAAAAAAAAAAAAAAAAAAAAAGCATTGTCAACTTTAACCTGAACTGCTAGTTGGCATCCTTTGTTTTGTAGTTAATTCACTGGGGTAAGCAAGTCCTACACAACTTACTCTTTACTCCTGGGATATTTTTCTATTTTAAGGTGTTAAATGCTGCTGTTATGCTGTCTCTGCCTGCATTCAGAGCAATACAACGGCTTTTATTACTTTATGGAAGAACAAATGAATATCCAAACGAATATTTAAATTATGAGCGAATATCCAAACATGAAAATCCTGTGTTTGCCACAGCACTACGGGTGTACAATATTGAAGGTGGCTTTCTATGACTGCTATCAGCGTGAATTTTGTAAGTAAGGATTAGTTGGGTTTCGGATTAGCTAAAGTTGTATGTTGTTTTCGGATTACAGTTGTTTCATTCTTCTTTAGCACCCGCTTCAAAAATTAGGGATTACCTCATAATTTATGAATTTATGACAAATTGCCTGAGAATTTATGATTGAGCCAAATACGTAAATATCTGGTGTTTATCATTGTTTGTTGGTGTGCTTTGTTCAAAACCTTATATTGTATCAATCTCTCATTTCCCAGGGTAACCACAGCTAGGTGATTGACACAATGCAAACTGATTCCCTTGCTGTAAAATACTCTAAAAACACCCAAGCTATGGCTTATCAAGATAAAGACATACCCTGCTTTGCGGCTGGTTTTCAGCCTCCATGTGATGCAGCAAGGACGGCTCCTCTTGGTCTGGCGGCTCCCAAGAAGTCTCTCCGGAAAGGGGGTTGTAGAAGTAGTACTGGCCGCTGGTCTCGTCAAGGTGCTGTTCCCATTCCGTGCTGCCGCGGGGGCTCGCAGTGGGAGAGGGGGTGGGGGGGGGCTGGTCCTGGTCCTGGTCCTCAGTAGCCTCCTCCTGGTCACTGAACGGGCTGTCCCAGGTTGTCTCTCCGGTGGCCGGGTTGTAGTAGAACTCCTGTCCGCTCCCCTCGTCTGTATGCACCTCCCAGTCCTGAGTCTCTGAAGACAAATGTCTTTTTGTGGGATGAGGTGTGGGAGAAACCCAGGAAGCTTCTTGTTTTAGCTCAGCAACGTTCACATACACAGCGGTATCTGGATTCTCACTTACAAGCTGAAACAAAACAATAGATAATTTCATATGAATTAATTTTAGTTTAATGCATACTAAAAGTGGCTGTGGCTAAAAATTTATAATTGCCTACCACGCACTTTATTCATGGTGTTGGTTTTAACGTGTAGTTTTGAAAGAAACACATAACCTAAAACATGACCTCCAGCGCTATATATGCCAACTGTATGTTGTCTGTTTGCCTTCCTTTCAGGAACTACCTATTTCCACCAGACTAGACTATCTGAAAACAAGGCTTGCAAGCAGATACTTCTTTATCTTTAAACATGTTCTACAATGTCTGTTTCTTTCAAAACTGCACAATTGGAGACCTATATAGCGAACAGAAATACAAAACAGTTAATTTATGATTTTTTTTTTTTATTATTATTATTAATTTTTTAAAAATCTACAACCACTAACAGTTCTTGCTGGGAATGTAAACACTAATCAAAATTGATTACTCCTTATAGAATTTACTGCAAAGACTGACCCAAACTAAAATAAAATACAATGTTTTGGATAAAGACTGTACATAGCGGAAAAGTAAGATGGTTTTCTAAAATATCTCATGAACCTTAACGATCACCTATGTACACTATTATACTGGGATGGATATTGTTTGGGCTGTTTTTTTATAAATGAGACTCAACTGAAAAAAGCATTAATACCATTTCAAAACATAGATAAATGACTTTTTTTTTTTTTTTTTTTTTTAGAAATAACATCGTTGTCTAGAAATGGCACGATCACTTGTTCCAGGAGTAATTCGGTTTATTTGCCCTGTCAAATACAGAACAATGGAGGGAGTGCTCTGCGGATTACTTAACAAATTATCACTTTTCCTTCATTTTGTCACATTGCTGTGATCAACATCCACCTCCACCCAAAACTTTCTCACAGTATTTCACAATGTACTTAACCAAGGAGATACTTTTCTTAAAGCTGTAATACAAATGTGGATCTTTTTTTATTATTATTATTATTATTTTGACTCAATTAACACATCCTTAATTATAAATCAAGGCATGCCTTTTTTTTCTCTTCACTTAAATTGGCCTTTGTGGAAAACAAACAAACTGGACAGGCAAAGATCTGCTTTCTGATAAAGCTAAACTATTAAATATTGTAGTAAAAAGACAAAACCAAAATTAGATTTCCATGTTAAACTGAACTAAATTGCAGCATGTTACATAATACTTGTTTCAAAAGACAAAAGTGATATTAAACCATGTTGCATACATTTATGCAATAGCAGAGCAGATCTTGTTAGAAAATTAACCTATTATTAACAGATATTCCTAGCAAGGAAGCTTGGTTGAATGCACGTCAAGATTCAGACTGAAAAGACAGAGGTGAGGGTGTGTATTTAATTGACAAAATATTAAGGAGTTAGTGCTATCACACTTGCAGGCTTTTGACTTGTACAGTGAAGACACTCAACATTCATTGTTCATTCAACATTGAAACAGAGTTAACATAATGGGGCCCTGTACTGGAAATGCAAATCAGTAATTAAATAAAATATTTTTAGATGTGGATAGACGAGAGATGCACATGGTCCAATGCCTTTCTTTACGTATTTAAATGAAAAAAGTCAAGAGACATGTCAGTGTCTGTTGAATATAAAAATAAAGGTACAGGTTATCGTATGCATACATTTTATACATGATATACCTGGTTGAAACAGGTTCTGTCCCTGGTTTGTGAGCTGGGATATGGTTAAAGTACAGGAGATAAATTAACAGATGAAAAAGTGTTTTATATGCAAATAATACTGAAGTCCCTTATAATGTAAACACATACTTTATGGGTAATCCAACCTGTATTTATTTTTCACATTTCAATGGCCAGCTTACAGCACTGGCGTCAACAGGGTTTGTGCATTTGGTTTTAAATGTTGTTACATGTTTGCAGAACTGTGCTGCAAATTTGTTCACACCAACTGAACAGTCGACAGCTTTGTGGATTAGATACCCAATAGTCCCACAACAACCATGTTCAGTTTGACAATAAGATACAATTTACTATAGTCTTTCATAATTGATTTCTTTACATTTACCAAAAGGTAGTTTTAGCTGTGAATTTAACACAAACTTCCTCCCTCACTGCCCCGATCTACAAGCAGCAGCTGCTGCTGCATTCCGACAGATCATGCAAACCAACATGTAACAACAACTAGCACTTGCTATAGCATATTTGCATGATTATTTTAAGCATTTCCTTTTTGTTATCCTGAAACAAAAAGGTGTCAAAATGAGATTTCCTGGTAAAAGAAGACCGAATCTCTTTTATGTTTTTAAAGTGTTCTTCTAATAAAAATGCAATATAAATTAGTAGGAATTCACACTTCGAAAACAGTTTTACACCCAATAGAGTGTGTCACTCTACACAGGCAAGGCTAAGAAAAAATTAAATGCAATGCAAGTTAACAATGGTTTCACTAGCATATAGAAATCAACTCATATTAACTTAATATATGGATAACCCAGCAGTAAGACACTGTGTTGTATTGCTAAAGCTGCATCTCTGAGTTTACGCAAATTGGGTCATTCAAGATAAAGAAGGGGGCTTTAAATGCATCAGTATTGCTGTATTATTATTATTCCCATGGTGAAAAATGAACAAAAACATTCAAAATTGGTTTTTTTCAAAATTCATATCCGTTCTCGCCATTAAATTCTTATGTTGTGGGTTACTTAGTATACATAATGTTGTATGTGTACAACACCTTTAGTCTATTTGAGGTGCAAAGACACCATTATTTCTACTGAAACTAATACATTTATCAGTTGTACTGTACATTGTATATTAAGCTCCTATTTGTATCCATGTACTAATAGCTTTGGGTATGAATACATTCATCTGGTCTGATCTTGTACATTTAGAAATACATGCAGACAGATACCATAGTACCTCTATAAAAAAACATTTTCACAGAGACAGAACAAAGGCAAGCCATACATCTACAGTTCTATTCTTGTAGACAAGTCACATTTTTAGTATTATTCTTGCACAGCAAGAACACAACTTCCTGTCCTGAACCTACACAGGAAACACAAGAAAACAGCACAATGCTATAAACTACACCACTATTTGAAAAGAGCAGCACTATTTTCAACACTATTCTCAACTTTTAGTCAATTTTTAACTTAAGTCGTACTGGTACTTAAATACTTCAATATATTTGGTTCTATCACACGCAAAGAATTCAAACTATTGCTTAAGACACACTTTATTTTTTTAAAGTTGGTGACACTTTTATTCAATTTTACAATAAAAACTCAGAATGTACTCTATATTCTTCCAGTTAACGCTTCTGTGCATTTAGTTACACTGGAAAGAGACCTGGCTGACATTGCAGCTTGTTTATACAGCATGCATGCATTTTCCTCCTACTTTGAATTCAAACTTCTAGTTATGCTTTCCCTCTATGAACAAAACAGATATTATTGTCAGGGAAGCAAAGGAAACAATGCTCTCTGTGCACAAAGTGCATGTTGTAAATGTTAGATTACAGTCAGTTCTGAAAAGGGCCACAACTTGAGCTTGGCCTTTAAATGCAATATAAAAGTACTTTGTAAGGATACAAACAGTATTGGATCTCAATACTCAATTCAACTTAAGTGAAAAGCTGTCCATGGAAGAACAGGTTTAGTAGTTTGAGCTGGCTGATCTGTTTAGGTAACTGTAGCACTGTAATCATTCTTCAGTGTTGAGGACACAAAAGACTAGTCTTCTGTGCACAGCTCTGAGAACGACTAGATTAACAAGATTGTCTGCATTGACTGGAGTACTTTCTATAAACACTGTACCATGTAATTCAATGATCTCAAAGGGTATAACTCAGCCTCCACAGTAATGGTTGCCATGTTAAAAGTGACAAAGTTCATGTTTCAGAATCACTCCATTAATAAACAAACTTTTTCTGCAACGCCAGCCTTTACCAATTAGAGACTTGTGAGTCACACTGACTGAACAAATAAAGAACAGCCCAAGAGTGCAAAGAGGCCTTGTCCTCATTCTACGGACAAGGGTCCATAACCCTTTGACTTGATTGGCGTTACGTTTCTCATTGCTGATATTCAAAAACATGCTAGCCTGATCTATTCCCATTTTTAAGGCCCTAGTTTAAAATGTGGCATCTTATGCACTAATCCTGTCTGTCTGTCACATTCTACACAGTAAACTTTTATCATAGACTCCTATAACCCTTAAGATTTTTAAATGCCAATCAAGGCCCCCCCCCCCCATCTTTAACCTATCATCAATACCCATTCCTTTAAAAACTGGAGAGCACTTACTGAAGGTCTAAAATCATATGTCTTAGGTAGAATTAGATTACATATTTAGGTTTTGAAACACAAGTTACATCCAGTATTTTACTTTATGTTATCTGTACTACAACTGATGTAATCTGGTAACACACTAGTGGTACTAAAGACTCGAAGTATTTTTATCATATGAACAGTAGTTGTACTAGAGTTGCAAACTTTCCATTTTTTCAAAACCGGAAATTGCAAGAGCCATACTTTTGCAGAAACACCGACCGGACACTATACAAATTCCCTTACAATCTGATGCCCGGTCAAAAACCAGACAGTTGGCAACCGTAAGTTGTATCCAAGCCTATTGAGTGATGTAATAAGTCCTGTCACAATTTGATTGTTTTCCAAAGTCAACACAAGCTTTGGAATATTGTGAAATCTAATAGGGGTGCTAAATTTCCAATAAAAAAATACACAGGTCATTCCAGCTCCACTTCAGTGCTTCCTTCTTTGTGACCGATAATAACATGTAATGGAGAAAAGAAGTTCCAGGAAGGGTGTCCTGTGCAGGCAAAAGAGCAGCTGTGTAACTCATGCCTCCCACGAGTCTGAAGCAGTGTTAGGGCGATTGCATTTTAGTTTTTTAAAAATAATGTTATCACAGAAGACATTTCTAAAATAAACCAAGTAAACATTTGTAAAATAGCTGACCTTTTTTTTTATTATTATTATTTTTCTTCCAACTGTGACCAGCTGAGAGATTTGTAGATTTGGGTTTCTCAGCCCATTCTGTCAATCACTTTATTAATTCAACACAATTCTGCCAAGTAATTTATTATACATTTGTGTAATGAACATTTATCAAAGAACTTGAAGCTTGATGTTTTCCATTTCACCCCAAAAACAATATTTACCATCAATGTAGCATTGGCACTGACGCAGATATGCACTGGTGATCTTATAAGTAGGGGTCTACCTAAATCACGATTTCGCAGAAAAGTGAAATTCAGGGGTCATCGTGAAATTAACTTCTTTTAGGGGCCAATGCATACTGGACAAGTACGGAGATGGAAAAAAGAAACCTTGCTTAAATAAACTACTGCACAATGCAAACTACATATTTCCTTTTTTCTATTACACACAGACAAATAACATTTAAAAAAAAAATCTCCAAAGCAGTTAACGTTCTTGTTTGCTGTTCAAAACGACAACAACGTTTTAATCAGCCTATCAATGCATCTGTACTGGCTTTTCTATGACCTACAGTAGGGTGGAACAAAGACAGTGCTGCATTGTTTTGATTTAGGTTGCTAAAATCTAGTTTTCAGCATTGGAAGTAAAATACCAGAAACGGACAACAAAGCAAAAAGAGAAAAATATATTTCGGCTGATGATTGGGTCAAGATATTTCACAAATAAACTGTACATGCAGAATGAGGTAATTGTTTTGCACATCTTGTTATATGTCTTTGGAGAAAATACGATCGATCACTATTTAGCTTCAGAATCACACATTAAACGAAAAGCTACTACAGAGGCTGCTGAACAGAACGTAAAATAAACAGCTTTCAGAAAATAAAATGGAAAGTCAGCGCAGACAAAAAGTATTCCAGTCTGTTGTAGCCAAGTTAAATCAGTACTACAGGTACGATCCAGCACAGCCACCTCGCTTCAAACAACCTGCTGTTTACTTATTAAATGCAGTTGGAATTTTAGATGCGAATAGGCATGTTTACCACATAGAAAAACAGGTTTCCTTTAAACTGGATTCCAGAGAACAAACATCTCTACATAATCAGGGTTCTCCCCAGGCCTTTTCTGCCAGGTGGGCCGCCCGGCAAAGTGACCGTCGCTGCCCAGCTGAAAAAAACCTGATCCCCCGTTTTGCAGATATTACTGTGCCTTAACAATAAGGATTGATTGTGCTTCTTGCAGACTAGACCACTTGCGCGTTGCTAGGTGAAAAAAAAAAAAATCCTGCTTGGGAAAAATTATATTTTGTTTTTGAACGGTCAGGGGTGGAATCAAAATATACAGTGGCTAGAGATCAAGCCAAGAAATGGTGTAAAAAGATGACAAAATATTAAACATGTCTGTAGCAGAAAATATGTTTGTAAGAGAAGCAAAAGAAAACAGGCGGGTCAGGTATAAACTTGGACCAAAAAGAGACACACACAGAAAGAGCTCTGTCTTGCCTACAGTTTGGCAAAAGCTGTTACAATTTACAACAGGCTACGGCTTTAAAGAAATGGGCATAAAAATTGACTCCAATTCCTCTGCCTTCCAAATACTTCATGTAATGCATAAACTACTGCTAGAAACAATAAGCAATTTGGTGACTGCCTTTTCAGCTAAACCCTGAAATCAGGATAGATCTACCCTGTGTGCAGAATGTGTGCCAAAAGCACTGACCACAGTGACAGGAGTCAACTTATTATTTACCATCGTTTTTGAACTGAACAGAAATATCAGTAAGTGCACCCACATTCAGTGGTTTGGAAAATTAGCAAAATGATGATCCAGTACAGACAATTGTGTGGTTTAAAATCAGGCGTCAGTAATGCTATCACAGCATTATGAGGTATGTTTAATTTATATTATAATTAAATGTATATAATAATAATGGACAAATATATATGATCGTGTCCTAGTGAGGTCAGTATTTTGTAAGGTGTCCGTTATGTAACATGGCTGTGCCGGCCCATGCATATGTGTTCTTTAAGCTGAATTACTGCAATTATATTTGTGGCTAAAAGTTTTCCAGCACCCTACAGAATTAACCAATGTTGCTTCATAAAGTCCAATATAAACTTGAATATAGGCTACTTAACAAAAAAAGCTGCTGGTGTTGCAGTGGTGGTAATATGCATTCCAAATTTAAATACAAAAATGTATAGGAAATAAAAAAAGGTATGATTTGGGACGTATTTCCGTTTCATGAGTGGTACATTTTCTTGTGTGGCCCCCAATCCCATGCAACCTCCAGAAATTGGCCCTCCATCACCAAACCTTTGGGAACCCCTGCTTTAAATGGTTTAAAAATGAAATTAAAACAATGAAAAGGCATTCAGAGGACGCCAGAAGATAGGTATTGGTAAAAAAACAAAAACACAACACCACCACCACACAATAAACTGCACATTAACACGAACATTTGTTTGACCCTCGTGGTCTGCACTGTATTAACATCTAACTTCAGCAGCGGTGTGATTGCAACAGAAGCTGCTGGACATTTCTGTGGAGATTACAAATCAAGATTAATAAAATATAGGCTACATAGTTGTCTATTCATTGACAAAAGACATGAGAGAACCAGTTATTTTATTTAGTTATTTTAAAATAAGGGAAGTTAGCAGGTTAATGTTTTTACTTTAGTGAAGTAGGCTACAATGTGTTTTTTTTTTCCATTACAAACTTGTCATTGGTATTTATTGAAGTCATTTTCAGCTTTCATATTTAAGTCTGTTGACTTAAGTCTTTGACTGCTAACTTTTCAACAGTTAGGCGTCGATACCCATTCATTTCAAAATACTGTCTTTTCAAAATCTGTCGAAGATTGTCATGAATCCTGAGCCAGTGATTAATGATTCACTGGTGGTTTTAAAAAAGGGTTATAATTCCTACTAGTTGTGCACTTTTGCTATGTAGCATATGTTTTGAGATAAGCACAAGTTATATAAAAGTACTGTAGTTTCTATGCACGCTCCAAGTTTTGCTTCCTTATTATCAAGCAGTAGCTATAATTAATTTGACCTTCACAATACTCGTTGTGGAACAAAAAAACAACACACACAAAAAGGATATAGGTCCCAAATCAAACTTGCTTCTTAATTTTAACAATATTATGCAACTATGAGACTAAAAAATACAAACAATTATATGAAATCAGTCCATTTTGTACCCAGAGGATAGAATTAATCACTTGGATTTGTTCTGCCTCAATAAGATAATGTGGGGTAAATGCAATAAGCAGCCAAGGACAATTTCAATAAATTCACAATTTTTCTCCTTGTTTGTGATCTTTTGATTTATCATTCAGTGTCAGACTGGGTTGTATACTGTAGCTGGAATCAGTAATAGCCCCAATTAGAAGTTGAACTTAAAGTATGTAAGCAAACAAAGCCTACTGTCACATATTACTGACAACTAATTCACTTTTCTAACATGTTACATTCAGTCAACTGAGTCTGTGACTTTGAAATGTAATTCAAGCGCACAGAAAATGTTGTTATATGAATGCATACCAGACTCCACTAATTTAAAAGCATCAAGGCTGCAAATACAAAATTAAATCCATTGCAAATCCCAGATTCTACTCTTAATCCGAAAGAATTTGGTTACAGTTTCTTTGCATAAACTTCTACAGATATACATAAAAATAAATGGACAGGTGCCTACATATACCCCGATATTCTAAAAGCCTTAATATCTTATGCTGAAGAATAACGCCAGCAGGTTTCACCACAATTTGATAAGCGGTTCGCTACACAGTAAAACTAGAAATGCGCCAATACATACAAAACAAAAATACATACTGGCACATTGACTATATCCCCATTTCCAGGGAGAATAAAATATAAACAAAGATGTTTCTTTTAGGTAACAGTTTACTTAAAAATCTTGTTTCAACAGGACTAAAGATTAAACCCCTAACCCAGAAAGAAGACCAACGTCTTGATTACATCAAAGCTGCAATGTAGAAAAGTCCAAACAACAGACAACACAGTAGGGTTCCTACCTTAGATGAGGTTGGCAGAAACATGTTTTGTTTCTTAAAGCCCCTATGAGCCGTTGCAATCATATCAACCACGGTATATCCAACAAACGAAGGGACATCTCACAGGGGAAACACTGCTACACACCATAATAAATCACATCGATTGAGGCACGGAGGAGCAGCAGCAAAACACATAACTGATGTGCTGTTTCTGAACCAATCAGCACAGACTGACAGATAAACAAGAAAAGAGCACTTGTTGACGAGGGGGATGTCTTGTGGCATTTCAACCACTTCCTGGCAGTTTCAGAGAGGAAGTGTTAGCATAGAAACTTACCTTTTTAAAGCAAGGCTATTCAAACGGATTGTAAATAATAAAGTTTGGGCTGTTCTACAGTTTAAATGATACATATATTCTATCTGTTTCAATTAAGTATTGTAACTATCAGCTGATGTTCACAGAACTAATGAGGTGTTACTCTAGTTTTAAAATTAATTTATAAAAAAAAGCTGTGTCACTATATTGTTTTTTTTACAATTGATGTGATAAGTTTTATGATAAATTGATAAAGTGAAGTGATTATGCCATTCAAATCAATTACAGAACTAAATATTGCTTTTCAGTATGTATTAAATTCATAATGGGTTTGTACCAAATAAATCAAGCTCTGCTCTGGGAAAAAGTTGATAGCATCTGTCATAATACTGACAATTTACTTGAGTAACAGATTTCAAAATAGGGACAACTGGGTGCTAAGCTATACTTTCATTAGCACCCAATTAGAAGCCATAACAAAAAATGGTTGGTTGCAATTTATTATACAGGGTGATTAGCAAGTAAGTTTACCACATTAACGCACCATATCTCATAAAAGGACGGTGAAATTGCATACGGTGAAGCAAACATGGGGACGTAAATGCCAGTTATTAATTTCTGTCACTAGAGGCGCCACTGTGGTTACTGCCGCATCTTTCCACACTACAGTACTGTGGGTATAAACAGTCCCGTTTTTTTTAACAGCAAAAGGAAGCAATGCCGATGCAGCTCTCAGGGAATACTGTAGCATGCTTAACAACCACAACGGGCCATATTCAAGGCTTGCTGTTCATACGTTAATCAAAAAAAATGCACGATACCACACTACGCTGACAACCCATGTTATTCCTTGCTGCAGCAATGAAATGACAAACAGTAGTGTCTTCACGCAAGATGGTGGCCACATCATATACTGGTAACCAAGTGATGCAGGACCACTTTCAGAACAGAACAATTTTCCTTGCGAATGGTCACCTCGTTCACCGGACCATATACCAGCACATTCCTGGTTGAGATGCGTAGTGGTGCCGTAATGTCCGTTGCCACACAAATTTAAATTTGCCTAAAAATAAGCTGTTTACACAAGTTATAGCTGCCAGTTTTAGTATCTGTTCCTTTAGTTAACTCGGTATATTCCTAGATTTGGCAGTTCAAAATAGGTAATCCTCTATTAAAAAGACTGCAGCTTTGTACAGACACTCTTTCGTATTTAAAAACTGAACAAGTTTATTTGAAAAGACCTAGCTTGTGTGATGCGGTGTACTTGTTTGGAAATCATTTTTTTCTTTCCTGTATTGGATGCTCCGAAATGTTTTCATCTATATGGAGATCCTACACCGGAACTAGCATGTGTGAAAATGATGTCCAGTGCCACTGGAAGTTCAGTATCTCTACTGCGTGAATCCTGTTAGTGATGCTCATGTGGAGTTCAGCATCTCGACTGCGTGAATCCTGTTAGTGATGCTCATGTGGACAACCCTTCCACTGATGACAGGTTTCCATTCCCTGGCTTGACACAGAGTTTTCACGCCCTCTGACTGACAGCGTGACCACCTTCTACACTCAACGCCTGAGAGAAAGTTCTCCTTTTTCTCTGAACAATGTCAAAACCACAAAACGAATACTGTAATTTTCTTCCTCTTCTGAGCTGCCAGAAATTAGAGGTGTTCCCATTATTGTGAAATTTAAAAGCACACAACCTACCACCTGGTCAAAAACTGCCATTATGCAGCCGTCAGCAGAACTTGAATGTTGGGATACCAACTTGAGATGAAGTGAACACAAAAGCATGTGCTCTATACAAAAACTGTTGAAAATCTTCCAAAACCTTGAAGCAGGCAACAGCTGGAATATGTGTCAGCTTGAAGCAGTTTCTCAGTTTTATGTCAAAGTCATATTACAATTCCAAAGACATATTACTGTTGTTTGGTTCTGAATCTCAGAGCAGTGGGTGGCTCAGGTCATGCATACTAAGCAATTTGCAGTAGTCTCCAGGACATAGGCCAGCTTTGAACGCTTCATTTACAACTCCCTCAGAATATACTAAAGTTTACATTTACAGTTGTTATCAAACATCATACTGTAAAGCCTGGCTTCAAGGCTCCATATAGCTATAAAATCTAAGAGTTAATGCATTCTAACAGCATACAGTGCAGAAGGCAAAGTAGCAGACAGACTGGAATCTAGATTCTTCAACAGTTTTCCCACCAGTTTGGAATGCCCAATGTGAGAGACTGCTGGTTTCCACACTCAACCCATGAAACAGACTTCCTTCACCATCTGACAACTGCTGGACACTAAGGGTTAAACTGCCTGTAATACATTCACTATAGGAGGGGGCAATTAACCTGTGATTTGCTTATAGGGGGGAAAATATAGGCCAATCTGCCATGATTTTGCCCCAGTCTTCACCAAACTTCTACCTGGTGTTTTCATTACAATTGGCTACAGTGTATGTCGGATAAGTTATCAGTTTTACACAAATATTTGTATTCTTCCAGGTACTGTGTGAATATTAAATGATGATAAGGAATGAGCATCCACCGTTTTCTGTAAACCCAAACTGTCACCTACTGAATAAACATAGCAATACACCGCTACATCTGATTTCCATGACAAACTTATCTCAGTAGGTGATACCTAAAGCACCCTCGGAGTGAGCTGTTTGAATAAAGTGGGTAGGCTGAGAACTATAAAAAAAATAAAAATTAAAAAAAAAATTTAATTCAGTTTTGTACTTCCCAGGGGTAGTTTTGTTATTCAAATAAATTTGGTCGCCAGACCTGGATATAAATAAAAAATACCTTTCCAAGTGGATTACACTTTGTTTCATAATGCACTGCATCACTCCTGCACCTGTACCCACTTAAACACTTCGACAGATATAGAAATTTGTCAACAGATTTGATGTACCCTCAGCAGTAATACAACCCTCTATTAAGGTCACACTTGTATGGACTTAATAGTGAGATTTCACTGTAAATTTAGTTATTTCAAAAAATATCTAAGGGAAACGTTTGTTTGGCCCAAGATAAACACCGACTTGTAATATTGTTTCTTTATCAACCAATCAAAATTGCCTAACCAGTTCTTTTTATAGTCTGCAGGCATACAGAAATAAAGAAGTGAATGTAACTGTAGTTGACTGAGATATAAACCACCCACAGTTGTACTGTACAAATGGTGGTTAGCAAGATAAACATGGTTTACTTATTGTGCTAGCAATTTTGACTGTCCTTAAGATACTTGACACTACAGTGTACAACATATTGAATTGGAAGAAATTACCAAATGTGTACACACTTATCTTTCTGCAGACAAGTGGTTAAGGTATATCATTTTCAAGTTCTTCTGATCCACGCCCCCTAACAAAAATATAATTATACAGTAAAGCAGCAGAGAGATTTGAGAGGTTGTAATAGCCAGCTACATAATCAGAAATTAATTTCAGGATAAACTTGTCCAGGTGGCAATAACAGGTTTGCCCCGAGCATAAAACAGGTTGTTCATTGTGTGATGGTCAGGGGGGCGGAGCTGTAACTTGACTAGTTGCATATAAAAATTAATTTAACTGTCTGTAGTCGTGTCTTTGGTATTTTGTGGCCACCAGGGAATTTCAATCAAGAAAAAAATCCAACATTTGTCGCATGGTCGCAAGCCAGTGAAGCACGACAGAGCAAGTTTCTGAGGAACCCAATAAACATGAACAACAGAACAAGATTTTAAACTTGCCTCTAAACTGAATGAAATTAAAGCGTAATAAATATTAGTGCTTACAGCTACCATGCGCAGCAACCACTTGTATAATAATAACAATAATAATGAATATTTGAGTCACTAATAAGTTAAAGTCGCAATTTATTTTCTGCATGCAATTACTTTCCCCATCAAATCAGTAAGGAGGCAGTATGGAAAACAGCTGATCAGTTTTGCTTGTTTAATGCTCCTAAAAACTATTTATTTATTTACACATTCACTTCATTCAAGAGGACGGGCAATTTTAAAACCCTCTCTCAAAGTGTCGCAGCATTGTGGAGCCTGTTGGCAACCCTAGTCACAAGTTGACACCAGCAGTAATGTAGACTGAGTGAAAGTGTGACCGACAGCTACAACCACTTTGCTGCATCAAAAATTCTGAACTCGGGGGTGCTTCAGTCCTTCTGGCTCACCCGCAGAAGTGTCTGCTGCTGACGGTTTTTGTCTGCGAGAGAAGTATAAACCAACCTTAATTCTCAATTCTATTTGTGTGTATGCAAATACATGGAGCCCTGGTCAAGCGAGCATTTAATTTTTTTTTTTATTAATCTCTACAGAAAAGGTAGTGTGCATGTTTAACAATTTTAAAACAAATCAAAAATAAATCTTTGTAAAATTATAAGTTTTGAGGCTAAAGGTCACTTTTTCATTGCTTAAACACAATGGGTTATTTAAAAAAAAAAAAAAAAAAAAAAAACTATAATGGCTTAAACACTTCCGAATCAGAAAAGTATTATTAATGATCTTTTAATGAAATAGCAACAGTATCTAAATAGCACCACTCTTGTAAGTTTACATTTATTCTGCCTGTGATTTTTAACCCACTTTAGTAAAATTAATGCACACAATAAAAATACAATGAAGTAAGGTCTGTAGAAAAGCAGGTTTATAAAACCTTAAAAAAATTCCCCATTAACTGGTTTCAAAACAAATCCTAAATATCAAATTTTGTAAATGTTTTGTCCTGTTTTGCTAGCTCTTAGTTATAATGTTTTTTGTTCCTTTCAGAAAATTGACTCAAGCTGTTGACAAAACAAAGCCAGTACATGTTGCTGTGTTCTGTACTATTTCCACATGAAAGTAATTTTTCAATAGCCAATTAATTCACACAAGCTTCTCACACAACCACAAAAACAGCTCAAGAGAACAGCATAACAGCTCAAATTATTTTCTTAAAATAGTGATTTATTTTTTACTTGACTGTCTGCTCCTACACAGCTGAGACTAAAGTTACACATGAAGCTTGAGTTCTGAGCACTACCTGTGTGTGCAGTCTGCTATTGTTGGTTGCTGTTTGAACATAATGCCATGAACATTGCCAACCCAAAATAAGGAAACGGGGAGAAGCCCTGCACCTGCTACTCTAAAGAAGGTCAAACGTGTAGATTCAGTTCAACTTAGACAAAGAAAATACAACAATACAAGATTACAGCTTTCAATATCTTGAAACATCAAACACATATATGTGGGTTAATCCAAACAAACTGATTGAAAGCCTCTTATTCCAACTTCTCAGTCATACCACAGTGAAAAAGGTCAAATATCATCAAAAGTTCTGACCCACAAGGAGAGTGCATGCATGCATGCAACACCAATCCTGAAATCCTTTCCTAGATCACATGTGGTTTATTTATGACAATCTTACATAGGTAAACAGGCGTCACCTTGTATCTCCAAGTTATAATACAGGCCTGCTTGGTAACAAATGCCAAGTTTCATTGGAAAAACAGGTTTTGAAAATGTGTGTTTGTCATTCTATTTAAACAACAATATTACCTCAGATCAAATATAAAATCTTTACTTAAATAGCTACTCTTTTTATCATTAGACCATTCTGAATTCTGTCAATACATTCTTAGTGACCCCACAAATACTTTATGATGCTTAAAAACCAACTGCTACAAACATGTTGTTACAAATATGAGTATAAATATGCCATGTGGTTTAAGTGCTCAGGAGCATGTTGCTAAGGAAACATTTAGTTTAGTGTGCACCTCCTAAAATATGAATTACAGCTCTACATTTCAGCGGAATAACATACAGGTATATATAGCAAAGAAAACGCTAACTGTAATACACACACACACACACATAATGTGTGTATATATATATATATATATATATATATATATATATATATATATATATATATATATATATACACACACACACACACACACACACACACACACCACACACCCTTAGATAATGATCTTGGCTGCCTGTCTGTATCTATATATTAGTGACAATTACAAACCAATGTGTTTTAAATGTAGTAAAATCCTAATGGTAGGTTTCACTTCCTGGTTCCAGACCCCCACAGCAGTCACAAGCCAGTCATAAAACAAACACAAAAAATCGTTCTGCATAGTTGCAGAATATTTCATAAAAATAAAAAAATAAATAAATAAAATAAAGTTAACTAACACGGAGGCCTAAGTAAGTGACAGCTCGCAATCAAAATACAACAAATGTGCAAAATGATACAGGCGCTTACGAAACAGTAGTCTACACTGTTTTGTTTTTTAATGTAAATTTATGTTGGATTAAGTTTCAACAAAGATGCAAAACACCGAGCAAACCACCTTTAGAAACATAAGATCTCACGCGAACAACAGCATCCTAATAATATTTATTTTAATGGAGTACAAAGTACTACATCGTGAATGAGAGCGCAATAGAGCAGAAAACACATATAAATCAAACTGCTTTCTAAGGCACACCGTGATTTCACTTACCAGTGTTTAAGTTTCAAGCAACAGGTGTACGTCCTGCTCGCTCTGACGTTGAGCTCCCTCGCTGTATTGCTAACGAGAGTCACTGGTATTAAAACATGCCCCTACCAACAGAACTGCCATCGACTCCACACCCTAGCAGTGGCCAGGTAACGAAACAACCTTATTTGCATAAGGAGTGGCGCGTGGAGTTCAACATACATTAACTATTTGGACTCTGAGTTTACTCCAAGTAAACATGTTATGAAAGTCACCTGTGGAAATGGCGGAGTAAGGCTTTTTTTTTTTTTTTTTTTTTTTTTTTTTTTTTTTCGTACAGTTGCAGTATTTAATGAGTTTAATCTAATTGTTGCTGCTGACATTAAAAATAATATTTTAGGGCAATTAATTGAAACACTGTAGTGTGTCATATACTGTGTTTCAAGACCTTAGCTAAGTCAAAACAAACGTTAAATGCACCCCACCACAATGTAAAATAATTACAAACAACTGCAATTTGTGTTTTGGAGTTATAATACAGAATAAGGGTATTTAATTGTGTTTACATGTGCCAATAATAATTTAAGGCACGTGCTCAATTGCTTGGCTAACCGCCAGGTTCATCTTGTTCACCAGAGTGTAACCCTAACCTGCCCCTTTGCAGTCTTTTAAAACCAGTGGGTAATTGCAATGTACTTTTGAATTTAGTACAGATCTGGGGACTAAACAGCAGCTTGTACAGTACTGTCTGAGAATCACCTCCAGTTAATCCCAAAGTTTACTCTGTGTTATTTTAATACCAATTGCAATGCAAAAACAAACGGTGCTTACTTTACGTTACCTTCCATTTTGAGGGATGGGAGAATTAATCATTCTGTATTTCATCTATGTTCAATTGTTGTAAAAAAAAAAAGAACTATTATCCGCGTTGTCCTTACAATATTTTAGCGATCTGTACTGATCAAGTGTTGTGTGGTATCGTTTTGTGCCGCTGTTCCGTGTTGTGTCTATGTCCCGAGTGCCTCTCTGCATGTAAAATGTGTTACAGCTCATTTGATAATGAAACAAAGCAATGCTGCTATATAATAAATTATTTCATTGCATCATCTGATTGTAGTTAAATAAAATGAGCAACAGCATGCTTGTCTGTGGTTTAAAGTAACTGTACTGAAATTGTTCAAGCCATTTTAACGAAGTGGGAAATGTTTTTTGGCTCTTGTTTTGAGGTACATATAGGAACGGGACATCGTTTGTTCAGGAAGTGACTCCACCCCTGTTAAAATTCAGTGTTTCTGTGATGTCTTGTGTGAAAACCCAAACCCATGGTTGGATCGCAGTGATAAAGTTGTGGCAAGCGCCTGCGTTACAATAGCAGCAGGCAAGTTAACAGATGGGCAAACTCGTGGTTACTGTGCCCCATCGCAGCACAGCACAATCGAGACAGGAAGTTCAGGGCAGGAAGTGATGTGTGTTTTACGCATGAAAAGCAACTTGCTGCATTAGCAGCATGATGATTCCAGAGTTCTGCAATACATGGATGAAGTATTTTTAACACAGTCCTTTTGTAATGCAGCAGCACTGTTATATGTATGTATATAATATGGGTACTACTAAGTTGAAGCAGTATATGTACAGTGGCTTTATATGACTCGATTTTTGTAAATACCTGACCATTAATAAGGGTGTACAACTTCATTTGTGTGTGTCAGGAAATCAAAACCCTAGCAATTCTGATACCCAGCATGAACAAGAACATGTTAGTTCCTATTACAATCCCCAACCATTAGAAACACTACCTTTTTTTCTTTCAGTTTCATGAAAGCGGGAATGTCCTTGTTTATAATTTGTTTAGGTAAGCGTGATTAGCATGATGTGGCAACATGAAACATTAAGTATAAATCTACTCTGTTTTTTGTTCTTAATCTAATTAACATGCCCATACGCCCTCCTGTGCCCACCCAGACTTCCAAGTAAACAGCTTAATTGCTTTTTCATCCTCAATGTGGGCCCCAGTCGCCTCATTGCTAGACACGCCCCCTGATAATGCAGTCCATAGAGAATTTGACAATTTTCTGTTGACTCCAGTGCAGTGTAAATTATAAGCAATCTTGAATCTCGACTGTGTGTAAAAGCCGACATTCCTCTGTTCAAAGTGGATCAACCGGCATTTCGAGATTGTTTGAGCAAGCATGTTAAGAGAGAGGTGGTACCACTCCAGTCAGGGCAATTGTAGCTGAAATGCTGTAGCTGTATTTTAATAGCCACTCGGATGATGAACACTAACTCTGAGTTGAACTAACGTGAATGCAGATTGAGCAGATTAATGTCTTTCCTAGTTTATGATGAAATATTGATGTAGGAGTCCAAGTTTTTTGCTGTTGATGAAAGAGCAATAGGGATATAAATGTCCATCCCTGGGGAATAATGCAAATTGCAAAATTCAAATGTCCCAGCAAAGGGAGCAGTGCATGTTTCCTGATCATTTTATTGATCTGGAAGTTCTGAATAAGACAACGAATATGACCGAGTTTATATACGGGGAGGCAGGCTTTGAACTTTTCTGTGTCCAGTATGATTCCTAGGAATCCAGTGAAGGAAGGGGGGGGGTGATTATTTTTTTCTTCTGAAAGCGGAAGCCAACCTCTGAAAATAAACTTCTAAGACTGGTGATCGCTTCTTCTAGCAGATTTGAGAGAGGATAGATCAACAGAAAATCATCAAGTAGGTGGAGCAAACATTGAACATGATATGAATTAAGAAGTATCCAGCATAAAGCTTCTGAGAGTATCGAATATGTGCGGGTTGCTTCTACAGCCAAAAGTTAACTGATTAGAAAAATAGAATTTGTCTTCCCAGCGTATCCCGAACAGGTGATAAAAAGAAAGATGGATTGGCATTACTTTAAATGCGTCTAATATCTGGTTTTGCTAACCAGGAGCTGTGACCTGCCAATTTAATTGAATCAATTTAATTGCGTCTGATATGATAATGTATTGTAGTGAAAATTGATCGTGAGAAATGAGAGAGTTGATGGTACTGGTAGCTGCTGGGGCAGCGGCTGAGTTTAAGGCAGGAATGGAGGAAAATACTGTAACTGCAGAACCTTGCTTCTCTCGCTCAATATTGGACACCCGTTTATCCAGATTGCTGATTTTGGCACTGACTGATGATAAGGTGTCCACAAATGGTTGCACGAATGCTTCCGAGAATGTTCCTGTTGAGTTTCGCTTTGGAGCGGCTGTCTGCTGGCGTGATTAGATGCTTTGAGACGGTCTGCCTGCTGTCTGACCTGGGCCACTGAACAACTGAGCGCGGCTAGTCACTTCTCTTGGGTGGAAAAAATAGGTTCTGCTGAGATGGATTCGCAATAGAAAATGAAAAGGGATTTCACTGACATTTTTGAGGAGGGTCTTTATCAGCTTGTTGAAAGTCCAGCTTGGATTGGTGAGGATCAGCTCCTTGAATGGCAGGTACTGGTACGGTATCCTGCTTGGGAGGGACTTGTTCGGATGTTGCGGAGACGCCTGATAGAGTTAAGTGGGGTGATCGGCCAATGGATTGACGCTGCCTTCGGAAATATTTCACAGTCTGCAGCACACCCGCCCATCGATGCGCAAAGCCATGCTAAAGTATGTTAGACTCCAGGTATTCACAAACGAAATAATAAAGAAAAATAACGTGCAATGATACTGTTTATTTTACATTTTAATTGGGGTAATCATTCATCCAATTTAGGCTCGGAAGCTGCTCAACAATTAGAAATGGTCCTTTCCGTCCTCAGCTTTTTGTGAAACACTTTTAGATTATGCATCATAAAAAGGCCCATAGAAATTAAATGTTAAATTATATGACGGTACATGCAGAAGTCAACTTTTTTGGCTCAGAAGAGGACAAGAAGTACTTAGGAAGAGTGATTTTTGGACATAGTAGTGTGCATATGCAGCTGTTTGGGCGAATACAGATTATTATACAATGACCAAATACATTCAGAACAGCAATGTGGAATAGTTTATGTTTCATTTTTCATGTAGTGCGAGTGTACCCTTTAAATATATACTAGTGAAATTGGTTTATTTAGCAAAAACAAAAAAATTATAAAAATTGTAATTGCATTCGCTTCAGAATGGCTTTTTTTTAAATATAGTAAATCAATGCTTCCGACATGGCAGGTATTTTAAAATGCCTTAATTAGGGAATACTTGCCTTCAAAACAACATTGCTTTCTTTTCTTTGTTTAACACTTTCCAATAAACTACATGTGGGAATTCTGGGTGTAGCACTGAGCAGAGATGCCGTTTATACTGGTTGTATAAGCTGATGCATAGTTCACACACCCTAGTTTCTGCAAGTTGCCTTGGATAAAAGTGTCTGCTAAATAAACAAATAATAATAATAATACTACTTGATTAATATTTGTAATTATAGGGTGAACACATAAAAATGACCTATGTTACCTGGATCTGATGAATAGTAAGGTGTCATATCACCCCACCTCTCTCTCTCTCTCTCTCTCTCTCTCTCTCTCTCTCTCTCTCTCTCTCTCTCTCTCTCTCTCTCTCTCTCTCTCTCTATATATATATATATATATATATATATATATATATATATATATATATATATATATATATAAAACATACATATCAACCAATCCGTGACAAAAAAACATTTTCATTATGTTCATTATATTTTCTTCAAACATAAAGCCGGTTGTTTATGATTGCTATATACAGAAATGCAATTATACAGTATATTGCTCTTCTTATCCTGTCCTGATGCATAACAAAGTTCTGATCTGGATACACCAACAAAAAACAATACAGTTCTGTTGACAAGACTAGATTAAAACTCATGACAATTTTAGTCAAGTAGACCAAGGCTGACCAACAACATCCACTCACTGAAACATCTGGCCATTTCAGTCAACTGGACTAAGAGAACAACTTAATTAGACTGACAGACTAAGAATAGACTAAAATAACAATAAAAAAAAAACCCCAGCAATGTTAATAACATAGCGGTCAGCAAGCCACACTAATTCTAGGATATGTAACATATGTAATCCTATTTCAGTATGTGTTTTGTAACTGACACCACTTTACTTGCCAAAGTTATTTGTGCCCTTTTCCTCTAAAGTGTTCTAAACACTCCAGGTGATTGCAATATCTTGTCCAGACCTCCTCTACATAAGTTTTGTTGTTTAGATGTCTTGTTTTGGTTAGGTACAATGCTGCATTATTAGTGAAGAAAGTACCTATGACATGCCTGGAGCAAGCTAACATGAACACTTCTGTTATTATACAGTGTAGGTTGCTATGGAGACTGTTTAAACAAGTACAGGTGTGGGGCAGGGCCAGCTTTCTTGGATTTTCATTACTAAGATTCCTTTTCAGCTCCAGTGTTAATGATTAGCATGCCTGCAAATGCATGTTAGTTGACATCTTTTATACTGGCTGCCTATTAAGAAGAGAATTGAGCTTAAAGTCCTACTTCTGACCCATAAGCTTTTTCTAATCATGCTTCCAGACTCTGGGATTTGCTTCCTCAGAGTATTTGCTTGGCTGACTCGCTTTAGATTTTTGAAAGTAAGTTAAAAACATACCATTTTGATTTGGCTTATTCTTACTTGTTCAGTACTTTGTGATAACTCTGTTATGAAAGGTACTATAAAAAAATAAAATAAAAACTACTGTATTAAAAGCATTTTCTGATAGCAGGGATGTCAAAAGTTTAAATTATTACCCACTCCTCAGTATATTTGCAGTGCATTATATTCACATTTAATTCAGCTTTGGTATGTATATACTTTAGCCTTCTGTATATTCTGTCCAGAGCAGTTACTTTGTGTTCCCCTAAGGTCCTTTAAGCGAGGACACAAGGTTAATTTCATTAACTCAATCTCTGTGAGTCCCCCCCCCCCCCCAAATCAAACTTTATTTGCAACACAAGAGTTGGGAAAATGTAAACAGTGGCTGTGTATTGGTATACACAGATAATGATCCCATTTTCATATTCATTTAATTTGACAGAAGTGCAATGGTACCCCACATACTTCAGCACTAGAACACTGTAGGGAGCATTACCGCCTGCTAGTTGACCGTGTTGTAAATGTAAGGTGCCACTACCCAACATCCAAGGCCAAATACCAATCTCATTTTGCGGTCAACTACCTGTGTGGTAATGACTTGCAATGCTTCCTGATTGGTGGATGAAAGTTATATGTGGTAGTTTCCTGCAACTGAGCTTCCTGATTGGTGGAAGAGATTTCTAATATCCATTACATAGGGAAAGACAGGTGGTCAATTTCTTATTCTTTTTACAAATGGAGTTTCTGTAGGTAAGGCCCAAAGTTGATACTATGTCTTACCGGTCACAATTACATAAGCCTTAAATAGTTTTAACATTGCTGTACAAAAGAGCATATTCAAACATGTTGAGCAACTTTCTGACTTGAGCTACAGATAAAAAGCCAATTCTAAGAATAGCTGGAAATCCTGAGTCAAGTACAGAATGTAAATATTGTAGGGCGGCAGCAGCTAACACAACTCTCCTTACCTCAGCATACCTCACACATTGAAACATATACATTCCTATACACTTAGTAGGAACAAGAAGAATCTGTCATACAGTGACAAAACCAGTATCACTTGATTTGACATGCAGCTATATAGCACCTGCATCATAAGACTACCGTACTTTAATTTAACACTAACTATACCTATCTAAATCACAATACAGTGTGTGGCGTCAATGGCCACCAAGTCTAAAAATGAGTTTTCTGTGATGAGAAATGAGAGAATCTAATGAACATTTTTTATGTCTTCTTGCTTTTTCAAATTGTTTTTTCAATGTATATAGTATGAAGTATATTTGTATAATAATAATAATAATAATAATAATAATAATAATAATAATAATATGCATATGCATGTTTTCAGTTGTATTTTGTGCAGTCTACTCTTTGTTTCTGTGTTCAATGCATTGTCGATTGTACCAAGGAAAAATACTGATATACAGGGTTGTGAGCTGTCAGTGTTATTCCTTAAAGGAACACTTCACATTATCTTTAATTTCTTATCAGATTAACAATCCAATATGTGTTTTATATCCTGTTCTGTTCTTGTTTCTGCTTAGATCATTATTTACCAGGCAAACTATTCCAGAAAAAAAAAAAAAAAAAAAACGTTTCTCAGTTTTTTCAACACCAGGTTCTGCTTCCAAAAACTTTTAAAAGCTGGATTTCAGAAGTGAGCTGGTATCTAAAACCACCGCTTCCCTTGAGAAGTCTTTTCAGAAGGTACCCACCATGGTCAAAAAAAGACATCAGTGAATACTCCTGGTAAATAAGAGAGCTATAAAAGATTACATATATTAATAGTCTAAAAGTATAGATGTATTTGGTCGATCATAATACATATTGGTTAGGTTCCTAGGGCTTGAGAAGGACAACAAGGTTTGCTATATAAACACAAACAATGAGTGCCACCTAGTGACACAGACATGACATTGCCTTGAAGGAATTGGGAGAAGTGTCTATGTCTGAAGATATACAGTATGTTCATGCTCCATAATGCAAATAGCGGACAGCCAGAGTCAAACCCAGCAACAGACAGCTTTGATACTGTAGCAATTTAATATTTGCACTATATTAAGGGCCCTGCATTTTATAGGCATTGGAAGAAGGTCAATTTGGACTACAGAGGTTAATTTGCCCAGTTAATGTACCTCATTGTTTTCACCATTTCCTAAAAAGTTAATTGCATTGGGTCCAAAGGTTATTGAGGTAATTCTATACAGTGCTTTCTGGTTCTTTTGTGTAGTTGGTTAAGATGCTTGCTTCTGGTGTGTGTGGTTCATAAGGTAAGGTTTAAAACTAACAAATCACACTTACGCTCTTGACAGTTAATGCAGTTGTTACAAAACATTAATCTCCAACTGGTTTTAATTAATTAAAACCAGAACCTGCCACGTGTAAATAGGGTTGCCACACCCGAAGTACAAAAATATGGGACCTCCAGACCAAAGGGGGGTTGTTAAAGTTTCAACTCTTTAGAAATCCTCTATTCATTCAATAGGAGATATTGATAATATTTAATATAGTATTGGCAACCATTTCATATTGTGCGTCTATTGCACTAGTACTGTATACCAATTTAAGGTACTGGCATTTAGTGTACTGGGAAAGCATATTTGATTCCCAGGACACCTTTCTCAAAACCAGGATGATACAAGGAAAACAGAGACAGGTGGCAACTCTATGTATAAAGCGTTATAGGCAACTGTGAACATCTCTATGAGAAAGACCTAGCTGGCAAAAGATGGAATCTTAATCCAAATCGAAATTCAGGCAATCCAAGATAACAATCATATTAAATTCCCCAGGGCTATATAGTCATCAGCAGTAGCTAACCCTTTAAATATGACATAGCTGTACCATACCTTTGGTTTAGTGGTTGCTATTCCCTTTGCTGTTGAGGTATCTTTTGGTTCCAGGATATCTGGAATAGACTCATACACATTTTCAGTCTCGTCATATCTCCTTTCAGAGCTTGCACGCTGTCTTCCCGATCTAGATACAACTGGGGGTGGTTGGTTTTCTTTGTGCATGTTAGAAACAGAGTCACGAGTTCCACTTAAAATGCCCCCCATGGACTGCGGCTGGACTGGATTAGCTGGGTTTAAGCAGGGTGCTGTATTAAGTCCTACTGTGTACCCTGCTTTTACCTTTAAATTATGTGAATGCAATTCATCCACAGTTCCTTTGGGACCTAACAGGAAGCCAGGCTCCAGGCTGTATCTTTTTAAATGCTTCTGGTTGACTGCTTGAGGTGAAGTATCTTTCAGGCATGGTGATGTGTTGAGTTCTGCTGGAATCGGTTTTAGGGCAATCAAAGATTCTGATGCTGTAGGTTTGTAAACAGAATCATGTATTTCCACTGGGACACCGAACGTAGATAAACGGCACTCATGTTTCTTATAGTTCAAGTTAGAACGCAACTGGACTCTTGCGTCAGTTGGCTTGTCACTCAACAAATCGAAGGAGGGGTCTTTCTTGCTGTCAGGGTCGACACTGGAGGTGTGGAGATCCAACACAGATGGTATTTTGGATGGTAGCTCTTTCACGTACTTGGCCGGGATATAAAAGGCTTTGGTGTTTTCATCTTTTCTAACGTGCCACCAGTTGTCGTTAGTTCTGGACAGGAGGATGTACCGTTCATTGGGTTTGATTGTTATGAGGCTGCCGTCCCTCGCAGTGTATGCAAACTCATATTCCACCAGCACATACTCCTTGGTGGATTGTCCTGCCTTCTCCATCTCTCCCAAAAAGGCTACAGCACTTCTCAGGAGATGGTTTGCACAGATGTCAACTTGGAGCTGGAAAACAAATGAAACTGTAACTCAATCAAGATACAGTAAAAATAAATCCCTCCTCAATCTAGTCATGACAGAATTTTATTAAGTAGATATATGTAAATTGAATGTTAAGAACCAGTTGTTATACTAATAAGAGTAGGAAAGTATATGTCAGTAGTACGCAAAAAGTTCTTACAAGTAATGTGTTCCCTTCCAAAACAGTTGGGGTTTACTAAATTGCTCTGCTTAGTTTTTAATACTCTTTACACCAGCAGATGGCACTACATGCTTCTCAGTGTATTTGTTTCTTGCCAAACCTCTTTTGAGGTTCCTCCCCAACCACCCTGACCAAACAGAATTTCTTAGTTACAGCTTAGTTAAAATATTTGTACAACCAAACCACTACGCAAACCATTAAATATACCTGAATGAATTAGTAATGTACTTAAAGTTTTTAACTAGTAACCCCAAAAGTCCTGATTTAAATTTAACAAAGGTATGCAGGACTGAAGGTGAATCATTTTTCTACTCCTGTAATAACTTGCAGTTTTGTTTTGAGTGTTGAAGTTGCCTAACCCAACAACTAAAGTCAGGTCTCAATGTGCAGCACTAAATAGTTTACTATGGCATCCTAATACCACGTATCCATCTGCCACTGGAACCAATTTCAGAGCGAAATATACAGAATGCATTGGACACTAGAAGCCGGTGTGAAACCCGAAACCTCAGAAGAGAAAGCAGCAGACAGTTGTTTTTAATTACTGGAAATATTGGCAGCAGTGAAGGAATTCATGAATAGGAATTCTACATATTTGAACTTCATGTAACACCTGCTTTTAGACTGGATTGTTGACTTTAAATTCATATTGTAATGCATATGATCTTGGCTTCTACATGCTGTATTTGCCCTTATCTTCAGCCAGGGACCACACTTCTATTTGGAGGCAGACTCGTCGGCTTGTGAAACGAAGAGAGTTAAGCGCATTTACACAGAAAACACACAAGTTGTAATTGAAAACATGCAAATGGTTAACCTTGTGTGTTTTAAAGTGCCCTGAGCTGCAGTGACAGCACATTTTAACTGAATGTGTGTACGGGTGTTTGTTTAATCTGTCTATCAAATTGTGCAAACATTATTTTCATCCAATATTATTAAATATAAATGTATCAGGCCAATTTTAATAACAAAGTCTTGAATGTTAATACTGCCACAATTGATTTTTATTGTATAGTAATTCAAATGTCATTTTCTTTGTTTTTTTACTTAACTTTCCCTTAACTTTGTATGATGCTGTTATTTCTATGAATACACTTTGGCCTGGGTTATACTGTCTATGTATAATGCAGGCAACTAGAAGGGCAGCTCATGAACTAAACACAGACTAATACAATTCTGCCAACGTCAGAGTTAACAAAAAAAAAACAAAGCTTTAAAACAGGCAGGCCTGTTTTGGTCACTACTGTTCAATCTTAAATGTGGGTCTGAAACCACAAATACAAGTGCTGTTCTCTATGGTAGTTTAAAGCAGGAATCCTTAATCTCATCCGTTAACTTCTAAAAATGGAAGCAAATCTAATCAAGTTCAGCTGTTAAGAGTGGAAGCAGTGGTTCTATTTGCAGATGTGTTTTTTGGGTAAACCTGTTTTTTAAGGTAGCCTGAGTTCAGAAGTTGTTCTTATACACAGCAGTAAACTGTCCTGATTTTATAAAATACATGTTAGTACTAGTACCTCTACAGAAGAACACCTTTCTGTGCTTATTTTGACAGGTCGCCGTAGAACTCCTGATAAAGTCCACTCTGCTTCTTGACATTAAGTGTTTTTTTCGTAGCTATATTAAAAGGGTTTGCCTGTATATTTTCATTTTTCCCTTCATAAACTAATTTTGAAAATGTTAGCTTTATGGTTCTTTCTTGTAAAACATTATCGGTACAAACACCGAAAATGGCAATAAAGGAAAACAAACACTGTTTTCACCTTCTGATTTGATTGTTTTCACATTTGTTTTTTTGTGCCCCCCCCCTCCTCTTTTTATAGTGACAGTGGCCAGAAATCTTCAAGAAGGGAGAAAGCGTGTGCACCTGTAGTTACAACTACCTTAGGAAATGTAAACAAACTGGTGTGTCAGCAAGTTTTCTGATTGGCTACATTACAGACGAAATTAGGAAATCATTCACACAGGAATCATAATGTAAATTTAAACATGGTTTTAGGACACTGCAGCTTTAAATAATTAGTTCACGTTTTGTGTTGTAAACATACACCCACAACAGGACCTGAAACGCAGACTGAAACAGGAAACTTGCCTTCCCCAAAACCTCATCTGCACCTCAGAAGCATGCATTTCACCATATATGGAACGATATTATCAAGAGTGCACTGAACTATATCTGCAGATTTTTCAACCGTTTACAAAGGCAACACAATGGCATGTACCACTGTCCTGATGATGTAATTGTCTAGAACATAGCCATTTCTTTGCTATTGCAGGAGCAACCATTGTAGGTTATATTTAAGGAATTTAAAAACTGTTTTAATGTTATTCTGTTGAAATTCAGACCAAGATGTTTGGATTTTATTATTTGTGAACCTGCTCCACAGTGCAGCCTGAAAAAGGTTCTTATGTAGTCTGTTAACCTCACATTCAATTAACCTTTGAGGTTGTATGCTCACAGTGGGTACATCATAACCCTGCATCCAATACAATAAACATGACATTTCCTGTCATTATGGTTTTGTATTCGGGGAAGAAAGCAACACAGATTTAGAATTGAGGGCGAGTGTTAAAGTCCCCCCATTAACGAAGAGAACTGGCGTGTCTCACTTTTTTATTACTGTAATTCTTACATAAAGATTTACTAGGCGCTACACAATACAAACAAAATACAAAGCATTGCAACCATTTCAAATACAAAATAATTCATGAAATAGAATCGAAATAGAAACCCTCAAGACAGTGCTGAACAGAACTGAAAAGGTTAGTTTTGGTAGGTGCATTTATTTATATAAAATGTTTTTAGTTTGAATTTAAAATGGTGTGTATATTTTGTGGAAAAGTGTTCCAAATTTTTTAACAATGAAAAAAAAGCAATTTTGACTATATAAAACAACAAAGATTTCCCTCATAAAAGCTTACCATAAGCTAAACAAAGAGTAATAAAGCATAGTACAAGCATGGTAAAGAAAAGGTTAGCATTGTATCAGTGAGTTATGGTAAAGCATAATAATAAACATAACAAAGCAGGGTAAACTATGGTAAATGCATAGACTAAGCACTGGAAAATCTGTGCTTATGGTAAAATGGTAAAACTGCAGAAATACCAGCAAAAATACAGCGAAAATCATTTATAAGAGTAGAATGGCAAAAAAAAAAAAAAAATCTTTAATAGAGGTTTATACATAAAACCTGCAACATCCTCTCAAGTCTAATGGAGTAGCATGTTATTGAACAATATTTACAAAATGAAATTAAAACAAAAAACAACTAGAATTCAGTACACCAATGAAGGCGCTAGCACTAGCCCAAATACTTGTCTCTTAGTAAACAAAGCTTGGTGAAACAGGAAAGCATAGTTAAAAGCACAGGTATGTATAGTCACGGTAAACTGTACCGCGCATTGACTCTGAGATGTGTGTCATCATCTGAGGCTGTATTGGGAATGCGTTGCTGTGTTGCTGCAGTAAATGTGTGTGACACGGAGCAAATCAAAGCTGGACCCTATATTGATTTTCTTTTACCAAGCTAACTTAATTCACAGTAATATCCCAAAAGAGCATGCAAAAGGTAAATAACGGAAAGATTGCCTCTAGAGACAATTAATGAGTATCACAATATTTTTTTGCTGTTTACTAGAGATACAACTGTTTTATTTAGCTAGTGGAAGTAAAGACAGAGTGTAAACCCAAGTAGTGTAAACTCAAGCTGACACCAGGTTGAACTGTCGACACAAGCAACTTTGGAAATGCAAGAACAATAAAGGGTGGCTAATTCTATTCAGTTTTTGTAAATAAGGAAACCTATTTCCTTCAGCCTGTGATATCCTCGTGTCTCAGAGACCGGATATTCATTAAAGGACAGGCTGCATTAGCAGCACTACCTTCAGACCTCCTAAATGGTCACAGTTCTTATTGTTTCAAAACTAGCCTGTAGAGCATTAAGCTGATGGTGATGACGGAACTATTTAGGGTTCTGAACGGTTCTCATTGCTGTAACCTAAACATTGTTCTGTTTGTTTGTTCTTTTTTTTTTTTTTTTTTTACTTTTTGTGCTTTGACCTGATCTACTCTTGAATTCCAGTTGCCAGACAAAGACATGTGTAGCACAGTCTAGATCAATGTCTTTATAGTAGTAAGAGCCAGTGCCATCTAGTGTACAGCTAGTGCATATTGCCAACAATACGAGAGAAACTTGCTCTACTGTAGCTGTTTACTAAATGGCACTGGCTACAACACAGTACCGTTGGCTGATCTAGCCTGTGTTACCTACTGTATATCTATCAACTACAATTGAAGAGCAACTTCCAGACTACTGTTCAAAGCACCTACCACATATCAGAAAGGTTTCAAAATAAATATCATATTTGGGTAAAGAATCACCCATCTTACATTAGAAAAGGTAAGAAAGATATCTAAACTGTTGCTACACACATTGTATTCAAATTGACTGTCCCTAGACGCTGTTATTAATTTGGTTTAATTGTAGTTAATGACATTTTAATACAGAAATACCTCTATGGAAATTAGCTTGAGTATAAATAATTATTACAATTTATAATACATGGCCCCAATAACATACTGCGAAATTAAAATTTCTTGCTATCGGTGTCAATTCAATCAGGAGAAGCTCTATATTAAATCACATTGGACAATGTTTACTTGAATCCAGTGCATAGATACCACAACATACATGTAAAAGCTCTCTAAATGAAGGCAGCCCAGTGAGTAAAAGAAATAGCAAAAAATACTATGTACAATATCACTTGGTCAACTTTCAACAATGTGAAGTTTACCTCCTGTATCTGTTAGGTACACCATGGTAAAAGCATAGCGAAGTGTGGTAAAGCTTAGTAAAATCATAATAAACCATGGTAAAACACAGGCAAGAGTGCACTGTAAACTTCTATATGGATACAAACTGTATATATATATATATATATATATATATATATATATATATATATATATATATATATATATATATTATATTTCCTCCTACAAAAATAACAAAAATACTAAGTACATTTGATATACATAAGGAAAACTTGGATTTTTTTTTAGAAATACAAACAGTACTTATAGTACATTTCAAAGAAACCTGTTTTAACACCGTTTGGAAGTTGGCTTGAGTACACTTTCCAAGGAAACAATTTGAAAAATTCACCTACATACAGTGCCCTACTTAAACATTCAGGCAGGCACTGGAAATATTGAAAGAATGAAGGCGATAGTTACCTTACGATAGGAGGCTGCAGGCTCATGTTATTCCTTCTAGTAAACATCCATTCTCTTGACGTGAAGAAGTGGTTTTGTACTTTCTTAGGTATATTTTCTCTTTTATTTGGCTTGCATTGCTTGGGAGTTGGAAACTTGAAAGCTGTCTATCTCTGTGTGTTCTGTGTGCACGCCGGTCTCAACTTGCCTGCTTCTGTCTCTCTCTCATTTCCTGTTGAACAATATTGAGAGCAAGTTCACAGAACTGAGATTCAAGACTGACTTCCTTGCACAGCACAAAGACAAGCAGGTTATAAGAGTCAATACAGCCATGTGTTACCAAAACAAAGTACCTGGGAGGCTGAATGAAAAGCACACCATTTGCAGAAGATCTTTATCATTCTGGGGCATCCCTCTTTTTAGATGATATTTCATAAGGATTTACTGTGCTGGTATACCACAGCATGGCAGTGTGTTATCAGCCACATTCCTTTTACTGTCTGTCTTCAGCTTGAAATCTGCTAACATGCTACACTAGTCAGTGTGCTGCTGATGTGTTGGTCATGACAGATACAGTAGTGATATCTTCATAATACCAGTGTATTAGAACCCATAAGCAGACCACACTATTACCAGCAATAGCAACACATTGGATTTGGTACACATTTTGTAC
The DNA here is from genome assembly GCF_017654505.1 of Polyodon spathula. Classification (NCBI taxonomy): domain Eukaryota; kingdom Metazoa; phylum Chordata; class Actinopteri; order Acipenseriformes; family Polyodontidae; genus Polyodon; species Polyodon spathula. The sequence goes on from NC_054545.1 coordinate 42,163,846, forward strand.
AGTAGTCCTGGTATGGTAACATGGCAAGGATCATTCTAGCCAAAGCATTTCCCTTATAAAAGTTTACTATCGTAAGTGTAATAACGCAAGATAAAGCATAGGTAAGCATTGTACAGGCCAGAGGCATGGTAAATCATCTTAATAAACATTACAAACCATGGTAAACTATAGTAAATTTACTGTGGTAAATTTTTTAAAGGGTTGTTTCTACCATAAACTTTAATTCAGGTCTTAAGCAGGTTAATTATAAAACCTGAACTGGAATAATGAGGATTGGCTCTCCCCTGCTCCAATAGGTAAGCAGTGTTTATTTGTGTATACCATTGGGGTACAACTGTTGTAACCGTTATACCATCGGCTCATTGAATTGCAGCAGTTCTTGTGCTGCCATCGCCCCTTAGTACAGAATCGTTGCCATTGAATACCGGTGGTGTTTGTGAGGCCATGTTCCAATACTGGAGTGTTCTTTTCCATTCCATATCTACACTGTGGGGTCAGGAGACATTGAACAACAAAGCACTGAGGAAGTGCAAATGTGTCAGTCCCATGACTCACACCGAATGGTAGTACTCTATGCCAGTCCTTTTTATTTGTGTGTACACAAGTGAGACCTGAAGGCAGAGTCTGGTTTTAGGATTCTGGGCGTTGTTGGGTGTTACTCTTGTGTCATGAATTCCTTTGTTTATATTCTGAAAACAGAAAACTTGAGCTAAAACCTACAGAATTGTTTTAAAAGGAGAAGAAATTATATATATATATATATATATATATATATATATATATATATATATATATATATATATGATATATACTTAACAATGATGTGTATGTTAAGAAAAAAAAAGTAAGGTAATGCAATATTCCAGATCACTTTGTATCACTTATAAAATAAATCTGTTTACACCTTCTGTATTCACAAACACAGTAGTGGTTACCACAGTGATCAGCAGTCTCAAAGCACACTGCTAGTTTCAGTTTTTCCCTGTCTAACAATACAGTTTGATTCCATTTCCTGTATTTCCCTCTTTGTGATTAGATAGCATAAGATGGATGCAGTTCTGGTTGAGACACCACTTCCGAGAAGAAATTTGGTATATATTTGGAACATAAAATTATGGCTTCAGTGACATAAAAAAATTTGACTGCCTTGTGATAATGTGAATCTAAAACAGTTTGTTGTTACGAAAGTCTGCAGATGAATATCTTACCTGAATAGGATCCTAGTTATTTACAATTAAAATACTAAGTGGTGAATTGTGACATACTGGTCTATACACAACACCTTAAAAGAAAATAACAGTTCATTTAGATAAATACATTTAAGTTTCCTTTATTCTGTGCAAATAAATCTATGTCATTCCTTCATAATGTAATATAATATAATTCTTCAGAAAAGCTGCAATAATAGGAACAGATTAAATTAAATCATGTGAAGTTAGTAGCAGGCTATTATTATAAGTGTTTACAGCAGGAAACTTGAAATATAATAGCAACTGCTGGTTGTTGACCACCACGTGTGCTTGATGTGGTATATATTGTCACAAACACAGATTTGAAAAGCTGATGAACAGGTTTGATTGGAAACCAGCTTCTTCCCTACACAGATGTTGGTCTAGCACTCTTGGGATTTGGGCTGGTATCAATGGGAACCTGTATTTATACAGAGTCATTTCCGATTTAGCAAAAACAGCAAACACACATCAGACACCTGTGGAAACATTTGTATGCTACGTATGGCACTGTTGTGGATTGCTTTTGATTAAAATGTTCAGACACCACTGCTTAAAACAACACACACAGGGCTAGATTATCAAAGCCATGTACTCCAAATCATCCTTAGTGCAACATGACTTTTTCAAAATGGAAAAAACACCAATGAAATGTCTAAAACCAATATAAAAACAACTTAATACTTCATTCGAGCCCCTCGATTAAATTTCTTCTTTATTTCTGGTTTGATAACTTTATTGGGTGTATTTCTCCTTTCTGAAAAAAAAAATGACAATTGGAGCAAATAACTTTGCAAATTTATCTCACAGACATGCCATGCCTCTAGCCTGAATGACACCATGGAACAAGGTAATACAACAGCCTTGTGTTGACTGCATCCATCACTAAGAATTCTGTATTTAGCAACTATTTTAGTTATAGGGTATTGTGACATAGTGGCTGAGTGGGAACAGGTGCAGGAGTGATGCAGTGTGGTAATTAAACAGACAGAGCCTTGTAATCCAGTTTGGAACCAGTGAACTTTATTTTATATTCCAGGTCTGGTGACCTAAACAATAATCCCCCAGCAATACACGACAATGTGTACTACACGGGGTAAACATTAACGGGATTGCAGTCCCAACTAATAAACACGATATCTGTCCCACAATAATACAAACACAGTCACCAGTCCTGGGTGCGTGCAGTAGTGCTCGTGGTGGGTGATGCAGTTTGTGACTGTTGATGACGTACTGTTACGGCTTAGCGCTGGCCCTTGGCGACAGCGGCAGAACTGTGTTAGCTGTCTGGTGATGTGCAAGACAAGACAAAACAAACAAAACACTTTTTTTTTTATTATTTTTGGAACAGGGTGTCTCACAGTCCTCAGTTTATTTACAAAACCAGTGTGAAGGAACAAATTCTTCGTCTCCTTTTATGCTGTCACACATGACCCCTTGGTAAACGAGTGCAATCTGCGGCTGCCACGTTGTTTCCCTTCCGGGTCAATGCGTTATTGTAACAGAGTCTCACCCCCTTCCTGGCTGGCCGACTTCTCTTGAACCCTGGGAAAGAACTGTCAGGCCAGCCTGTCCAAGGAACTCTGTTATTACTGATTAGTGCCCTCACAGGTCGGGAGGGAGATTTACAACCAATAATTATTGTATTTCTGTCACAGGTGCAAAGATTACATTGTAATTAATCTAACAATTAAATTAATGGTAGAATATATCTTTTAGGTATCCCAATACCCTATAGTACCTTGAATTTTGAAGGAGAATCTGGTTTTATATGATCCTAAAAGAAAGCATGATTTAGGAGAGTAATAGCCAATGCTGGCATACACACACATTGTGAAGCCTGTACATGTGGATAGCCATTCAAGTTGCAACATGTTTAGCCAACTGCCAGATATTACAGTTTAGTCAGGGCTTTTTTTTTTTTTATTAAACTTAATTTGGGTTTCAACAATGCATTACATTTTTAGCAACTGGAAAAAGACCTTAGCAACTTGTTTTATTTTGAGTACCTAGCTGTGAATTGTTAAACAGTATAGCAATCGGCAAGGTAAAATACTTTGATTCACTTTGTGAAGCTGATAAAAAAGTTGCAGTGCTAAGTTTGTAAACTAAGCCCCAAAATAACAGGAAATATGTGACATTTTTTTGTACAGTTTTTTTTTTTTTTTTAAGGTTAAATAAATCTTTTTCAATGTTATATTCATGCTTGTCGTTTAGGTTAATATTATCAATTCTTATTTTTTCTGTTGTTATAGATTAGCAGAAAATATTAGAAAACAAAGCAAATAAGTTGTTTTTTTAAAATGTAGGCTGTTAGTGCAGGCAGCATACCAGATTCTGTTTGCAAAGCATCTGCCTACACCTGGATCTGACAGGCTTCTGTGTGCATGCGGTAACAGTGTGCATCACATCAATGTTTGGTGTGCTTGGTGGTATCCAGAACAAATCCTAACTTGCTGAGCTAAACTGTGCAACGGCAGAGGGAATGAGTAAGTGTCATGAAACATCGGCTTCAAACTGAAAAGAAATGAGTGATAATAAAAATAATGCAAATATAGACTTTGTAGGAATGTTTAATTCTGCCTGTCCAATTAATAATTGCATCAATATGCCTGAATAGTCTCTTCTTATTAGGTCTAGCAAGGCACAAATTAAAAGCTGCTCCTGCTTTTGTGTTTACAGCCTTTACAGAAAACATGACAAAAGCACGGGCCCCGGTTTCACAATCATAAGTGTTTGCATGTGGAACCGCAGAAAATTGAAAGAGAGATGAATCCATCATTTTTTAAAACTGTCATAAAAAGTTGGATTTAGAAGGTTACAATGTTATGAATGTAAATTCACTTACTATGTAACTAATAGATAACTGTGGGGGCAAGTTAAGTGAATGAGGAAATAAACTGCTTTCCCAGTGAATGAATGCCCAAAACTTTGTCAGCTATTTTGAAAGTGGAGGTCAGTATTATTCAGTGTCAAGGTCTAAAAAGTAAAGCATTTACGACAGTGGGTTTATTCCAGCATATACCAATTGTGTACACAGTCAGTATATGGTAGGATATAGCCACTTGAATTCCTATAGAAGTAAGTGGTCCAGACTGTTTCACTGTTGTATAATAATGAGTATAGCTTTCAGCATAAGCGTGTTGCATCTACACACAGATTGCAGAAACTACAATGAAAGTTCTGTACAAAGAAAAAAAAAACTGCTGAGGCAACCTGACAGGTGGAAATGAAACAGAAACCTACAAAACAAAATACTGGGGAAGTCTATAAATCAAATTGAGATAAGAGACAAAAAACCAGGGGGTGGGATTCACAGAGCCATCTTCTTCCATAGCTTCATCAGCACATTCTTTTCTGAAAGGAGAAAACACTCATCGAAGTTACAGAAATTGAGGAATGAGGTTTCTATGGGTCAAGGAATTCCAAGAGGAGCAACAGTTTGATTAATTGAAGGAGGTTCAGAAACTCTATATTGTTTGCCAGAGGTCCAAAATGAAGATAAGAGCCATATGCATATTTTTATACACCAGTGATAGGAAAGCACAAAATAAAACGTTCCATTTTCTTAACTTTATGACACAGATGAGTAAACTTTTTTTTTGTTTTGTTTTACAGTATCCTCTTGTTACTGTGTCGAGGTGATAAATATAGATATCATTTTGGAACAGGGGCTTTTGTTTGTCCAGAAGTATTTCTCAAGATCATTAACACAAGCTGACAGGCCCAGAAGTCAGGCTGCCTTTTTATTTTTTAAGGAAACAGTCTCTTTCCTTTGACAAGCCAGATGGTCTCTTTTCCTGTAAGCTCCCTGTCTCGTTTCCCTCAGTCACAGAGATCACACATCCTATGGAAGCCAAATTGTAATTTAGAGATATCTCAAAATATTTTAAGATATCTCTATATCATTTTAAGATACAAAATACATTTTTCTCAAGAGTTTTCTCAAAATGATTTCCAGATATATTTAAATGGAGCCTTAAATGATATATCTAATATGCATTTTCAGATATCCTTAAATCATTTTAAGATGTCTCTAAATCATTTAGAGATATCTCTAAATAACCCCTGTCCATTTAGATATATCACAAAATCATTTTAAGATCTCTCAAAATAACTTCCTATGAAAATGCTCTATGACTTGAATGGGCATTTAGACATCTCTCTAAATCATTTACAGATAAGAACAGAAAGTTATTTTGAGATATCTTAAATGATTTAGAGATACCTTCAAATATTTAGAGATACAGTATCTCTACATGATAATTTGGCTTGCCATAAAATAAACTCTTAGATTGAAACTTCCCAATTGGGACGGGTCACGTGACCAAAACGAGTTTTGTGCTGTTGCCCAAAAACTGGTCTGTGTGGTCAATAGCTCCCTCTGAACACTCCCCAAAATAAACAAAATGGTGGACCAGCCACAGCATCACAGATTTCTCAGGATGAAATATTTTAATAAATACAAGTTTTATAAAACAGTGTCGATTGCAGTTTTCTCCTTGTAGTGGAAAACTTTTCCACTATAAGCCTCAACTGCAGTGAATAATGATGTACTGTTCCACACACAAAGATGTGCAATGCTAAATAAATGACCAATGCTTCTTTTTTTTCCCCCATTTGGTGTCAACATTGAGTTAGGCCTCATTATTGTATTTTGTTCCACTTCTGTTTTCCTCCCAGATGCATGGTTTAAAAGGGCTGCAATAAAGTTACACTGTGTCCAGGAACTCAAGTTGAATACAAAAACATCTTTTGCAGCTGCAGGAAATCTGCAGCCTCTACTTGATGTTACTTTTAGTCTCACCACAACTGGTGCACAGCTAGTCTTCAGGGTGCTGGAAGAGACTTACTCTGACAATACTAAGATCACATGGATTCTGCCTTTCAATCACCTACACCTATTATCCAACGGACGTCTTGTTGTTCTACAAGGGGTTTTGGGTTCTCATGCTCCAATATCGAGTTATCTTTTTTTTCTGTCTATCCCTGACTTTAAAAATTGCTTCAAACAACAGTGAAATGCAGAACCAGATACAAAATACTTTCAATTGAAGTTGTTAACATTTTTTTTTTTTTTTATGTGAACAAAAACCCCAAGGGAATAGTGTAATGTGGTGATAAGCATCTTTGATCAATGATTGTGAAAAAATATATATCTAGATCAATCATATGCACGACACTGCTATTTTAAAACTAGAAATATTTTCCATTTGCTTGTCAACTTGATGTTACATACTACGGCAAATCAACTGCCACAGCAAATGGTTTGACTTTTAAAATAATGTGGCAATGGAAGAGTTTCCATTAACTAGCCAAAGTCCTGAAGGTGTTTTGAAACAAGGGCGTAGCCACAGTATTCTGTGGATCTGCCAGCAGGGTGGTCTGAATCAAGTGGGCATAGCAGACACTGGGAGAAAAGTGGCATTTGTTTGACTCTCTTGATCAGATCAAAGTGATGTGGCAGTCAGGATGTGACAGCAAAACAAAACCCTAACTGACTGAGATGATGAGAATCAGCCAAGCCTACTTATAGATTTGCTCAATGTCACATGAGCACATATTCTCGGAAATGTAAAAAAAAAAACAAGCCACATGAAAAATGGAAATTGTACATGAAAACAGAATCAGCCAATTAGATAGTAACAGGATTTAACTAATAAGCAGACGAAAAGAAAAAAAAAATCTTTACAGATTGAAATAACTTTATAATAAAAAAAAAGTAAACCCTGTCATTGACCAGTTAAGCAGTAAGGCAGAATGCAAATCGAGGCATCTTAGAAATTCAAAAACATAGCACTTTACTGCTCATTATACAGTGGCAGGAACTTGCTATGAAATAATTGTCTATCCATCCTTTCAATGCAGAGCACTGAGATAATGACTTGGAGATTTAGCAAAGCCATGTCTATTTTTAAACAACATACTACAAAAACTAGGATGACGGTTTTGCAGAAGTTAAATAAGTCATCACCACTTGTTAACGATCAAAATAGATCTTTGAGGCGACCAAAGGTTTCACATCATACAGGGGTAACCTGGAAAACAAATAATTTTGGAGTAGTGTAGTAGACCCTGGGAGTCTAATTTTAATATTAATCTATCGATTATTCCTGGATCTTGTACTGCTGATCATTAAAATAAATTCCACTGTCGACAGTAGATTTATTTACACTTTCAGAACAACCCAGGACTTCACTTCCAACTAACCTTCATTCTAAAAACATTTCCAAGCAACATTGCATATGCCAAAAATAGAGAAGACATCAAGCAATAAGCTTCTTTTACCCTAGCTAAGCACCATCTCTCAGACTGATATTATTAGAGTAAGGGTGAAACAATACAGAATATCTATCTCAATATGTATTCTGATTTTTGCTCTTTTTGGCAAGCTCCTGGGAAAGGGTGCAATAAAATCTCAACTGAAAATACAACAAAGAACGGCAAATAAAATACTGTAGTATGTTAGTACTATATTTCATATTAAAATGAACTGCACAAGAAATAAAATACCTGAAAGCATTTCATTGTGAAACTTGAGTGGCAACGAGATTGTTTCACACTATATCAGATCAAACAAAATTACAAAGTTTATTTATAGAACACTCTTAAAAACCTAAAATGAACAAACAACACGAACACAGTACAGTGCTGCGCTCTCAACATGGTGAGAATATTGTGCATAGATTGAAAAAATGTTTTTGCATCTTGCTGTCAGATAGAATAATGTACTGCCACCTATTTGTTACAATCAGAATTACCAGTAACCAGTTTCTTAGTCTGCTCAAAACAATGCAAGAATGCAGTCCAAATATCAAGATTGGCAATTTCAATTGAACTACATGGAACAGTAGTGGGTATACTCATTAAAGGATGTATACCTAGTAAAAAATAATTAGGAAATTACAGTAAATTCTGCATAGTTTGTTTCAAGAGAAATGATGTTTAAACTTAGTGCCACCAAAATAGTGACCGATTCATTAAATTTCACAGCACACCTGATAGCTTACCAATAGAGCAGCAGTAAAAACACTGCCATTGCTTTCATTGTTTGTTCCCTATGCAACAGAGATCGTAAATTAAAAGAAAGGGGGCGTTTTAAAAAGTGCTGTGCCCTAATGGTAAATTATCTTGTGTACTGTGAAATCTATTGATTTATAATTTCACAAGATCTGGAGTCCAGTATTGGTAAATGAAAAACACTACTGCAGACTTATCAAATTTTAGATGTGTTGTAACAAACAAAGAAATACAAATTTGACAACATGCTACCAAAACACCAGAGTTTCACTTTAACTCTTTAGACATTTACTTTATTCCTCAAACATAACACCGAAGTTATAATCAGCCTGTAGCAAACAATTAGTAGACAAAACAGAACCTGGATCTCAACTGGTTTGCATGGTTCTAGGGTAAAATTATACTTCATTTTCTTTTACATTATTACAAGCCAATGATATTTACAATTGATTTAAATTACAACAAATAAACTTATTAGAATTTGCACATATAATTACTCTCTTGTTGGCACATTGGACAGTGGAAATTACATTAATATTACATGCTGAATATTAATACAATATATAAAATATATAGAAAAAGACAAGAATGTCAAAAGGCACAATTTCTTGTCTACCCAAAGTAAATTCAACATCTCTGCATATATGTGTGAATAGGAGAACCCTTCTAAAAGGGTTATTTTTTCCCCACCCATGAACATTATTGAACTATTTCCTTGACAGTATATATTCCCTTCATACATGGCCTACCTGAAATAAATATTAGTGAAAAAAAAAATTAAATGTAATAGAATTGTATCTGAACATGGAGTATATCTTTTCAGTTACTATTAAAACAAAAGACACCGCAAACTCTACCTCAGAACTGTACTAGCATGCATGTTTATTATCCACAAATCTACACCACTTGATATCTTTGTAATATATAAAATAATTGTCAAAGTCTGCATTCATTAAATTTACAGATAACAAGATGTTATTACTTTAATATATCTCCCTCATAAATTAAGTGCATAGATTAAAATGTGATCACATTTTATATGATACAATCAAGCTAATGATAGCCACTGCCACACTTACCAAGCAAAATTTTAAAAAAGATACAACCATGAGAAAATGGCACTCTCATCAAAAGAAAATAAACTACAAATTAAATCACAGATTTATTTATTTATTTTTTTTAAATCATATAAAACTGGTGCTTATAAAAGACTATATGTGAAATTGCAGCGACAGGAAACCCTTTATCTCTCTTCCTCAACTGCCTTTGTCTCTGAAGCTGTGATCTCAGCTGCCCGCCTCAATTTTGCAAATATGTAGAGGCAATCTTCCACTGTATCACAAGCATTAAAACTAGGTATCTCAATTCAAAGGTCTAAACAAAGAGACAACCTTTGATTTGCAAGCCTCGACATCCACGTTGGGTAAAAAATAAAAAATCCACACTACTACAGATCGGCTGTGTTCTGACTTTTGTAAAGCCACATGTGGCATTTGTTTCTAATGTTACCTGTAAGCGGACTGTTATAGACACTCATTTGTAGTAAGTGTTCACTGTTTTATATATGTAAGGGTTGTATTACATATGGGAATTCTCATTCATTCAGTGCTTTTACATTACTTTAAAAAAAAGTACAGTGCTGTTTCTGATGGTGTGGTGTGATCTAGTCCTGCAGCTCTCTTTCCAGATATCTCTGCCGTCGCAAACAGCAAGGGCAGGATTTGGACTGTGCTTTGCAGGAGGGGTGAAAGACAGCCTTGCACTCTTTACATCTGAAAAGTCCAAAAAGAATGAAAAATATAAAGAGTGAAAAGAAAAGGCATTTTCAGAGACTTTTATATTTTTAATGTATTTTTTTTTACAGCTCTTATAACAGCCTGCAGTATTTAATTTCCATTACCTGGTGGTTGTTTCAAACTCAAAGGGGAAGAGGATGTCATTGCCGTTACAGATCTGACAGATAAAGCCCCTCATTGTGCAAAGGTCACATTGGTAAACGTGGCTGGAAGCAAACTGGATCAGAGACTTGAGAAATGCTTCATACTGCCCTTCTGCTACCTACAGAACACAAGAAATGAATAAGTCCAAATCTTTTCAAATTGGTGTTAAAAGATAAAATGCACACAACCTGAAATTTGAATTAAGGTATTTAAAATCAGAATCCTTTAACAAGATCACAGAATGTTCTAAACGGAAAACTACCAAGCAACATTATCAAAAGAGAAAATACTAAAATGTCCCAAGGAGACTTGAAACAAACAGTCTTGGGGGGGGGGGGGGTGACGACAGGTTGTCCTCCGCCCTGTAAGCAGTCAGAGCAATATACTTACCACCCACATGCTAAAATGGGTTTTAGGTCAAAAGACTTTTTTTTTTCACCCATTAGGTTGCATTTGTATTCAAGTACACTCATACACAATAGACTCACATTCACACCAGCACAAAGCAAATATTCACAATTGTAAAAGCGGTGGGGGTCAAGGTTGCCCCAATTGTTTCTCTAACTTGGCTTGTGTTTTTGATGCAAGTTTGATACCTTGCCGTTTTTCACATTGCCAATGTGTTTCTGTTTCAGATATCACCTTTTTTTTTCCCACTTAATAGATAATAACACACACATTACAGGAACAGCAAAACTGTTCAACCTATATTGAGGCAATGTATTGCTGTTTGGCTAGGGTAAATGTAAATAGTAGCCTAGTCTGTTGAAAGGGTTAAGATGTGAATCTGTGTAGCGTAGCGGTTATGTAGTTGGAGTAAAAGTATGACTAGTTAGAGTTCAAACCCTGCCATATATATTTATTACACACACATTAAAGTTATGAGTGCAAAAGTATGTACGTTTAATTAAAGTGTTATCATTAAACTACATTTTGCTTTCACTTTAAAATTGTAATTGTTACACAAATAAAATACTAATGTTTTTTTTTTTAAAAAAAGAAAATAAATTAGTTTGCAATATAAACCGTGTGTGGGAATCGAACCCAAGACAAGCTTCCAATGCTGGCGCTCTAGCTTTCATGTCACAAAGTTAGTCCATTTTACATTTGCAAGTGTACTGCAGTAAAGTTACAATTATGTAAATTGTTTTTTTCAGGGCTTTCGTTTTTGATATACTGTATGAAATTAGTGTTTTTGGTTACATTCCAAAATGCTTGAGCGTTTTCAGTGTCAAAATATGTATAGTAACTCGACAGTACTTGCACACTTAAGTTGTACCTTCTTTTCTTTTCTGTCTTCCACACCGAAATCCCTATGGTCACGGGCACATTCTTCTGGGGTTTTTGTGTGTAGGCATTTTTGTACATTTCGCCACAATTCTGTTTTAAATCCTCCGTATCTTAACTGTAATGTAGCTTTAAATCCCGCTAACAAGCCTCCATCCTTATTGTAATCTCGTTTTAAACCTCGCAAGTGGAGTCTCCAATAGAAATGCAGGAATGTGCTGTCACTCAGTAGTTGGGGTGAATTTTTAATTTTCTAAATGTTTGTTTTATTTGAAACTACAGAGAATTCCTGTCAGGGACTGGAATTCACGGCAACAAAATAATAACCCTACGTTTTAGTCTTTAGTCTTCCTCACTGCAGATTCTGTCCAGTCACAGCTCACACGCTCGCTAAGTCGCACCCACAGTTTCTCATTCAAGTTCAGCGCTGGACTGTCTCCAGTCCCCAGGCTCATGCACCCCCTTATATAACCTTCCATCGTTTCCCGCCGCTGTCCGGCTCATCAACCAGTCACATCCATGCTCTGCAACACCCGAGAAACAGCAACACACATTCTCCCCTCATTCACTCACTCCCCCTTCCCATGCTAAGTAACAAAGTGACCCCACTCCCCTTACTAAACATGTAACATATATAAAAATTAGACAGAGAAGACAAACTGAACAGACAAATCCTGCAACAATGCAATTGTGTGGGTCGTTACAATATACTTTTAATTTGAAAGTAAAAATATATGAAAGCATGACAACCTTTATGTACAAAAATCTTAATATACAACTGAACAAGAACTGTTGATTATTTGTTTCATACAGTATTAAATGGCAGTGTCTATATCCGAGTGAAAAAGAAATAAAGAAATATCAAGAAAGAAAGGTCTATGAATTCATTTATGTAAACATTTATTTCAATATTTATTTATTTATGTTTCACTTTTACCAAATATATAGGCTTCAGCATAGCTAATTCTCAGAAATGAACACTCCTTTTTATTCAATGGGGACCACAAAAATAGCTGTACTCTCATCAACTAGTATGGAGAGGAAACCGTACTTCCTTGCGCCAACAGGGAACACAATGAGCGTTACACTGACAGGAAACCAACATTTTATAGATGAAGATCAGAATCTCAGAATGATAAAATGACTCAAATCTCACAAAAAAAAAAAAAAACTCCAAAATGTCAAAAATAAAGTCCAGAGAATTCTCAGCTGGTTGACTTCATCTTTCAATGCTGCTAGTTTGCTCAACTAATCGTGAAGCACTGACAGTAACACAACACGCTCGCAAACTGAAGGCTATAGTTTCAAATACCAGAATTGTTTTTTTTCTTACTTTATATATATATATATATATATATATATATATATATATATATATATATATATATATATATATATATATATATATATATATATATATATATATATATACACACACATACACAAACACACATTCATATCTATATATATATATATATATATATATATATATATATATATATATATATATATATATATATATATATATACACACACACACACACATACATACATACATACATACATATACAGTACCAGTCAAAAGTTTGAGTACACTTGCTGAAAAACCGAATTGTCTGTAAATCGTGGATTCCTCAAAATAGCCACCCTTTGCCTTAATAATAGCCTCATAAACACGAGGCATTCAGTTAACAAGTATAAGGAAGAAATCACCCGACATGTCTTCCCAGCTCTTCTGCAGCAATTCCCAGAGGTCTAGTGCACTTGTGGGTAGCTTTGCTTTGACTCTTCTGTCCAGTTCGTCCCATACAAGTTCTATGGGATTGAGGTCTGGGGACTGGGCAGGCCAGGTCATTAGATTGAGTTGTCCTTCACTTTCCTTCTTCGCCAGATAGTTCTTGCACAACTTTGAGATGCGTTTCGGGTCATTATCTTGCTGAAGAATGAAGGACTGCCCAACTAGCTGGAATGGCATGCCTCTGAAGTATGCTATGATAGCCATGCTGGTTGAGCTTGCCATAGACTTGGTAAAGATCACCAATTCTGTCACCAGCAAAGCAACCCCACATCATGACACTGCCTCCTCCATGCTTAAACATATGCAGAACTCATGCGCTCTCTGCGTCTTACAAATACTCAGCGGTTTGACCCAAATATTTCAAATTTTGACTCATCGGTTCATAAGACCGACTTCTACTCCTCAAACGTCCAGTTTCTGTGTTTTTTGGCCCAGGCAAGTCTCTTCCTCTTATTCTGCACTCTTAACAATGGTTTCTTTGCCGCAATTCTTCCAGTTAGGCCAGCTTCACACAATCTCCTCTGAATAGTTGATGTTGAAACATCTGTACTTCTAGTAGCATTTAGCTGAGCTTGTATTTCAGGGGGGCAGTTAATCTTCGGTTTCGCAGACCTGTGACTCGAATGAGTCACCCTTGGCCTGCCTGACCTTGTTCGGTCCTCATGAGTGCCAGTTTCTTCAAATCGTTTGACGGTCTTGGTCACACCAGTTACAGACACTTGCAAAGTTCTTGCGATTTGTCTTAAAGATAGACTTTCCTTTTTTAAAGTCATTACAGACTGTCTTTTTTCTTTGCTTAACTGAGCGTATTTTGCCATTTTCTGCTCCCTTACATTCAGGAATGACAAACTTGTGCCTATGCTACCTATATTTATAGTAATCATGGACCCTCACCTGTTACAATAATTGCTGACAAAAGGTTAATTAGGTAACATGCTAGTTAACTCAGACAACATCTAACAAAGACACTTTTATACTTAGGCCAGTGTTCTAACACCGTGTTATACACATTTCAGACTTTTAACTGACTTGGGCTTCAGACTGAAATCCCCTTGCTTTGGGTGACCATTTCATTGAAATTGACAAGATTAAAAATTTAATTTTTGAATGCAATTCACTTATGATTATCAGCGTATATAAGTACACGTATCATATAATGAAATATTAAGTGTTTATAGACAACTTATTTAATATAAATGATATAGACATCACAATAAATGCATTCCCTAGTATATTTCCAAATTAATAGCCATTAAACTCAGAGGCCCTGTAATATACATATGCATGGATAAAAGTGCCAGGGGTCTGCAAAAAAACGCTAGGAGAAAAAAAAAAAAATGGACAAGTTTACTTTACTTTGGCAACTTATTTTTTTTTCTACATTTCACCTAAGAGTGCTGGGAACTACAAATTAAAAGTGAAATGATGCTTTTGGCCGATTTACTTTTGCTGCACCAATACCCTGAAAACATGTAAACTATCCTTGCTGTATAGAAAGTCTCTGGCAGTTCTCACTGATAACTTGGCGTGAAGAACTACCGTTCCTCTCAATATATGAATATCTGAACATATTGTAGATTTAATCCAAAGTGCAGCTTTTTGTCTCTCAAATGGTAATAATTTGATAGAAATGCTTCATGTACTATACTTCAGTATAAATATACTGCCTTCCAAATACAGATGAAACTACTGAGGTTAGTCATTTGTTATTCACTTTACTCCAAATATTTTGTCATTAGTATGACAAACAAATGTTAAAAGTAGGGATAATGGGCATTTCTTCATAGCAATATGGTCTTGTCTGAAATCCGATTAAATATTAGGTATTGTATAGAGGGTCAGAGTAGGTAACCATATGCAATCTGTGTGAATTTTAAGTGAAGGCTCCAGTCAGTTACACAGGATGACTGGAGTGCTACTTTTCATATTTTTATTTTGCTACAGAAACCAAAACGGAAAACCTAAACTGCCACCTTAACAAATGTACTGTTGCAGATTACACAACACTTTTGTATAGTATGTAACTGTTTTCATTTTCAAAACCCTACCTGACGAAGATCTGCAACACCATACAAATGGGCAGACTCCAAAAGGTAGTTCCTCTTCTCAAGTCTGAAAGGGAAAAGAATATTTTTTCTTCATTTGTAGTCTGATTGGGGGGAGGGCACTTTATATAATCAAAATACGTTTCACACTTTAGTAGTTGATTAAGGGAAATTATAGAAGGCCACAATCTCAATTAAATCAATCCAATTTAATGTAATAGCACTCACTTTGTATGCATCGTTTTAATAGCACCACTTCGACATGTAATTAGGTAATCACCCAGCAATTTAATCTTCTGTCGGCTTTTGTAGATGTCTGACAACTGTTCTGCGTGATCATATAAACTTGCATTGACAGACTCCATGTTAATCAAGGGTTCTGATTCAATCTGACTGAGTAACTTCATAGCTTGTCTGGAAACCTGTTAAGAAAAGAAAGGAGCAAATAAAAAGTAAACAAACTTATACACATTTTACTTGGTAATAGTGATGTAGTGTGTGTTTTTTTTTTTTTTTTTTTTAATTAAACTTACTAGTCTTTTCGTCAGGTCCCAGTTGTGAATAATCCTTGAAGGTATGACTGTATTATCATCCCGGTGACAAGTTTCACAATAATATTGTCCAGAAAATTCACACAGCTTTGGTTTTCCAAAAGAAAAGCCAATTTGCCTGGGGCAACCTTTATGTTGGGTGAAAAGACAAAACAGTGAAAGCTGCAATCTAGTTAATTAAACTGTTCAATCATCACAGCAAGACATCACACTGCACAAACACACTAGGCTCTCTTTGCTACTTAATGATTCTGTCCACTTCTCACAAAGTTATGCAAAATGAATGGGATCAAAATATATATATATATTATATATATATATATATATTAATATATAAATATATATATATATAATATGTATGTAATTATATATATTTATTAGACACACACACCTACAAGTGCTCGTTCAAATGCAGGATTTTCATGTTTGGATAGCCGATCAATTTAAATATTCTCTCTTTTTCAAAAAGTAATAAAAGCCATTATATTGCTCAGAACGCAGGCAGAGACAGCATAGCAACAGGGTCAGGGGTCGTGGCTCGTGTTTGTGCCTTTATTTTACAGCAAGACATTACAATACGTAACAAATATCCCAGGAGTAAAGAATACGTTGTGTACTTTAACCCAGTGAATTAACTACAAAACAACGGATGCCAAATCAGTTCAAGTTGTTTATTCCCAAAATATAGTACACAAACTTGACTCCACATTTTATTCATTTTTAATTTTTTTTTCATTTCTTGCCATTTCTGTTTCTTCACAGTAAACAGTGACCATTGACCCGTTTTCATACAATAATATGAGGCTGTTTATGAGAGGCATTTCAGAATGATCTGCTTGCCTTTCTGTCCCATGAGATTCTGACTAGCTCCGAGCACAACCAAGACGGCCTTACATAGAGATTACTACGAGTGCGCGCGCATAATCTTGTTTGTTTACTTTTTACTGTCTAAAACTTAAAAAAAAAAAAAAGAGGCTTTAGCTGCAGTGTCTTTTTTTCTACATATCAAATCTCACATATCACACAGAGGTTTTTTCATTTACCATTTTTTAAAATGTCGCACAACTTCTTGTGAGGCGGTAAATAAGTGTAAGGTATTTGCGTAAATGCTTGTAGACTAAAAACATGGACTTATGTACCTTTTTTTTTTCTGTTTTTTGAATTTATATATATCTATATATATTTTATATATATATTATATATACTATATATATCTATAATATATATATATTATATCTATTTATGTAACTAAAGACTTTTTAAAGAACCTACCAACGTGTTAAGGTCATTCCAAGAACTATTCTGTTACATGGATGAATACAAGCCAGTTTAAACAAAAAAAAAAAAATACAAAACTATTTGTGGAATCTTCTGCAAGTGTTTTTGTTAGCATTGTTAGCACAGAACTTAAGACAAGAAGCATAAGTAAACCTGCATCCCAAACTTGTAAATGTACTTGTATAGCTTTCACAGGATTTACCTGCACATTTGAAATTCTGTGTATCCAGTCCTTTCTCTGTAGGGACAGTGGTCAAGTAGGGTAGTAAAGCACTACTGCCTTTTATACTGTACTGAATGAGTCTGTGAATGTTCCCGTCTCCTCCAACTCCGGTCTGGGGGTCCTCAGAGGTCTCCAGGTAAGACGTTAACGCCCCTCGTATAACCACTCTCCATGACTTTGCCTCATTGGCATTTTCAGCCTGCAGCTTTAAGGTGGTCTTGGAGGTCAAGATCTTAAAGAAAGCTGGTCCCCCGAGGGAAGTATCAGGGACAATGTCTCGGATTGCCTCGATCTTGGAGCTATTGTGCAGAATCTTTTGCTGGTCACTGATCCTAAAGCATTTCAGAGCCTCCAAGGACAGAGAAAAAACGTACGGTTCCCAGCTTTTGTTATCAGTGAAGACGTACAGGACCGACTCTTTAATAGCATCCTGCTCCGGTTCTGTGTGCCGAACCCAGTCCAAAACGATCGGCTTGTTGTCTTCCACAGCCTCATTGGGCTGACCAAAAGAAGGCTCTTCACTGATGATGTTGCTGGAAGTGGTGGGCTGTAATATTTCCCAGTGGTCATCCTGCTGCGGGGGCCGGCACTTGTGGAGGGCCTCTTGCAGCCGGTCTAGCCAGTCTTCAGCCTCATCTTGTGAAGGGGCTCGCAGGTACAGTTTCTTCCCAGAAAAGAGGAGCTCAAATCTTCCGTCACTGCTGGCCGTCCCCACTGACTCACACCGGAGGAGGGAGCAGTTTTCCGAACACGTGCGCTCCTCATCGTTCAGGTACAGACGGAACTCGTACGGGGACAGCTCACATCGGTACTCTTTCCAGATGCCCATGGCTCCTCGCCTCTCCAGATTCCCCAGCTTGAGAAGCCCGCGGAATGGGTTGGAGAGTCCTTGATAAAAAGGGGGAAAAAACAAGGATTTCACTTTTTTCACATAACAAATTTTTTTAATTTCCATTTAAAAAAATAAAAAATAGTAATAATGCATTTATAAAGATGCTGCAAAAATGGTACCAAACATTCTTTCAACTACTGCTTGTACACAATGTACATATAATTTATGAATCTGAAATACAGTATAATCGTAAATCTCGAAAAACTACTCACTTCTAAATCTTTTGTAGTCATTTTTGTATTACTTTAGTATAAATACATGTTAATTTGGATTCATATGTTGTTTTTTTCTGACTTTATGTGAACGAAAAGACACACATTTGCCCGTTTTCCCATTGTAAATAGTGATATTTTGAAATATCACTGTCCTGGTCACAAAAGCAAAGTTTGTGGGGAATAATAGCCATTTTCTATACTTTTGAGGCATAAGCAATTAGGAAATAACACTTACTACCCAGGAACAAAAATTGTGTTACATAGTGTAATCATTGCAGCACTATAGAATAGACAGTGGTCGAACTGGCTATGGCCATAAAGTGTTCTAAACATGTGGTTTAGTACATGTGTCTGTATCCCCATTCTCTACATTCTGGCGGCCTTCACATCTGAAAACATATTTACCAGAACAGTTACAAAACAGAGAAAATCTTCAACATTAAAATGAAAATGCATCACCTTGAAAGTCTGAAAGAGTGCACAAGAATGAACAGGATGCAGAGAAATAGAAAACAGAAATGACAACCAAATCAAAAGGGGAATTCGGATTTTTAAAAGGGCACTGGAAGTGCTAGCAAATGAAGCATAACTCAATAGTTTCTACTAGCACGACAAAAATGACTAGGAGTTGCATTCAAAGTTCCATTTCAAAACAGGGGGTTTTCTTTAAAAAAAAAAAAAAAAAAAAAAAAAAAAAAGTACAAACATTTAAATTACCAGCCATTATTAATGCAGCATTTTTGGGGGTTGCCAGAGGAGTTTGGCTAGTGCATTTAAAAATATTGTTGCTAGCATTGCATTAACATGAAAACAAAAATCTTGAGAATCTGTTACATATTTTCCCAATTTTTAATCAAATGAGCTCTTTCTTCAGAAATACTTAATTGTTCTGTTTCTATTTTTACAGAAAAAAAAAAAAAAAAAAAAGATTTGCAAACTTCAATAACTCAGACTATCCTGCCAGGATCATATCCATTAGTTAGGCTAATCGTGTACAGTAAGGAACTGTAGATTCAGGACAGACTACTGTTTGGGGAACTCCTGTTAGCAGTCACAGCACATACTGTGGCTGACACATGGTGTCCGATTGATGGCACATGGTCATTTTAAAAAACAATAATAAAGTTTTTTTTTTTTGGTTTGTTTTTTTGTTTTTTTTAAACTGGGAGCATTGAAATGTCTGTTCAGCCCATGGCCCCATCGCATATAACTCTTAAACAAGAAAAGCCGGTTCTGTACGGGAACACAACAGACAGAACAGACAGTAGGTCTGCAAAAACAGGGAAGTTTATTTTTCAGTTGGTTTTGGTTAGCAAACATCAGCTGCTCTTTTCATTGCAAGTTCTGCATCTGAGGGTTCTCGATAACCTGTTTACAATAAATTAAAATGAACTGAGAAATGTATATCCAAACATTAAAATGACCAGTTACCTTAAGGATATTTTCGTTTCTTTACACATATTTAAGTTCTGAAAATGGTGAATTAGTGATTTTTGTTTAACAAAACCTCAGGCTTCTGGCTCCACAGATATAGCTGCGATAGTGGAACTTCACAGTAAGATAATCCGATCTAAATTTAAACTCGGTGATACCTTCCTAATAAGCAACTAACACTGTTGTGACTGTACAATCTGTTACTTTATTTAGTGGGGACATTTTTATTATTTACTTTTTTTCCTTCATTATGAGCCACACACCATCAGATGCGTTCAAAATGACACATAAGAAACCTACGTGGCAAATACAAGTGCACGAAAAGCATTATTTACAAAATGGTTTCATTAGCAATACTAAATCGGGTTTACTTTATGATAAAAAGTAAAATAGAATAACTAGGTATAACAGAATCATTTTTAGTGTCTGCCCAACAACTGTATGTGAACCTGGTCCTGACGGGTTTCATTTTATTGCATTGTAAAATTCATATCTGAAAAAGCTCACCGATTTGTCTGCGATGAACAACTTTGAACTCTTGATTCAGTGGTAGTTTCCCATCGGAGCTGGGCCTTGTTATATGGGGGAATTCTAAGCCAGCAAAGTCCATTCCATTCCTAGTGGTCGTGCTGTCTGACTGCACTTGCTCATGCTCTTCTTTGGGCTTGTCATCTTGGTACGGTTTGTAAATATCATCCTCCGATATCCAGCTTCGGCTTTTCTGAACCAGCAAAACAAAAGAAATCAGTGAAGTGTCTTTACATAAAATTGTTTTTTGTAGAATTCCTCTTAACTTTAAAGAGATGCAATCTCATGCAGTTTGAGTACTGCCTGCTCAAACTTGCACTAACTCCTTACATCACCTGGAGGATATTTGTACACAGGATGAGATGTACTAGTGACATTTTGATTTTGCATGTATAGAGCCATGTGCCAGTCAACATAGCCTTACCTAATAAAACAATCAAAATTGAACTTAGAATGATTTCTACACTGACCAATAAAAATTTGACCCTAGGCACAAATCTGTTTTGAAGTAGAAACCTGTCCTCAAAAGGGGAAGTTATAGAGAATGTTAACAGCAGCTTTCCATGCTTAAACAATTCTTACCCAGACATTCTTAATGCCCTTGTAGAAGTGTGTGTGGACAATCACTGGAACAGTGTGGACTGAAAACTAGTTCCAGGGTGGGTATGTGAAGAAAACAAACTACACAGTTTTGAATACACACACCTTCAATTTCCTCCATTAGCCAAACCTGATAAGAAGTTGTTGAGTACTATGCCATTATAATCAGATACTGTAATATACTGAAACTTACTGGAAGACCTGTTGTAGGAGAATGCAATGATCCTTCAAAACAGCATTCTATATTTTGACCTGTTTCCTGACATCTCTTTTCAGTCTTGCAGATTTCATGTTTTTCATCTACAAGAGCTGGCTCTGAAATGTCTGATGTTTCCTTCATTAGTTGCACAGACAGCTGAGGAGTATGATCAGGCAGTTCAGGAGCTAGGATTGGTTTCTCAGCATCATGTGGTAGATCCCTGACACTTTCAAAATCTGGTTGCAAAGTCACCGGAGTAGAAGCATTTCCTATGTTAGCTTCAATAGGAGCAGTTGACTGGCCACATGTCTCATCACCACATGCTTCTGCAGACTCGGATGGAAGCTCTTGTTCTTGGTTTGATAGGAATAAGTCCTCTTTCTCTGAATCTTGACTTGACTGGGCACTTTCACTAAAATCATTCATTACCCTTAAAAGAGAAAGAAAATAAAAGCAAAATGAATGCGTAATCATAACAGCGTGAGGTAGAGAATTCTTTAACCAAGGTTTATCAAAAACAGAATTAGCCAGTTTGAGATACAAACACCAATGTAAATACAACACATAAAGCCAGATTAACAGGCATTGGTAAATCCTGCTGAAGAATATCCTAAGTTTGATAAGCGGCTGTCCATGTAAATTTCTACACCGATATGTCAACTGTCCTTTCAGGACCTATTTCTTGAAAGGTTAGCATTTCTAAATAGAAATGGAAATCCTGTCTGACGTTTAAACTACTAGGGTTTTGTGTGGGTGCACAAGTTCCAATCTTTAAAAAAGGCTTTTAGCCCAAGTGCAAATACTCTCAATCAGGTTCCCCTGGATACAAGAATACAAGACAAGGGTGTGGCAAGAATTGATAACATGATAATTAACAGGCTAGTGGTGCAATCGGTCACCTAATTTCTTATTCGATTATCGTATAGGCATTTATCAACGATACTTAATTGAAAAATGAAATGTCAATGCATTAACAGAAGATCCGATAACTAAAAGGCCATGTTGTGCATAATTGTTATACAAAAAGGCACAACTTACATTCAAATTAGAACACTGCCAATTATAAAAAATACAAAAGGACTTGTTTAACAACTGAAAAGAACATGTGTGCGTCCATATCAGATGTCCCTTTAACATTGTAATAATAAAATACTATCTTTTAACAGAAGTCATTTCTATCTGAACTATGGTTGTTCATTAATGTTAACATTTTATGTCCAAAGCAAAACATTTTAATGTATCTCACGAATAGACTAATTTAACTACTGTACTAAATTCAGTTTCTTTTTGTATATTGCCGTATAATCCAGACACAATGTACTTTGAAACAAGACTGTAAATAAGTAGATTTAATATTGGCATTCTTTAGACATGAATACGCATAACATAAAAAGGTATATGCTGTGTTCTTGTCACTTTTTAGTGCAAAAAAATGCATAGACTCACCAGTGAAGCAACTCAACTCATTTTTACATGGTGTATATCCAACGTGAATGTAGAGGCCTAAAGTGCGTATCCTAGCAATGCTCTGATGTTATCTACCGCACTAGCACGAAAAGAAGCACACAAGGTTTTAATGCAAACCGGCAACAGGAGACAGAAGCATACTTTTAAGTATCGCACCGATGGCCAACTCACCCTGGCATAGATTTGCTAGAGTCTTCTGCACTCATAATACCCATGTCAGAGTCACACGACCAGGGCTCATCTGAGGATTTATCTGGGCTTTTGGTCCCATTGACTTGCAGGAGGCTGTCAGAGCTAAGGCTGGAAGAAAGCTGTGATGAACCAGTGGTATCAAGGCTCAGGGTGGAAGAGGTGAGTTTACTTTTCCCCACGTTCTTACTTTGTGCCGATCCGGAGTTATGATGAACTTCAATGATATCTGAACCAAAGGACTGGGAAACAGAATCCCAGGATTCATTTAATTTGGAATCGGATGCTGGAAGGTCAAATGAATCGGAACGGGGGCAAAGGCCTGCAAGAACTAAGGGAGTGACTGTCCAGTTATTCAGTACAGCTGATTTGTAAGATAGTTGGAAGGAAAGGGAAGTTAAGCCTTGCAGGTAACTGAGCAGAACTTCCCGCTCTTCAGTGTCCAGTAGGAGTGCAGCCGGCTGGTAGTATCCAGAGAGTTTGGATCTCTCCCGAAGCAGCGTTATGAGATAGCACTCCATTAGACCGTCATTTAATGCTAACCTGATCCAGGCCCGACAGCGACCGATATCTGTGTTGATAAAGTTCAGATGTTCCAGCTCTGTGACCACATCTCTAAAATTATAAAAGGATGGATAATTTTAGTTATGGAGATACTACTCATACTGTACAGAATTATGACTTGGAAACTATGAAAGAGATCATTAAGAATGTGGTATTTTTATTAATGGAACAAATGCATAATTAGTTTATAACCCATATTAGTTATCAGTGGTATTATCAATGGTCAGAGATATTTCTAAAAATATATTTGTATTTTTAAAATTAGAAAATGACGCTGAAGCGACTGCTGTGAGAAACAATGTAAACCACCAAAATGTGGAACCTTAACTCTTCGGAGAATTGGTCACTTCAAAACTGAGCAGTACTCTTTTATATTATGATGCTCTCCCTGTGTAAAATAAAAGATAAATGTGAACATCTACAGATTTGTGTGCTTGAAAAACTATAACAGTACAGTCCCTGTTCAGTCTCAAAATAACTAAACCTCTTTGGTTGTACTACTAAACGTGAAGTCTGTTGAGCTACTGGTTGGTACTTGCTTACCTGTGAGTGATGGTTTTTAAGAGTGACCAGAACACAGGCTGTGGTAGAGGTCCTCGCGTCCCCAATTTCTTTCCCTTTCCTCCAGTTTCGGTTTTTACATATTTATTTTTTATCCCGTGGATAAATACAGCTTCCAGGGAACAGCAAAGGATGTTCGCATCGCTGTCATCGCTGGTTACAACAGCGTCCGTGGTCACAAACTGCTTTTGCAGTGCCTTGAGGGAAACCGCTAACTTCGTCTTTATCCACTATGTTAAAAGAAAAAGGAAAACACAGAGAGAGACAGAGAGATTTGTAAGACCACTAGTTAGAAGATGCTGTATGATTCTAGCCAACAGTCCTTTGGCTATTGGTAAATCCATACATAGTGTGGCTAATCTAACTAACAAAGATTTTGTCACAGAAGACATGGGAAACACACGATGCAATAAAATAAACTGCCTATAGTAGGCACTCTTAAAGCCAAATGTGCATATCACATACAGCAATTAGCTACAAGAAGCTATAAAAGATGCATGTTTGAGGCCTCAGCCAATTCATTCATTACTGTATCCCTGGGTTAGACTTGATAAATATGCATGTGATACAGGCTTCAACAGCTTATATGAATTTCCATATGGTTTCCTATGGTTCTGTGACAGTGCCAAAGTACAGCACTATACAACGGCTAGATAAGGCATAGAATGTGTGGATATACTCCACGTGACTTCCTTCAACTCTTTACTAGCCAAAAATCCTGTGATTTTTTAAATTTCAGCCATTATAAATTCCCAGGTAAAACTAATGAATGTGTTCTTCAGTGTAATGAACAGGTAGAGAATATCTGATTGGGTACTGAAAAAATTCCACATATGATGAATGCTTCCTAAACCAACTCTTGAAAAATGTCCCTAATCTGCCAGGACAAAAGTAGTCAGGATTTAACTACTTTACCTGTTTAACTTCTCTAGGGTCAGGCCCACTTTCAGATGTGTGGGCAGAAAGCATTGCAACTCCAAAGTCCCATCAACTACTCAATCACATGACAAGCTGCAAGAAAAGAACAAAGTCCAATCAAAACAAAGACTCTGTCCGAGTGTAACTCGGATATTTTTGCCGATAAAAAGTGTTCTGTGTTGCACAACAGTAGAAGTCAAGCGCCTTTAACAGTAACAGTAATTGCTTAGATGATTTAAGGACTTAGATTAGCGATCCCTATAAATACTTTAAGACTGCAGAACAAGAAAAAAAAATGCATGCACGTGAACAAATAAAAACAATAAACATATTAAACATTACATTCTGAGAAACAACGTAAAAACTATAACTGTATAATTGTTAGGGATGGAAATTTCGAACAGTTTCCTATTCAAATACATGGGGGCCAACATTTTCGTGTATTCGAATACTCGAAATAAAGAATACAAGGCAAATACGTATGGGTACTACAGCAGACAGCATAAAGTGTGAGCCGCTAAAGTTTAATTTCACTCTTTGGAGGAGCCAGCTGGGTTCACAAAGTGTATGTCCAAGACAAGATTTCTTTGTTCAAGTTACTTGGTCTACTCAATAACCTGTAAATAATTCAAAATAAGGCCACATACCTGGTTGTACTTTTAGTGGTCACTACTCCATCCATTCACAGAAAGTCAACAGTAAATGTTTTACATTGTCCTGCAGTCCACAGAATTAAAAAAATAAAATAAAATCTGTTTTCTCAGTCATTGCTGTGTTCTGCTTAGCATTTAGCATGTCTTTATATTCAACATAAAGCTAAATTAGCACTCTAATTTCAATATTAATAAAGTTAGGCTTCCTTTTTAGCACTTGCTATATCCTCTTGTTTACAAATTTAAAAGTTAGCTGGTGCCGTGCTCCCGGAAGCTGTTTCATGACGAGCAGCAGCGGCTGTGTGCAGTCATTACAGGGGAACTCAAGCGGGATGATCTGTTAACATTAGCTGAAAACAAGGCAACAAAATTGCCAACAATTTCAAACAGAATATGTTTACTGTATAATTTTACTGTTACAAGCATTGCATGATTAATTAGGGTTGTTATGTTTAATATGCCAATCTCATTCGCATGAATTTAACACTGATTTTGAACAACTTATCAAGCGTCAGCATTAAAAAAAAAAAAGGTGTTTGTGTCTACTAGTAGCTAATATAAGTCTTTTTCGTCTACTCGAATATGTAATAAGCAATTCAAACAGTTTTATTTGTGTAATTGTGTATTCGACTACACTGACCCATCCCTAATAATTGTCTCGTATGACTAGCCTAGATATAAAACTAATTTAAGTTACCAAATCAGTTTTGTATAAAGCAAAACTCTTTGCAATTTAAGTCTTTCAACACTGCAAATCTTTAGTGCAGTCAAATGGAAAAACAAACTCCAACAGACAAGCTCACTGCTCCCTGTCTTGGGTTTAATCACTTTTGCATGACTTCTAGTGCGTTGAAAGTATTTAATAAAATGCAGAAGAGTTGTCATTTTGCAAAGTTACTTTCCCCGGAGATTACATGTCTATTATGGTCCTACTATCCACAAAGTTGCTTTAATAAGTACCATTTAAAAAATCCAAACTAAGATGAATATGACTGGTGTTTAGCATCACTGGCAGTGTTAACACTACATAATTGCACAAAGTTACCATAATTTGTTATTTCATTAATTAAAAATGTAAGGATAGTTACACCACATTACGAAACAAATAAATTACTTATTTTCAAATGAAAATGTGCCTTTATTCCCATTGGCATTCCCCAGTTTACCACAGTGTATCCATCCCTAATTGCTTTCTCATGACTCGTATTTTCTATACTGTGAGAATAGGTTTCCTCTTGGATTGCTTTGCAATATACAGTTATGGTATCCCCCTTTTCTCCCAAACAAACGGTATGTTCAGTAAATAAAAAGGAAAACAGGAGGGCTCCATACTTTTTTTTTTACACGTGTACTGCAAGACACACCAACATACTTGCAGAACATTACAGAATAAATATGAAAAAACAAAAGCCTATAATAATGGACATTTAGATGCATTATTAAACATGACATATAATCAAATATATTTTTATAATCTATTGGGTTCTTTTTTTTTTTGGTCTGCCTGGCACAAATCAATTATTTTACTGAATATAATCTCATAGCTATAGTACAACTACTCTTTGTAAAGCCGGGTATATCATTGTAAACTCAATGGATATACTGTATAATCCTGTGAGCCTCCTCAAGTCAAATCTGAACAAACAGATTCTTAAATTAAAACATGGAACTGAGAAATCAAGTGACCAACATTAACCTTGGCTGAGGAACGTTAGCACTGCTCAGTGATACTATTTTCTTCTGTTCTGTATATCTAGTTACAGCACGACCAGGGATTACCTGGAACTATGAGAGAATGTATGTGACAAAGAAAATGAATGCGTACTTGTCTTCAAATTATTTAAGAATAAATCAATTTTTCTAAAGAACACTTACAAAAATCCCCTTTCGTTTTGTTAGACTAAAGTTTTTTGTTCTAAAAAACTGAATGTTTACCTTAGGCTATGACATGTGCTAGGATTATTCATAACTTTCCAGATTTTCTTATGTAGTATGTTTAGAAAAAGAAAAGGCATTTACAAACCATGATAAACATCCAGTACAACTTCTGGTTTATGCAACAACTTATCACACAAAGGCTAGCTGCTGTGTTTTTATTGAAGGGTTTTTGGGGTTGTTCAGGGCGTGAAATAACCGACAGCACAGGCGTCAATTGCCTAAATGTCCAAGCCACTTGCTGCAAAAAAAAATAAAAATAAAAAATTACAGCAAAAGTTGCCTGTAAACCACTGCCACTGGTGTCCGTCAGCACCAGCACATCTGATCTACAACCCACTTACGAAGTGGCTCAGCGTCAGTTGGCCCATTCTCTGTCTAATCTCATCCTGCAAGAAAATGACTCTATCAGAATGTATTACTGCTGCAATTCTTTTTACGGTGCACCTTCCAGCACTAAGTGATGAGAAAGACGTGCTGTATCATTGGTTAATAGAGTGCAAAAAGAGGGAGGGACGCTGTTAGACGGAGCTCAATATGACCACGCTCCAAGGACTGTGATTTTTGCGCACCATGTTAACTCAAAGTTTAAAAAGAAGGATTAAAAGCTGTAAAGTGGCAGCAAACAGTTCAGATTTACCTAATGTTCAGGTAAGCAATGGGTCAGAATTTGTGTTTTACTACTACAAGTCTCACATACAACTCTGCTCTTCCAACATGCAGCAGCTTTTATTTGCTATAAAATGAGCCAGATTCACATAAATCACATTCCTTTAATGAAATTAAGTAACAAGTGTTTCCTGAACCTTATAAACATGGCTTTCTTTGAATACAGCTTTGGAAGGTCAGAAGTTTATCCATTTTTAAAATTAAACTGTGTCATTGCTTGGTGAGGTAACATTCAAATTTGTTAAAATTACCAATCAGAAGAGCTGAAAATCAATGGACAATCTCTGTTCCCACTGTCAAGCAAATCATCTCTTTTCACCTGCCAACCTAAGCAACAGGTGTTACCAAGCTACTGTAACCTGGAGGCAAGGCCCCAGCTGTTTTTCCGCCTAACCCTGCAGGAGTACAAAAAGCACCAATCAGCCAAGATTAGCAACTTGCAGAAATCAGAATTCACATAGCGCTCATAAGACTCAACGTACACGCAAATTTACTAGTTGAGCAATCCTACTGAACGTGTTCTGTACATGTTATTTTCAGCTCAGATCATCTGCCATGCTATTCCAGCAAGCATTGTTTCTGAAAATATTCCTCGAGGCTGACTGGAAGGTGGGCTTTGGTGCACAGTGCAACACTAATACGCTTCGCCACCTCACTTCCTAGCACTCGGCCTTACGGAATCTATTCAAAATAGTAGCCAGGTAAACAGTGATCTAATCAGAAACAAGAGACTCCTACAATACTCACATATTAGGCTATTAAACAGGCATAATTCAAAATTTAAAGTAGTATACCTTTAATACAGGTTTGACTGGCAAAAGGTTCAGACCACTATTTGGATGTGGGGGGGGGGGTACAAACGTTTGTGATCTACTGACAATAAGGGCAGTGTGACTGCAAAAAAAACTGACAAGTCATTCTGAAAACATAAATCAACTATATCACTCCCTGCACTGGATTATGGCGAGCCACACTAGGACAGTCTCTGGTCACACCTTGGCACAGTTGTATGTACACTAATTATGTTGTGTGGATTTCACTGTGCAATACATGGCAGGTACCAAGAACAAACAGAATAGGGGCCTGTACTTTTAAAATTATCATAAATGAACATACCTACCCCAAAATTTCTTGTAAGAATTACAGCAGTTGGACAGTGCACAAACTTGTTTTCCCATATGACTAAACTGTTGGCATCCTTGACATTTTTTATAGGACACAATACCAGAAGTATCCCTTAATAATTGATTAAAACATGGACTGTATAAAAGTTGCCCCTGCTGCGTTTCTGTCACACTATGAAAGACAGCAGATCTCCTCGACTTTGAAAGAGGGACAATCAATCAACAAGTATTTCTGTTTTCCAGTGCCCAAAAAGTGGTCATCATTGAGGAAATGTCTAGTACTGTTTAATATAACATCATTCCAGTAACTTTCTGAAACAAATACCATGAAAGTCTCCCTACACCAAACTTGTATGGCTGACCACAGGGAACATACTCCCTCTTAACAGAGTTCAGGCAAGTATTCCTGTAGTTTTTGCAAACGCTTGTAAAAGGTTTTGTGCTAACAGTACAAAATGTCCCAATGAGAACTTCCTCTTAATTGGGGCATAGTGAGGCAAAGTTGACTGGGTAATGTCCTCCATAAAATGAAGATTAAGGCCCCTTTTAACATTTTAAATAGATTAAGTTTTCCATGTGCAGTGTTCATTTTAGCTGTCAATGGTTACTTTACCAAAATCAACACTGATGTTTATGTAACTGTTGCCTCTCCACTGTAACTATAACCCCATAATCCAAAACATAACAGCAATAAATTAATATATCAATGCACACACAATACATCTCGCGTTTTTGTTGCTTTGTTCAATAGTCGTTTAAGTATCTTATGATTTACCCCAACGGAACCCGGAACCTACCGTAGCCCATGAGAATATTATACACAAGTATAGCAAACACTCTACTATATGCGATTTTTTTTTTCTTACCGTGTTTATCAGTTTTTGAGATTGCAGGTAAATCCCGGTTTTATTTGCCACAAATTCCACCTCCTCCAAAGAGGCCAATTATTTCTCACCGCGGTGTCTCAGGTCTGCATTACTGGAAAAGTGTTCTCTAAATCGGCCGTCATGAGCGCAGTTGATCCTTCTGCACTTGCAACAGGCTGAGTGACTGGCTATTAACCCGTAAGAGCGTCCCCAACCGCCCCAAAAATACTTGTTTGTTTATTTATCGTCAGCACACAGCACATCTAGCTTGACTTTTAATCAGCTGTTTCCGTCTGGAAATGATCAAGTCGTCAGACTGCAAGACGTGATGCATCACGGGATATAGGCGGACTGGTTGGTAAATCGTATTCCTGTGCACAGTTGCCAAAAGCGAAAAGTCGCTGTAATTTTTTGTTGCGGGTTGCATGATTAACGTGTCAATGTATATGCACGGCATTAGAATTTTAGAATCCTCTTATCCCCACCAGTTCATTTAAAAAAACTACCACTACTAAAAAAACTAGAATTTCTAAAAATAAAATATGGAATTTGTATAAACACCCTCACTCCCCTCCCTCTGAAATGGACTGGGCTTGTTTTGGCCTTGTTTAGAAAGGCAGTGCCACTTTGTTTTCTCCTGAGACTTGGCAACGCGGTTTTTGTGGTGCAATTAAAGTTGTTTACATGGAAGGCACTAAACAAACTGTTCTGTGTAGTACTGGACAAGTGCTATACTGCTTGTGCTTCTTATTACAGATCAGTCATGTGTAGTAATATAATACTCCTACAAGTTGAGAAACCATGGATTTATTTCACTTTCTGCAACTATTCAAGTCAATTGCATTTTTACATTCATTTCAACCCTCTCGTGTATGAATTATAAAAGCATCAATTTTTTTTTTTCAAATATATTTGATAAATTTTAGTTTTTATATATATATATATAAATGCAAAAATTAAAGAAGTCACAGAAGCATCCATTTTAGTGGACAACATGCATAGGGGAATAAAGAATGCTCTTGGCACAGCTCATTGTAATCTAAAATTCTTATTTGTGCATTAAACACGTTTATTTCATACGTATTACGTTTCCCATTTGGAGGGACATGGTAGGGTACTTACTTATGACATCGTGTAACAAGTGTAAATATAGGTGTAACATTGTTCATTTTTTATAGGAACATTGTAAACTAAATAATATATATATATAGGATATATATATATATATATATATATATTTCGATTTCAAGTGTTTTTTTTTTTTTTTGCAACGTATGCTCCATTTAGTGCAACGTACCATACGTTTTCTGTTTAACATTTACATGTAAACTGAATTTTGTGGATGTTGGTGCTTGGTGTGAAAGTTTGCAAAGCAACCTGGACACAATGGCTCCCTGCACTTCATGCAAATGTACTTTTTTTTGTGTGTGTGCAATGGCACCTGTTGGCATTTTTTGTAGTAGTTGACTTTGGCCAATGATCTCCCACACTGAACCTGATTTCAGGGGGTGCCTTTGATACTGCCCTGCGTCTCAGAGCAAGAGGTCAAACTTGGCCTACCTCTTTTTCCTTCATGCTGGGGCATACCAGTATTGATCAGTGCTCGAGCTATGGATGCATTGAACTGTAGTTTGTCCTTGTTACTAAATACTGACATTCTGTACAGTAACCATGTATTTACACAGGTTACATCAGGAAAGTGAAAGAAAACTCTAATGTGCCTTCCCATACGAGTAATCGGTTGGCATCCTTGACATTTCTTATAGAATACAATACCAGAAGTATCCCTTAATAGTTGATTAAAACACTGACGTAATAAAAGTTGCTCCTTTTGCAGTTTCAGCCACACTGGGAAAGACAGCAAATCTCCCTGACTTTGAAAGAGGGACAATCAGTGAACAAGTATTTCTGTTTCCCAGTGGTCAAAAGGTGGTCATCATTGAGGGACTATCTAGTACAGGGATGCAGTTACGATAACATTAATAAGAAGAAATATGGCATCATTCTAGTTACTTTCTGAAACAAATACCATGAAAGTCTCTCTGCACCAGACTTGTATCCCTCCAAAATAATTTGTAGTCCTGGCTGGCCACAGGGGTCATATTCCCTATTAACACAGTTTAGACAAGTATTTCTGCAGTTTTTGCAAACACTTGTAAAAGGTTTTGTGCAATCAGATTGAGTGTAGGAATGGTACTCAGAATGACATTTCTTAACCTTGTGGTTTTGTTAACAGTACAAAATGTCCCAAGGAGAACTTCCTCTTAATTGGGGCATAGTGAGGCAAAGTTGACTGGGTAATGTCCTCCATAAAATGAAGATTAAGGCCCCTTTTTAACATTTTAAATAGATTAAGTTTTTCATGTGCAGTGTTTATTTTAGCTGTCAATGGTTACTTTACCAAAATCAACACTGATGTTTATGTAACTGTTGCCTCTCCACTGTAACTATAACCCCATAATCCAAAATATAACAGCACTGTATTGTATTTTAAAATAATGTGTTATGCTTCATATTACTAGAGGTGCATATTGCTAAAAAAAACAAGTATTTTGGAAAAAAAATTTAAGGAAATGCGAAACCACACACAATTAGGGCTACAAGTTTTCGGGTTATATTTTTAATCAGGGGACGTCCCTTTAAATAAATTGAGCTGATTCTGTTTTCATAATTAAACTCAGAAAAAAAAAAAAAGTTAATTACAAAACAATCTTTGTTTTTACCTTCATATCTTGATTGAGCCTAATTCTGATGCCCTTAGGTTTTATTTCAAATAGAGCTGACACATTACGTGAATTGTTCATCCCCGATCCTACTTTTAATTCACATTTCATTTTTGCAATCGCCTAATTTAACGTTGTGCTTTTGTTATTTTCCCCACTAGTTTACAGAGAGAGGTCCTGACAGATATTTTTTTGAAGCACACAAATGAATACCTAGTGCAGCGTGTACACCGACAGCAAGTCCTTTAGGTATCTACTGTTTTGCCAAACATACCACTTACATTATGAGATACTGGAGGACACACACACACACACACACACACACACACACACACACACACACACACACACACACACACACACACACACACACACACACACACACACACACACACACACACACACACACACACACACACACACACACACACACACACACACAAAGTTCGGTATTACAGCGTCCACACTTACGACAAACCGCAGTACGTATCGGGTGCGATCTAATTATAACCGGGTTTGAGACTACGCCCTGAGGTGGCCTTGAGGACGGTATTAAACGCTGCATAGTGTGGACACAAACTGTATTTACAATTTTTAAGCCACTTTAAATGTAATTAATACGTTTTTTTTTTTGTTTTTTTTTTTTGTTTTTTTTAAGTCGTCGCCAATTTATTTATTTATTTTTACACCGGCTTTGAAATGCCCAATTATTATTTCTCGATACCGGTTCACTGCTGCAACCCCCCTGACGATGCGTGAAACGGAGGCTGGAGCACGCGTCCTCGGAAACGTGCTCCTGCCAATCTGTCATTTTTCAGACTGTGGATCCACAGGGAGGCCACCAGACCTATCGTGCCGGAGGACAACACAGATCTGATGGCTCCTCTGCAGAACCGCAGGCGCCCTATCAGCCACAGGGGTCGCTGGTGCGCGGTGAACCGTGGATTGCCCTGCTGACCTAAGCCCTCCCTATCGGGCCGGCGCCTAAAGCCTAAATGAACCTTCAGATAGTTTATTTAAACAGTAAATGTTACCAGTGCATATCAAGATGTAAACAAAACCAGGATAAATAAATATATGATCTAATTCATTACAAATATAGAATGATTGCGTCGTAACATATGAGCAATCATAGTAATGCACAGATGTGGCCAACAGTTTTGCATCACCTAGAATTTTAGGATTGAGATATAATTTTTTTTAAAAAACTATATGAACATAATTTAGATCTTTTATTTAACATCATGTAATCAAATAAACTACAAAATGACATCACAAAAGTCTACCGGAAGCCACAATAGTACTACAGTATTTTATGTTAGATTTTTAAATGTCAATTTTTGTAAAAACTTGTATCCATAGCTGTATGTCTAACAGTTGATCCTTACACTAAACTGTTAATATACCCTATGTTCATTATTTTTTATTATTAGTTAGTCATTTGGCAGACACTTTTGTTTTCGTTTTAATGCTGGCTATGGTGTTTCACCACACAGGAAATAATGTAACGTTGCAATTTCTGTGGAAAATAGGTAGTAGCGCCCCCGTGTGGCACAAACACTGTTGTCACCACTCTCTAATATCTAAATCAGTGGTGCACAGCTCAGGCCATGGAGGGCAGGTGTCCCTCCTGGTTTTTGTTCTAACCTTACCCTAAATAAGTTAATTGGACCAATTAAGCTTCTAAAGCATTTAAACTAGAAAGGAAGGGGGGAGCATTTAAACTAGAAAGGAAGGGGGGAGAAATCAACAAAAAAACAGAAGGGAGACCGCATCAAAACAAGAACAACAACTCAGGTAAGACAACCATTAAATGTATTTATCTAAATGCTAGAAGTATCAGAAACAAAATTCTAGAACTTGAAGCTACTGCACTAACAGGTAACTATGATGTGATAGGTGTTACAGAAACGTGGTTATCTGAGAGTGATGGGGACGAATATAATATTTGTGGGTATACACTGTATAGGAAAGACAGGCAGGACAGAAGAGGAGGAGGGGTAGCGCTATACATAAGAAACAGTCTTGAAGCCCAGGTGTTAAACCTGGACAAAGAAAATAAAATCGAATCAATATGGGTCAGAATAACAGACAAAAATTCATAATAATGATTCATAAAAAGGCATAATAATAGGAGCATGCTATAGACCGCCAGATTCAGGCGGTGAGCACAATAATCTGTTATACAATGACATTAGAAATGTGTGTAGCAAAGGAGAAGCCATACTAATGGGGGATTTCAACTTCCCCCAAATAAAATGGGAAAACCCGGTGGGTAGCGCGAAGGATGAAATAGAAATGGTGGAAATGACAAATGACTGCTTCCTAACACAATTTGTGAAGGCACCCACTAGAGGGGAGGCATGCCTTGATTTAGTCTTTTCAAATAACGAAGATAGAATAACTAAAACAGAGGTCAGAGAACCACTGGCAAACTCAGACCACAACATGGTCTCATTTGAAGTGTTTTTTAAATCCCCAAAAGTAAAGACTAAAGCTAAGGTTTACAATTTTAGAAAAGCAAACTATGAAGGCATGAAACAGAGACTAACAGAAGTAGATTGGAGTAAAATAGAGAAAACACCCACAGAAGAAGGATGGTTGTTCTTCAAAAATGTAGTACTAGAGGCGCAAAACAATTATATCCCTAAAGTAGACAAATCTAAATGTAAAACTAAATTGCCAAAATGGTTTAATAGATCAATTAAAAAAAATATTCAGCGAAAAAAGGCACTTTACAGAGCATTAAAAAAGGACCAAAAAGAAAGTACGCAGAAAGAGTACACAGAACTGCAAACGCAAGTCAAAAAGGAAGTTAGAAAGGCCAAGAGAGAAATAGAAATGAACATTGCTAAGGGAGCTAAAACCAATTCCAAAATGTTTTTCCAATATTACAACAGCAAGAGAACATTCAAAGAGGAGATTAAATGTTTAAGAGATACAAATGGCAAAATCGTAGATGAAGAAAAAAAAATAGCAAATATGTTAAATGATTACTTTTCACAAGTTTTTACAAAGGAAGATACTGACAACATGCCCCACATGTCATCCAGTTCCTATCCAGTTTTAAATAACTTTAGCATAACTGAGGCAGAAGTGTTAAAGGGACTAGGAGCTCTTAAAATAAACAAATCCCCTGGGCCGGATGAGATCCTCCCAGTAGTACTCAAAGAAATGAAAGAAGTAATTTACAAACCGCTAACCAAGATCATGCAGCAGTCTCTTGACACAGGGGTGGTACCGACAGACTGGAAAATTGCAAACATAATACCGATCCACAAAAAGGGAAACAAAACTGAACCAGGTAACTACAGACCAGTAAGCCTGACTTCTATTATATGCAAACTTATGGAAACTATAATAAGATCCAAAATGGAAAATTACCTATATGGTAACAGGGTACTGGGAGACAGTCAACATGGTTTTAGGAAAGGGAGATCGTGTCTAACTAACTTGCTTGATTTTTTTGAGGATGCAACATCGATAATGGATAATTGCAAAGCATATGACATGGTTTATTTAGATTTCCAGAAAGCTTTTGACAAAGTCCCGCACAAAAGATTAATTCTCAAACTGAACGCAGTTGGGATTCAAGGAAACGCATGTACATGGATTAGGGAGTGGTTAACATGTAGAAAACAGAAAGTACTGATTAGAGGAAAAACCTCAGAATGGAGTGTGGTAACCAGCGGTGTACCACAGGGATCAGTATTAGGTCCTCTGCTATTCCTAATCTACATTAATGATTTAGATTCTGGTATAGTAAGCAAACTTGTTAAATTTGCAGACGACACAAAAGTAGGAGGAGTGGCAAACACTGTTGCAGCAGCAAAGGTCATTCAAAATGATCTAGACAAGATTCAGAACTGGGCAGACACATGGCAAATGACATTTAATAGAGAAAAGTGTAAGGTACTGCACGCAGGAAATAAAAATGTACATTATAAATATCATATGGGAGATATTGAAATTGGAGAAGGAATCTATGAAAAAGACCTAGGAGTTTTTGTTGAAATGTCTTCATCTAGACAATGTGGGGAAGCTATAAAAAAGGCTAACAAGATGCTCGGATACATTGTGAAAAGTGTTGAATTTAAATCAAGGGAAGTAATGTTAAAACTGTACAATGCACTTGTAAGACCTCATCTTGAATATTGTGTGCAGTTCTGGTCACCTCGCTATAAAAAAGATATTGCTGCTCTAGAAAGAGTGCAAAGAAGAGCGACCAGAATTATTCCGGGCTTAAAAGGCATGTCATATGCAGACAGGCTAAAAGAATTGAATCTGTTCAGTCTTGAACAAAGAAGACTACGTGGCGACCTAATTCAAGCATTCAAAATTCTAAAAGGTATTGACAGTGTCGACCCAAGGGACTTTTTCAGCCTGAAAAAAGAAACAAGAACCAGGGGTCACAAATGGAGTTTAGAAAAAGGGGCATTCAGAACAGAAAATAGGAGACACTTTTTTACACAGAGAATTGTGAGGGTCTGGAATCAACTCCCCAGTAATGTTGTTGAAGCTGACACCCTGGGATCCTTCAAGAAGCTGCTTGATGAGATTTTGGGATCAATACGCTACTAACAACCAAACGAGCAAGGTGGGCCAAATGGCCTCCTCTCGTTTGTAAACTTTCTTATGTTCTTATGTTCTAATAAGGTCCAATAAAGTACTTTTGGGTGCAGTTGGAATAAAAACCCTGCAGGGACTCCGCCCCTCGGACCGAGTTGTGAACCAGTGATCTAAATAATCAATATTAGATTTCAGATCAACAAAGCCACTTAATTAGAATGTTGCGTGAAATCTGTGACATGTTTTCTAGAAATATACATTTTAAAGACAATATGCAGTTGTTTCAGTACCCACTAGCAGTGAAGGTTTTTTGTTTGGTTTTGTTTGGTTTTTTTACACGGAAGCATCTACCGCAAACATCAAACATCGAAAACATGTTACGTTTTTTTTTTTTTACTTTTCTTTTTTTTAAGTTTTATTTTAGTTGTACACAACATTAAACATTAACATTACTTGATAGAATAAATACATATTAGCACAGCAATAAATACACCATTAATAAAATAAACGCATATAAATATATAAATAATTTTGTTTTATATAAAAAAAAAACATTCGTTTTTGCTTTGCATGAATATAATGTGCAGATGTAATCTTCATATTTATTATTCGTGTATTATAGTTTAATCATGAGTTAATAGACAAGCTTGTCTTGATTTCATTTCTGACCATCTCCCAGGCGCATCGACTGTATTTCTGTAACAATAAAAAAAAAGATACAAATAAGGCATGTCATTAAATACCAGTAAATATAATGCCTTAGTGTACCTTGTGACAATCTCTACCCCTAAACCTAACCGTGTTACTAGTAAAGCCATTATTACTATTATTTCAACACCGATTTTTAGCACCCTCTAGCGGCTACTACATCCGACGTCCATTAAAGCGCTTCATCCAGACCTATTGGGAGGCTAGTAGGTACCAACTGGCTAATTCCTATGATAATGTCCCATTGAATTGACTGATCTGAATCAGATCGGGTGCAGCCCCTAAATCATGCATTTAAAACGGTATGGTCATTTATTTATGTAAACGTTCGCTAATAGGAAAAATGGTGTTAGCCATGCCTATAGTTGTCTAGCTTTATGAAGTGTTTCTTCACTTTTTTGTTGTTCTTGAGTTTTTTATTTCTCGTCCATAGTTTTACCTATAGAATTCGTTTATGGTCAGTACCCGTATACAATAATGAATCAATAAATTTGAATGGGATGGTCCTCTTGAAAATCTATAGAAATTCTCAACTTACACAGTTCTCGAGATGTGTTGTTTGCCGATGAAGCACTATCTTCAATGACTCGATGTTTTTCTGGTCCCAGGGGACAGGGTTGAGATTTTTATTAAATATATTTTTCATTTGTAAAAATGTTTCGTATACTGTCTTTACATGTCCCCTCCTGGAGGACCTTTTGTTTATGATTTATATATATATATATATATATATATACTATATATATATATATATATATATATATATCTATATATATATATAGTGAATATAGCCCTGTAAACAATGGAAGATTAAGAATTCATAAGAATTTAAAAAGCAAGAACAGCAGGATAACTTAAGAAGAGCGAACAACAAACAAATAATAAATGTATTATCGATTATTAATTTATTAATAACTGTATTAAAATTGCAGCATGTAGCTTTGTAACATCTATCGGCCCATTGTACAACCCAGACAAGGCAGATTTGGCATCCCCGCCCATCTCACAACTTACCTGAAAATGGTGCCCATACACTTTCTTGGGTAGTTCAGATTTTATTTGGATGTCCTTCTCTGTAAAGCAATCTTTAGGCAACTGTTCTCCCTAAAGGAAACAACGACAAAGAAATAAACAAAGAAACTAGAAAAAACGATGAATCAATAGATATATGTTTAGAAAAAACTGCTTGAGAAATATAACTAAAGGCTTTATTAAATAACTTACCATTTTCCTCAGTGTCTGCAAAGATTTACTGTGTTTATTGCGCAAGAGGTCCCAGGTACATTTGAGGCACACAATTTCGGATAAGCTGCACAGAACAACAAGTCCAAACAAACTTATGTATGGCATCTTCATACTTTCTTAAACAAAGAACTGACTGGTAGGAAAGAAAACACACGTCACTTCAAATATTTGTAGTGCAAATGTTTATAATGTCTTAAAATATAAGCCAATGGAACAACTTTACCTGTGTTATCCTGTACCTTCAAACTCCAGAGTCAAAGGACAGGCGGCATGTTGCATTATATACCGGTGCAACAAAAATGAAAAGTAACTGGGAAATCTCTAAGGTCGTACACCTCCATGCGTTCAAACAGGCCTTGCAGAACACAACAAATGCGCCATGCGTAACTATAATACGCTTAGTTGTATGCACTTATAGTTTTTAACGTTATATAAAAAATATACAAAAAAAAATAATAATAATGTCCAAAATTGTGTAGTTCGACTGCAGGGACAAAGGGAAAACGCATCAACATAGAAACCGGCAGGTGTTTCTTTTGTTGTATTGTAGGAGCAGTTAAGCGTGTTTCATCGCACAAAAACTAAATTGAAACTGTTTCCCAGGGTGTTCTCGGGGCTTGTTTTGATGTAGGCAAGCCCAAATAACAAGCATGTCATGAAAGTGATGATCTTGACATACAGGGCCTATCAACACAATAGTACAGAATAAGAAATGACGATTACGCGTTTATTAAAGCCGTTCTCCAGATTTCTGCAGACCTGTGAGCGAGGAGTGAGACTAAAAGTTTTGTGTTAAAGATCTCCTTTGCAACTTACTTTTCCGATTTATTAGCAACCACCGAACATGGCATTGCTAAAAAAAAAAAAAAAAAAAAAAAAAAAAAAAAAAAAAAAAAAAAAAAAGAGCAGAACTAACAGTGTGCCAGTGTAGGGCCAGAAAAGTGGTACATAGTCAGAATGTCATCCCAAACCTTGACCCGTAACGTCAGAAAACACTACGCTGTCAATGCTGTGATTGACGACTGCACAAATCACTACCAACAAGACAAACAGCTTGATTTTCAGAAGGCAATTTTTTGGCACCTAATGATTCTAAATCAAACTTAAGCAGATCACACAGCTCTGTTATCTGTATCTATGCATAACTTGATTTATAGTTAGACCTCGAAGTGTCGGACGGGGACGAACTATTCTGGGTTTAGGTTAGGGTCGTTTTATTTCTCATTCCTTCCCTCTTGTGCTGCTGCGCAGAATTGGAAGCGCTTCGATATCCTGCATTGCAGATTACAGCTCAGTAGCCCTGTCAGCGGTCGCAGTTTAAGACATGAGAGGGGGCATGTCTTAGTTAGAGAGTGTATTTTGTACCTTTTGAAAATAAGTCGTTATTTGCAAAATAGAGCCAATTATGAATTTCAATTGCTTAACAAGCTGTAATGCGAGTGTATTTTCAAAAAAACAGAAATCCTAAAGTTCCGTTGAGACACTGACTTATAGCGACTTTTGAAAATACATATTGCATCTTATCTGGGGTAGTCAGTTAAAGACACATACATGTGTTGAATTGTGAAAAAAAAGATATTGAAAATAACTTTAAGAGACAGACTGAGTACAAAGAACCCCCTTACAGATGTGCGTTTCCTTGTTTTCTGAGCTAAAATATTTTGCGGGCAAGCACAATACAACGTGCACCACTTTTTAACAAGTAACACAAAATAACACCACACCTGTCTAAAAATATAACTCCCTGAGACCTTCATACATTTGACGTTTCAAGAGTCTCTTAAGTAGACTGGCGCGGTCTATTTGAAAGGGCTATAACCTACTGTGATTTCAATCTGGAACTTTAATGACAGAATGACGTGTCAATCCGCTACTGGGCAAAGGGGAAACCCATGGGCAAAGTTGCTGGCTATATCTGTTGTTGCGTCACTTTAGAGTTAAGGTGGGTCAATGATGAAACGCATATTCGATATTATATCGCTATCCTATATAGTAACTTTTAAAACATATACGTGCTTAGAGGCTTATTGGTCGGACATCATACCCTGCTATGCATTTCTGCATAGTATCTTTAATTTAGAAATTGGATTGACTGGAACCCTTTACCCCGTCACAAAGATATTTAAATATTAACGTTTTGTATACATGGAACCTTTGTAGACTTGTTAATAAACCAGCAACTGAACAGATTCACGAATTTCAAATTCATACCCCCCCCCCCTTCTGTGATGAAGTGCACTTTCTTTAGGGTTGCATAAATGGTTTAATAATGTTGACATAGATAAGTGGTTTTAGTGTGTGTGTGTGCGTGTGTGTGTGTGTGTGTGTGTGTGTGTGTGTGTGTGAGAGAGAGAGAGAGAGAGAGAAAGAGAGAGAGAGAACGAGAGCGAGAGTCTGCTGTGTGTGTGTGTGTGTGTGTGGGGGGGGGGGGGGGGGTTGCAAGTATTACTATCATTGTGGGGACAAAATTTGAGAAAATGTCCCCACGAAGATGGTAACTCCTGAAAAAATAATGTTGTGGGGACGTCCCTACTTTGTAAAACATGTTTTAAGAACTAAATATACCTTTTAAAAAGTGCCAAAATATTTCGTTTGTTGTGGAGTTAGAAATAGCAAATGAAAATATAATGAGAGTCAATGAGAAGTCCTCACAAATATGGGAATGCAATCGTGTGTGGGTGTGTGTGTGTCATTAGTGCATTATTTACATCTACTTAAAATTTCTCAAAACATCACCAAGCGGTTCATATCTGAAACAACAGGGCCGAGGGAAACTGAGGGAATTTTGTCTCCTGTTTCACTTTCCATACATATAACTTTCCAGACCCAACCTATATAAACACAAGAACAAAATGGTTCACTTATGCCAGTTAAAGAAATATTTTTGTCAGATAACACTAAGGAAAGGTACATATTTAAAAGTGGTAAAACAAAGGGGGGAAAAGGGGAAATTGAATACGTTATAAACAAAATATCTCATAACAAATAGAAATAGCAATATATTTATATACATAGCACGTTCCTGTATTGATATTCTAGTTGTAATCGATTCCACAATGAAGAAGATGCTGGCGCAGTGTTTCTGTGTTCTCGTTGCTTGCTCTCCAGCACTTTTCCTCGAATGTAATTGGGACACAATTCAATTGAAGTTCATTAATGATAGCCTGCATTTACTACAAGACATGGTAAGATGTTACAATGTTCATATTACTATAGAGACCTGTATGGATTCCTGTCTGTTCACTTAATTTCTTATGTTTAAAGTTATCATGAATGGATTGATTTTCCATACGAAAAAAATCCATGGTATGCAATGTCTCTCGTACCTGAAAGCAGTCTTGTGGTAATCTTTCATTTATTTTTTTGAATTTTAGGGAGGCAAATTTCCTAATCACTGTTTGAAAGATGCAAAGGGGCTCAGTGTGCAGTTTAGAAGTCTGATACACGGAAAAGAGGTATACTTGTGTGAAAATAAAGTTGTTCATTTAAGGGTTATTTAAAGACGCAAAAGTGAGTACTTGCAATTTGCAAGAACAGTCAAATAGCGTGCCCACTATAAAACAAAATGTTTAACAATTAAACATAAATCTTATGTAACATATTTTAAACACGTATGACGTATTCGACAATAGTTTAGACGCACACAACACAAGTGTTACTACCAATGTAAAGCATATCAATTAAAAGGGTGTTGCATATGTTTAATTAATTGTGTTTATAGGGTTCTCTTCGTGATCTTACGCACCCGTTACATTGGCGAGATTATTATGTTTGTACTATAGCAAGAATAACTTTATTTTATTATGTACCTTATATATATATAGCCCGTGTATGAAAGACTTTGTATTTTCATGCAGGAAACAGATATTCTATGGACCCTTCACAATACATTCAAACTTGCCAGCAAACTCTACAACTCCGATCTGAAATCAGTGACGTGGGATACGAATAAATTAACTGATTTCAAAGACCTCCTTTACCGCCAAGCAGACAGATTTAAAACGGATGGCGTAAGTATACATTTAAAATGGAGAGCTACTGTCAACTGTTTTTTTTTTTTTTTAATATGCTTTAAGCAAACAAGATTCATCTGTGCTGTACTGTCCTTTTGAAGAAAATATACGCTGCTACACCTAAAATAATTCAATACAGTTCTACCAAAATTACGCATAGCTTAACGCTATTTGTACATATCACGTCACTCTTAGAAAAAAAGGTTTTGTGTAGAACCATTAAAAGTTCTTTGCACCGATGTCATAGGGGAACCTTTTTGGTTCCTCAAAGAACCTTTTAAAATGGTTTAAAAAGAACCATCTGATAAGGTATAAGGTTTTTCCCACACAAAAGGTTCTTCAAAGAACCTTGAAAACATCCAAAGAACCATTAAAGAACCCTTGTTTATGTGAGTGTACATAGGGGTTCCACAATATGTCCATTCAAAATACCCATTGCACAAACAGCAGTTTTGTCATAATGCTGGTTTAATTTGCTCAATACATGCAGGTGAGTTCAGAAGCTATAGAATGCCTAACATATGCAGCCGATGTAAAATGCATTCAGTCGCGGAAGGTGGCTTCACGGCTGAGAGGGGAAAGCTCTCAAAGGAACGTTGCCCGAGCTATGCACATAGTTTGGGATTAATGTAAA
The DNA here is from genome assembly GCF_017654505.1 of Polyodon spathula. NCBI lineage: Eukaryota > Metazoa > Chordata > Actinopteri > Acipenseriformes > Polyodontidae > Polyodon > Polyodon spathula. Next base: position 42,207,923 of record NC_054545.1, read on the forward strand.
ACGTTTAGTTTGCGCTGTGTTCCTTGATTATAAATACCAGCTTGCCATACAATATTTATTAATGTGATGTTTTCGTAAATTTATAGCCTGAAGTGACAAAGACACACCCTGTCAATGGCACTTCAAAGAGAAAGAGGCGACCTCGTTTGAGGAAGTATTTCAAGACGCTTCGAAAATTTCTACAGCACAAGGTATTATTATTATTATTATTATTATTATTATTATTATTATTATTATTGTTTGTTGTTGTTGTTGTTGTTGTTTTATTGAGTATTGGTAGTTTTAACCGATTTATTTCGTTGATTGTAGAAACACAGCTTGTGCGCGTGGGAGGTGGTGAGGAGCGAGGTACGGGAGATTCTTCAACAACTCTCGAGTATCTGCAATGAAACCACAAGGCGAAACTAAAAAGTCTAATTTAGCAAGCTTCCTTTCAGTGGAATACATTAAAATGTATTATTACTTTTTTTTAAAAAAAAAAAACCACTGAAAGACAGCAGGGGACACCTCATTAATAAATATGCAAATCATAACACTGTAAGCTATACCGACCTTAATGTACTTGGTTTATGTATCTATTTATTTCTTTCTTTATTTATTGTATCTATATGTATTTATTGATCTGGATATGATAACAATATTGCTTGTTATTAACATTTTTACCTTATTTGAAGTTTTTTTTTTTTTTTTTTTTTTTTTTTGCTATATGAATATAAGATGCATGTCTGCAGTTCATCGTGTCATAACATTGTACTGTGTTAAATGACTATTACTAAATGTAATATAAACCATTCAAATTTATCACAAACTTTGTATTTCCCCAATAATGATTCAGACTTGTTTTTTTTTTTGTTTTTTTTTGGAATCAAACATAATTTAAAACATGTTTACTATAAAGTTGTAGTTTATTAGATTAATCTTTCCCACGTAATAGTAATCCTTTATTGACCAGAACTTGATTATAATGTGAAATGTTAAGAAATATGTTTTTTTTTTTTTTAAACTAGTGTTTATTAAAATGCTGTATATGATTAACTGTGTATACTGTGTACAATAAAAAAAATAATAAAAATAAAACCTTTCCTGGGTAGAGAACTAGTGTCATTTTGGATGCAGAATATTAATAATGTAAAAAGATGGGTGGGCGGGGCTCTGTGTACCGCTTATCAATTCCATTGTAAAATGTTTCCTGAAATAGAAAAAATAAAAATATGGTATAATATAATATCGGACTGAAGTTATTTCACATTGACAATAACATGTTTATGGATATATTCATAGATTTGTTTAAGTTCAAGATTCAATATATTTATGTTTCTGGGTTTGCATTACATCCAGCTAAAAGTTTTCATTATGAAAATTCTAGCTTTCAAGCACCGCCAACTGATTGATTTCAATGGAATCTTAACTCCTCACACCAGTTCAATGGGCAAAGAATATCGTTTGCATTTCTGATGATGCTTCTAGTCTTATATGCGTGAGAGCTGCATTCACAGGGCATATTCACAAACCTATTGACTAGAAACAGCAGCTATTACAATTCCATACATACACCTTTATTGTAATCGAAATGCAGGCCTACATAAGTTCAATGAGGAATTTACATTGCTGCTGATGCGGTTTTTTTTATATAACTGTGGATTTTTTCAGAAACTTTTCAAACAAAAATACTTTTTCAGCAAACTCTGCAACTTTTATGGAAATAACCATATGGTGTACATAATATATATATATATATATATATATATATATATATATATATATATATATATATATATATATATATATATATATATATATATTACCCATTTGTAATACACCAGTTACGACATTGCGTTTGATTGCCATATTTCAATTCACAAAAGTTAAGAAATGTTTTAAGAATGTTTTGTTTGTTGTTAAAGCCCATTTTGAAAAATAAAACTTTAAAAATAATCGGTTCTTGCGTTAATATTTTTTTTTTATGTTTTAGAGAGGATGTGTTAGTTTATTCTCGTTTTCAAAGCACTATATTCTTCATAAAAGAGTGTCTTAAAGTCTATAGTTCTAGCATAAATATCACACAGGCAGTTATGATTTAGATTTTATTTCATATAAAAATACAAATAGAAAATGTTTCTATATTTTGCCAACACATTAAGTACGTTTACATATATAATTAGATGGCAATAAATAAATAAATAAATAAATAAATAAATAAATAAATAAATACATACATAAATACTTGACATTATGTGGTGAATTACAAAAATGCACAGATATATTAAAATACATATCAAGACAATTCTGGTCAGGGTAAGACACCTATCAAATAGATAAACATAAATAAACATATAAACACATTGCAAAGACAGTAGGTTCGAACACTTAGAGGTTCAGTCGCTATTGGTATTGTTAGTACATTTTAAAAAAAATGAGACACTGTTATTAGTTACACGTAAAAATTAAATGTCTTCTTATCATATGATCAAGTTATGGCAAACTGGAATGACACGTTGAGGATAAGACAGCTGTCACTCGACGAAGCGCCTATTAGCAGCGGCGAGCAGGTCGAGTTGGATCACAAATTTCCAGATTTGTGTTCTGATCTCCTCCCACGCATTAGCAGTGTAATTCTAAAAAGACATGGATTATATTAATTCAGGAGATTTGTTTGAGTTATTCATTACAAACTGCACTTTACAATATGAATTACGCGAAACAAATGCATTAAAAATTCCCAATTAATTCATATTAATTAATTAATTAAAGATATACCTTGCTTTTCAAATAAGCGTCAAGTTTCTTAAAATACCACTTCATCCTCTTATTCGTATTGCCTTGAAGTCCATTATCGACAGAGGTAGTCATCTCTTCCTGCACTGTGTCTTCCACCTGTACATTTAGACAATTTAAAAGTATTAAAGACATGTTTCCAGCGCACCTACATTGAAATCCGTTACAGAACAATTTTCTTCCTAATGATGAATTAGCGTGTACACTCACGCATTGCGTCATCCTCATAGAGGTCATCGTGCATTGCGTCATCCTCATAGAGGTCATAGTGCATTTGCGTCTTCCAAATGTTCCCATATGCGATCGACATGCATTAAAGTTAATTTAGGCCAAACAAAATTAATACTATCTCTACTTACACATTTTCTAAGTTCCACAGATTGCCGGTGGATGACACTCTGAAACATCTCCAGATCTTCCCTATCCCATGAAACAGACGTCAGATTGTCTCGATTCCTTATATACAGCTTGCCGATGTGGATATGAGCTTCGTATAAAACCAAGATATCATCCTCCTTCTATAAAACCAACGACATGGCATAATCAAAAACAACAAACACCTTAGCTACGACGACGACGACTACTACTACTACTACAATAATAATAATAATAATAATAATAATAAGAAGAAGAAGAAGAAGAAGAAGAAGAAGAAGAAGAAGAAGAAGACACGCATTTTGTCAATAAGATGTATGCTTATTGATAAATGTTTCATGATTAATTACGTCATTTAAAATAATTAAATTTAGTACAGTCCGTGTTACCATTTTTTTATTTTGTTTATATATAAGTAAACTAACTAAACAAAAAAAAAAAAAAAAAAAAAAACAACAACAACAACAAAAAAAAAAAAAACATAAATTACTTGCCAATCTTCAGTAAAGAAGAGTTTGTTTACCTGTGAGTGCGAAGGAACCGTGTAACGGAACGGGACGGTACTGTGCACCAAGATCTCTTCCCCCTGAAAAAGGCAAAGCGAGTACCGTTTTCTTTCAGCTCTCCAAATCAGATAGATCAGTAGAAACAATCGATGTCGATATTGAATAGGGCAGAGTAGATAAGCAGTGTTAATTACAAAAAAAAAAAAAAAGTGACAGCAAATTGCATTGTGTCGGACCTTACCATTTGTTTCAGCAGTGTAAGGGTCACCTTGCTCTTGGACTTGTACTGGCCACCCTGAATCCACTTGCACCCCAGAGAGAACTGGCAGCAGAGCAAAGCAATGCAACAAGACACCCACAAACTTTGAAGAGACATTTTCAAAGCGATGCAAACCACAACTCTGAAATGAAACGGACACTGCGTAAGGAATTCATCGGACAAAACCTGTAGAAAACAATACACAGCCAATGCTTTCAAAACATCTTCACGGCACTCACCTGGTATCTGGACTGTGTTCGGTATTGTGTGCTGAATTCCATGTTACTCTGGAACTGAGGTTCATATATACAGGCAAGAGGTTTCAAAAGTGAAAGTGGAAATTCCCGGGCACTCCACTGCTTACCTTTTCGTTGTTGTATTTTCAGGATGTACAAAACCGATTAATTCGAGAGCGCATATACGACTTCAAACAATTGCTAATGTTAAAATGCAGCATTGTATGTCACTATATGGTATGCATTTTTGATACGTCACGAGTGGTGAATCCCAATCTACAAGCGCTGTAAATCAAAGGCGAAATTCATTTTTACAAGCCAGATGAAACCTGGATTTATTAAATTCTTTAACAGTTAACCGGACAGCTACCTGCCAACATCATGCTCGGACAGGTCAAGTTTGGTCTATTATTTCTACATCATCTTAACCCTATGACCCTTGTATACCATAAAAATTCATATCTCGTTCAGTAGGCGATTGCGATATTTAGTTGACCAATAAGAGTGTTGTCCATCATTTACAGGTTGAGATCTTTTGGCGAACACAGTCTAACACCTGCAGGAAATGTGGAATTTTAATGGCTGTTATTAATTCCATTTTAATTCCAAAGTTTCCCTGAAACAGGAATAAATGAAAATATTGTCAGTTTAAAAAATCACTTCAAAATTCGAAAATTGGAGAAAAAAAAAAGTTCAGAATAAAAACGGAGTCAGCGTTTCGGAATTATAACTCTTTCATCTTTTGTTTCTGCTGTTAAAATAAAATTGAAAACCAAACAATGGTATATAACTTTAAAATGCTTGTGATGTGTAATGAAAAGATCACAATTGGGGTGCAAAGCTGTAGAATATGCAGATCTGCAAAGGCAAACGATAACAAATATACCTTTATTATTATTATATTATTATTATTATTATTATATTATTATTATTATTAATAATAATTATAATACTAATAATACTTCCGATAATAATTAATAATATAATGATTAATAATAGTTAATTAATTATTATTATTATTATTATTTATGTGCAAATAAAAATTTTATGAAGCTGTAAGCGACTCAATATGATTAGAGCAATCAGATCAATGATTGACAGCTGAGCTCAGCAGCGGAGGAACAGTGAGTGCAGCCCGACAGTTAACAGCACAGGGGCCCGCGCACTCAGAGGGCCCTAGAGGGGTCCGAAAGTGTGCGAAAAAAAAAACTATTTATCAGTGACAGTATCCTTCACATTTATATTTGCAGATGTTACCTTTATATTCATATCATTGAAGCTGCTATTCTCTTAATTATGTTTGAAAAATTGGTTGAATTAAAATTAGCTTCCTAACTTGTTTTTCTTTCCCTCGTACCTGTCTTTGCGCGGTTTTATGTTTTGTTGGCGTCTCTTTTTCCAACTCAGCGACTATTTTACCCTCTAGATATTGCATAACAGTTTTCTGCTGTCGTCATGGAAAATGTCGGGGTAAGCCTGCTGTTCAGCAGTCTTTGCAGCTAAATTTTGTGTGCACGGTTCATCCGGTAGTTTAACCCTAACTGCTAATGGGTGCAACATGGGTACCAAAATAAACCAAAATAAACCAAAAAACAAACAAACAAACAAACAAACAAAAAAAACAACAACAACAAAAAAAAAACATTTTCTATGTGACAAGATTTCGTATTGGCATTTAGCATTGGAAGTAAAGATGCACATAAAATGCAAGTAGGTGAATAGAAACGCTTGTTGCATTTAGTCATATACTGTTTACATGCTAACATTCTGAAAATAAAACATCGCTAAACATTGAACACTTGACTTGGCATGCGGGGCCCATCTGCCTCTTCACCTGCCTCTGGTTGGGGAATACTTGTTGTAATGTTTAAGGAGCTGCAATCGCTATATTATATATAGCAGTGCTGTCTGAAAATATATTAATCACGCGGCAGAAAGATACCATGTATTTTGAATGGTCTAAAAGTACGTTTGTGTAATCATTACTCGTGTAACAAACATAAACTACAGTTTGAAATGCCCTACTACCCCATTTCCAATCTACCCTATTTATTTCATTTATGTCCATGTAAATGAAACGTTTGGGACCATAAACACAGCATTCCCTTGCCTTGACTAATTATTACATCTATCAGAACACATGCGACGCATTAGAAGTCACAATATAAAAATAATAAAAACATAATTAACCAGGGAAGTTGTTGGCTGATAGAGATGAGAATGGCATCTCAAAGAGCATTCAGCAGGGCTAGCTTGCAGGTACTTCCAGAATAAGTCAAATGTAATAAGGATGTGTTATTTTTTAAACTGAACAATGTGTGACGACTTTGTCAAAAAAGAAAACATTGAGATTGAGTTCTGTTATTGAAGAACATGGTATAACATGGTATAACACGGTATAACATGGTATAACATGGTATAACATGGTATAACATGGTATAACATGGTATAACATGGTATAACATGGTATAACACGGTATAACATGGTATAACATGGTATAACATGGTATAACATGGTATAACACGGTATAACACAGTATAACATGGTATAACATGGTATAACACGGTATAACACGGTATAACATGGTATAATATGGTATAACATGGTATAACATGGTTGCAGGCAAAAAAAATCGACTGGCTCTACAGTCCCGATAAAAACACAAGCAATGGAAGCGCGACAGTGAGAAAACCGGCGTGAGCCAGTCATCATGCTACCCACTGTGCATTTGATCATACTTTAATATCCCCAGCAGAAAGCAGCCCAGCGGAGGATATCCTTTTGCAATGGTCAGAGCTGGATTCCTCCTCTGCTTGCGATGCAGGTGTGGTTGCTGGTGTTAGCAGTTAAGGAGGGAGGGGATATTCACGGTCTTCCAACAACCAGCCATATTGGAAGCCACCCTCCTCTCCACTGGCTTTACATCACAATCTAAACAGATAGCCTAAGCATCATGTGTGACGCCCCACCACCCCATGTTCTCATTGTAAATATTTCTGCTTATGCTTTAAATACACTGTATGCATTTGAGCAGCCATGCCTGTGAAATCAGTGTTGTGCAATGGGTGGTTTTAGAGGCTTGAAAACAAGAAATGACCGTGAGATCTCCGGTGGTATTGATACACCAAGTAAGTTGGTGTCGATAGAATACGACAATACGATCAGGTAGTGAGTGTGACGTTATATAGAAACGCTGCTTCTATAGTATATTCTGCTCCCGACATCGTACTTGCACGTTACCATATCGTAAGTGAGTACAGAAACGAGCCCCAGCTGGTCTATACTGCGATGCAACAGTACTTAAACAAGTGAAAAATGAAAAAAAAGAAGGTAATTAACAGAAAGGAATAAAATTATTTGGAATGGGGGGGGGGGGGTCTTGTTAAAATGAAATAATACAAGTTTTTATTTTATTATTATTTGTTAATCAAATCATGGGGAATCCTCACCACAAATTTGTTTTTCATTTAGGCCTAAATCCCCCTTATCGGTTCTGTGGATTCAAGACAAAGACCAAGGGGTTTCCACACGAAACGCTTGTAGTTCACCATTGCATGTTTATTATGGGCTCTGTCACAGTTGTGGTTTACAATATGTAGTCTGGGAACATACCGTTATCAGTAAATAACTTCTAATTAATTCGAATTATATTCAATAGAATTGCTGATATTACATCATTAGATGTATCATTGTTCCGCTGTGGGGAGTCTGGTTTTTGTTCTGTTTGTCAAATTCTCTTTTACACACAATGAACAATCTTACAAGGAAAACTGGAAAACGTTACCCAGTTAACTTTTTGCTCTATCTACCAGTATGATTTGCGGCTACGTTACCACAGAACCACAAAACATGTCTGTTACGCCACTTCTTTTTTTTTTTTTACCTTTTGAGTACTGTGTTGTTTTCAAGCGATCCTTTTTTTTTATTTTTTAAATAGTGTTGCGAGCACTGGGGAAGGCAGGGCTGGTAGGTGACGTAATCACACACGAAGACATAAGCCCGATATTCGCTCCTTGCAAGTGAGTCGGCTTTTTTGTACAGCGGTATGGGCGCTATACTTTAGTGCGGTAGGGCCCGTGTTAGCGCTAGCCCTCTGCCTGTGTGTGGATTGCCTCGTCCTGTGTGCGCCTGCATGCGTTAACCGAGATCGCTACAGTATTATGATTGTGCATAGGCTACTGAACGTGTTCTTAAAAAGTATTAAACGCGCAGATGAAAAAAGTCCCATGAAAATCCGTGGGCAAATAAAACATTTATGTAGAAACAAAACACACAATACATGTAAGTCAATGCAGTTTGCAAAAAGGGCACCGCAACGTTAATTCAAATTCTGTATGACCAAAATATGTGAAAAACCATAAATGTGATCTTGAAGTACACCCACACAATATAATGTCAAGGGGAGCGTTCTCGTTTTTCTAGATTATAAATTGCATTGTAAATAGGTAAGTACCCCAAAGTTTGACCCCCGGGGGCAAAGGGTAAAAGGTCTCGGGGCTTGATCCAGCTATTAACTGCTACCCTACTCTTTGCCCGTTTCCACAAGGGGCGCTATGGGGCACGCAAAATGACGCAAAATCGGGGGTTATGCCACTTAACCTTTGATGGGTAAGTCATGGGATCCCTCAGATTTTGTTTCTGGGCATTGGTGTACAAGGGGAACAATGTGGCATCCTGTTTTTCGGCTGTACCACCCGCTTAAAAGAAATTACCTTTTTTCAGCCCCAAAACACAAATTTTGGTATGAGAAATTGAAGGCATTTTTGGCGAAGGGTCAAACCAAAACTTTGGGCTTTTTCAATCAGGTTGTGCCGAGTTCAGAAGTGTTTGATTGGGCTTCATACGATATTCCTAGCCCGAGTAATGTTGAAAAAACCAATGGCTGCTAACCAGCTGAAAATGTTCATGATGTAATTTACGTTCCCGTGAACGCATCCTGAAAATCGAGATCGAGAAACTTCATGTCCGCACCATTCTTAAGAAAGATGGCTCTACACCCTAGGATTGCTTAGATATGAAGTTAAAAGTCTTGAAAAAAAACTCAATTTAATTGACAGCTGTCTAAATATACCTCTTGCATGCAACCAAAAGAGCCAAGCACATGAGGTTTTGGATTTATTGTGTGCTTTTATTATGTAAATGTCACCCTGATATCCTGTGCCGAATTACAGCCTCTGGAACATTTAGTGCCTGAGGGCATGGTGTTGCGCTGTGCTATAGAGTTGAACGAGAGAGGTGTTTGGGCTCTTATTGACCCAAGGCTTGGGGTACCAGGGGTCTCTTTAGATGCGCTAGGGTCTTATCTATCCAAAGAGCCTGTGTTTGACCCTTAAAGCACGTGCACCGCAGAACTCCACAAGTGTTTGTGACAAAATCTATGTGTAGTGCATGTCTGCATAGGTGCTCCAACTGAACCTAAAAAGCCAAGTTCTTGAAACTCAATGCACACTTAAACAGTGTTAGCCTGATACCAGAACACTTTGAGTTTCTAGGCGCTTCAGTTGCAGAAATATAAATACATATGTTCGAGAAAACGTGAATGCATTTTTGGGCGCCTGTTGCTTTAAACCCGCGCTTGCAGGTGTCAGAATCTGAACCAGACTGTCAATTTACAAAAACTGTTATATTTAATACAAAAGCTAGTACAAAATCTAAAATTCTGTAATTTTCAGGTTTTGTCCCCAACAACCCCATGGATGCACTGTGTTAATTTTGGAATTACCACAAAAAACAAAACAAAACAAAAACAAAAACAAAAACGATGTTTTTTTAAACTGACATCAATTAGGTCATACCACATTTATAATTGATATCTATCATACCTATTATAATTGATATATCGCTACACGTGTAATACGTTTTAAGAACACATTCAGTATGTACATTCATAGTCTGTTAAAAAAAAAATAATGATAGTTTGAAAGCAATACAGTACTGAAAATGTGACGTAACAGACATAGATTCGGGGCTCTGTGGTAACGTAGCCGCAAAGCATAGTGGTAGATCGAGCAAAACTTTTAACTGGGTAACGTCCCCAGAGCCTCGGCAAGACGTTACTGTGTTAACTTTTCCCTTGTAAGACCAGGTTAGCAACCCAACGAGAGATGCTTTTGCTGTCTACCTTTAGTCACACCGCGTGATAACAATAATCTTTATTTTTATATAGCGCCTTTCATAGTGGACCACCATCACAAAGCAATTTACAAGACGGGAGATAGAGTGCGTGCATCAGTTTCATAGTCACTTACAGAGTCTCACCGAAAGACTGAGCACAAAAAGAGGGTTGCAGTGACGCAAATGCAGTTTGAAACTCCACACGCTGTAGCCTTTTTAGTTTTGATTGCGATACCGTATGATTTTTTTAAACATTTGAATTGCATTTCAGCGCGGGTTCGTAACATGTCTTTGAACTTTGAATTTAACCTGAATGGATTTTATAGGCTGTATTGTACTATATCATTCTACTTATAGAAAGGAAAGCGAATGGGAATGTGAATCACTTCTTCGGGAAAGTCCTTTCACTTTTCAAACCGGCGGGCATAAAAGGAACCAGTAGAGAATCAACATGGAATTCAATACACTGATACAAGGTAGTCTGCGTTTAGAGAGGTGTCCATGTTTAAGGTGCTTAATATTTGTTATACGTTCTTATAATTTATTGTACTGTATAAAAATGGATCTCCGGAGACTGCCTGGGCTCTGTTTTTTAATTCTGTGCCTAGGACCCAGCTTTTCTCTTGGGTGTAAATGGATTCAGGACGGCGAGTACAAACACAAGAGCAAATTTTCCCTGACACTGCTGAAAGACATGGCAAGTGTAAATTGGTTTCTCTCAAATACTATTTGTACATAGCTCCAACTTGATTTCAAAGTTTGGCTAACTTTTAGAAATAAGAGAAAACGTGTTACAAATATGAATAATCGTATTATGGAAGTTACATCTCTACTCATCAGTGTTCAATTTGTTATTGTTATTATAACGATCGTGCATATACACGGGCATTGGTTAAATGTCAGAATAAAATAATGTCACTGCTTTCATTCTCCAACAATGCATGCATAGTTTACTGTTTTGACCAGTGTAAAATTGTGTGTCTCGTTCACACAGGGAGAAAAAGATGTGTCAGGAGATGTGAATATCATCATCCCAGAAGAGCTTTATAAACTGCACAGCAAATCAGAGGTGAGTGTTTTCATTGATTATCTTTTGCATATGCTGGTACTGCGATCGGATGCCAGATACAGTCAAATGGCTATACTGGAGATTAGTGGATCTTGGTTAATATCGCAGTGCCTCGGAGCAGGGAGTCCAGGCAAAACAGTCGCAGTATGAGACTGCCTCCTGCAGGGCAAAGGCCGCAGTGCAGATTAGGCAATACGTCAGCTAACTTCCCTGCCTATCTCGATCTCTGAATTAGAAACACTGACGCCGGATAGGCAATTGTTTGTCGACGTTTTCCTTTGTTTATTGGACTCTGTACGAGGGTGTTGTATAATTGATTAACAAACTAATAAACCAATAATGTTTTACAGATTGAGAACAAAATTTTGATTCTACATACAGCGTTAGGACAGATCCTGAAGCTTTACAA